>NC_092209.1:20501977-20559080 GCF_043381705.1 Parasteatoda tepidariorum | reverse complement strand
GATGATGAAGACAGTGACGATAAAAATCCACATATTAAAATCTCTCTCACAGATGAACTTAAACCTGTCGAAAATGCTACTGAATACATAGAACAACAAAAAGAGGCGACATCAGCCTTCCTGTTATCCCTAAAAAATGGCGAAACATTGCTGCAGCAAAACACCAAAGTTATGTAAAACAAAAAACTATTAAGGACTTTTTTTTAAGTAAAAACTCTTTAATTCTCGCAAAGTATACTTTTTTAGTTTTTTTAAGTAAGCTTTTTAATAATAATAGGAATTATATGTGGTATACTCTTATAAATTTCATATTTCTTAAATATATTACATTTATACCAACTCTTTTTTCTTTCTTTTTTTATACTCTTCGTTTTAACCGAGTTTTTCAGTTATCCGAGTTATCCAGTCGTGGTCCACATTAACTCGGATAATCGGGACTCTACTGTAATTACCTCAATTGAATCGAATTGTCTCAATGCACACTTTGAGGCAATTCGCCTTTAACACAAAAGCAAGCAAGCGTTAACCATTTCAAATTTTTTTAAAAGAATCCTCCTGATGTACAATTTATATCTGATGGCTAAATGTATAGTAAGTGATAAGGCAATTATAATAAAGCTAGAAACTAAATTTTTCTCCTCAAAGCGAGGTTATAAAACTTATTCAAACTAATTTCGCAATTTTATTTTACGAAAAATTAATAATTACACAAACAAATAGTAAAAATGCAACAAAAATAAAAGTATTTCTTTAAAAAATCAACTGAAGTAAACAAGGAAACATCTAACGACTTATTTTTCCGTTTCCCAGAAATAAAATTCTTACAGAAAAAAAATTAAAGTTAGAAAGTTGACTAATCTGGAAAAAAAAGTCTAGGCGGCTTTTATTGCGCTGTGCATTTGGAAAAAAAATCGAAAGTGCAAATCTTTCGTGATTCCCTATACTGTTTTCTCACTTGCATGGCTGTACATATGTGACATATTTCTAATAAATTGCGAACAACTCGAGCTACAATACATTTATCACAGTGCAGTACACTATATTAACTGATTAAGAGTGAATTCTTTTCCGATATTTTTTAATTTATTTTTAAATTCTTCGCTATCTATAATAAAACTGAAACCATTAAAATTTCTTAATCGTTTTCTGTTTGACCGATCGCCTTCTACATCGAAATTAAACTTATGTAGAAGTTTTATTTTGTCAGTCTTAATATTCTTCAATGTTTTGCTTACTTGCTTAATATCGTTAAGAATCATTTTAAATCAATGAATTTTAATCAATGAATGTCTACGTACCCCAGTTGTTGCTGCAGATATATGAGCTTAAACAAGAAAACGAAAGTTTCATCACAACGTCTTTTGGTTACTTATTGTTCACGAGAATGAAAAGTATTTGTCTCGAGAAAAATGAAAATTGTTTTCAATTCAAATTGAAATTTCTTCACAGTTCAATTTTTTCACTATCAATTTATTCACAATCCAGTTTTTTCATCATCAATTTTTTCATTCATCAATTTTTTCGTGAATCTCACTTTTCATAATCTATTCTTCATCCCACTTCTGAAATTGTGGGGACGGCATGAGTGGTCGTCTTAAATAAAAGACACGTTCTTAAACAAAAACATATACATATATTGAAGATTAAATTTACATTAGGACGGACGATTAACAATTAACGATTAAATAACAAAAAATAATAATAAGTAAGGAACGTCTTTAAAAGTTTTGAATAATCAAAGCTCCTCTTTGGAGTGCATATCATCACGTCTTTTTCGGTTCGTTCTCCATCGCGCTCTCTCTCTGGGAAATCCCCACTGCTTCCTCGTCGTGCACAGGGATTAGCTTGCGGCTTACATAGACTTGCGGGACTTCTAGCTTACGGATCTGAGAACTGATATCGGGTTACAGCACAGGAACTGGCACCACAGATAGGAACTGGCACCACATATTGGACAGGAACTGGCACCACAGAGAACTGAGATCGGCTTGGTGTACAGGAGCTGGCGCCACAACTCGGCCCTCCTGTATCTCGCCTGGTCCTCCAGCGACTCTATAAAGAAAAAGCAGAGCAAACTGAAAAATATAATTGATATCTGAAAATTAAATGTTTTAGGTTAATAACGTTAGGTAAGTAAGTATCAGTTCAGGCACGTTAGGTAAGAGTGTATCAGTTCAGGCACGTTCACTCTTCCATCTTTGCACGTCTTTTGTCTCTTCTTCAACGGCTTCGTCTTCTTTTCTTTTCAAAGTCTTTCCTTTAACGTCTTTCATCTTTCACGTCTTTCATCTTTTTTTTTTAAACGTCTTTCGTCTTTAACATCTTTCGTCTTCTTTCACGTCTTTCGTCTTTAAATTCTTTCGTCTTCTTTCACGTCTTTCGTCTTTAAATTCTTTGGTCTTCCGTCTTTAATTTTTTTTGTCTTCCGTCTTTAAATTCTTTCTTCTTCTTTCACGTCTTTCGTCTTTAAATTCTTTCTTCTTCGCAAGCTCTAAAATTCTTCTTGGCAACTGTTCCATAGTTTAAGATACTCCGCACACGTTGTCGAGCAGTTTGGTCCTTCGTGATTCCCTTCTTTTACTACATCATAGGTATTTCCTCCTTTTACTCTTGTTATTTTGTAGGGGCCAAGGTACTTAGGTTTTAGCTTCAAATGAGGTCCAAATTGGGTTCTTTTGATGGCGACCAAATTTCCAATTTCGTACGATTTTGGCTCCTTTCTTCTTAAATTATAGGTCTTTTTATTTTCTTGTTGAATTTTAAAAATTTGTTGCTTTGCGTTTTTTCTTAGTTCCTCTCTTTGGGCATCAAAATGAGACTGAAATTCACTTTCGATCATTTCCTTTAGTTTTCCCAGTCCATTAGTGTTCATTTTTGTCCNTATATATATATATATATTAGAAATCCAAACAAACATTAAATCTGTAAAAAATAGAATATATGTGTGTCTGTAAGACAGCACTTCTTCAGGGTACACTGTTTACAAACACACAGGAGCCTTTCTGTTGTCATTGGAATAACCATGATTGACAGTGCTCCGAGGCCCCAAAATGAATTGACAAATAAGAAAATCATTGCCATAATTGAAAAGCACTGCAAATAATGAACAGGAAACACTACTTAAAAGTACATAAAGGGAGACTAAAAATGAAATGCCTCCTTATAAATCAAAATCTGAATATAAATATAACAGTTACAGTTTAATGCTTTTGTAAGATACTAAACACCTTTTATCTGAAAAAAAAAAAAAAACTCTTAAAAATTACAAAGCTATTCAAATTTTCTGGGAAAAAAACTTTTACGTCAGTATAAGTTTAGAATTACCATTTTGCTTACATTTACGACCAAGAAGCGCAAAAGGGAAGATCAAATTCTACAAAATATACTTTGGTATTAAACGACGCCAAAACCATTATCGAAAAGTTAAAAATGGAATAGCTACGTTTCAATGCTTTTTCTTTACAGAATGAATTTTTAAGAAACTCATACCATTTTATTTTCTTTAGTTTAATTTTATTAAATTTCCTCGATTATATATGATCTTTATTAATCTAAACTTTTAAAAGAATTCATCAAGTATATCCTAAGTTAGAAAAATGTCAAGTATTAATATAAGAAATATCAAAGTTTAATTTTTACACATTACCAATTTATTAACTAAAATGCATTTTATAAAAATTTAAATTTACACTGCAGTAACAATATTTATAATTTAGAATAAAAAACTTTTGAAAGTATTCACTAGCTGAAAGCAATGCTGGTGAATGTTATCCAAATAATAAGTTGCTGGATCTTGGGCTAATTTTTTTTGATTATTAAAATAAATATGAAAAACCCAAATGTCTCATTAAAATTTTTTAATCTTGTGAAAGCTGATCAGCTCTCTAATAACTGAAGCAAAGTATTTGAAAGAGCTTTCGAAAACCCACCTCTTTACTTTTTCAATTATTTAAAAATATATATTTCTGTTGAGGGATTTCTGTTCTCAGAACAATAAATTGAAAATGGAAAGATAAAGCACTTGTTTTGAAATATTATATCCGTCTAGAAATTTTACTACTTGTTTTTTTCTCTCAGGGCGTTAGTCACCTTTATCACGAAGGGAGGAAAACTGGTAGCTTAATTATTATTTTTTTTAAAATATTTTTCTTTATGATGTGAAGACATTCTGTATTTACAGATATATCTTAGACCTTATATTTTGATTTTAAATTATGCATTCGCAATATTTTTTTAAAAGTAAAGCATTACTCACATCAGAGGTTATCAACTTAATTTAATACTCTCCGATGCAGTGTAACTAGTCCGGTAATACTAATTAATTCAACGAATGTTATAAACCATTAGATATGTAAGCTTAATTTGCTTTTAAATGTTAAGCAACCACTATTCTTTGAACATCTAAAAACTTAAATATGTTACTTCACTTTTAGCGTACTACTAAGTTGCCAGAGTCGTTAAAAAAAATTTTTTTTAGTAGTAGCATGCAATTTCTTTTGAATTTTAAAGTTTCAGAACAAACTTTTTAAGCTACCACGACAAACCTTTAGTTAAAAAATATTTATATAAGATCGAAGTTATATATTCATTCTCAAGGTAAAGAAAATAAAACTAGTAGCCAAACTACTTTTATAGTAGTTTGCTTCATTTACTTCACTACTACATAGCTGCCAACTATTCCGATTTTCCCGGAAGATTTTATTTCCATATTTAAAGTGGTAGCAAAATTCATGTTATTCCGCTAAACTTTTTGAATTATAATAATAATTATAAATGAGTTTGACCACCAATACTTATAAATGACTACAACAAATATATAAAAGCATATTAGTCCTTATGATAGCGAATTTCAACCTGATTAAAATATAAATATATTTTTGAGGAAAATAGTTTTTCGGCAAATGTTTTACTACCACTTGGAAAATCTATTCTCGAAAAGAGTGAATGTTGGTAGGTATGCTATTGCTACATTCACATTAAAAATTGTATAGTTGTAATTTTAACTCACAAGGAGTGGATGTATTAGAATTAATGTGAAAGCTTAAATAAGTCTGTCAAATTAGCTATACCCAAGCTTAAGCTACCGCTTTTTATTTTTTACTGTCCTGATTCTGATTCCGCACAGCTACAGTTTTGACACGTCCGTCCCGAAAAGGTTAAATTTATAAATAATATAATATGCAGGGAGTTTTTTTTTAAATTCAAACTTTCAACTTTATTTACCTCTTTGTAAAATCTTTTTCAACAACCGTACAGGTTGGCAGGTATGGTATTGTCTATGCTTCTGTGCAATTAAAAAAACAGTGTAAGTGCTACACGGTTGATTCTGAGAAAAGTGGCGTAACAACTATTTTCCTTCTATTGCTAATATTAAAATAGAATTTCAAAAAAACTAATAAAACAAAATTTATTTTTGGAAAAAAATATTGTTTTTGCAATATGTAGCTTACCATATAAAGGGGCCAAATATATAAAGGTCTCAGTTTTGAATTTTTTGTCGCTTACGTTGATTTTTCAATTGCACCTCAGTACAGGGCTACCAACATTCCACGCTTTTGTACAATGTATTCTAGTGGTACCAGAACATATAATTTAATGTATTATTTTGAATTCATTTAAACTTATTTTCCACACCATTATATATAAATTATTTAACCTCTTCGAGACGGCGAGTCATACATGCATTCTCAGGGTGTCTATAATCAGGGTAATAGAAGATAAAACTGGCAGCCAAACTATATTTTATAGTAGTTTATCTGTGGGAGGGGTAATAATAGTTAGCTTTATTTAATTCACCACTACTTAGTTCGAATTAAACATTGCATAGTTGCACTTTTGACACACTAGGATAGGATGTGTTAGATTTAAAGTGAAAGCAAAAATAAGTCTGCCAAATTAGCTATACCCAAACTTAAGCTACCGCTCTTTATTTTTTACTATCCTGATTCTGATTCCGTACGAATACATTTATGTCTAGCCCGTACCAAAAAGGCTTAACAAACAGGAAAATTCATTTGGCGCCTTGACTATTTTAATTGGTGCAAACAGGTACTAATATGGAAATACTCCCAAAAGTGTCCAAAAACTCCAAAAAGGAATAATGTGTCATTTTTCTCAATAGGACATGGTAGTTTACTGAATATCCAGCGTGTTCTGTAATCAGCACTCTTAAAGTACATTTGTAGAATTTTTGTCCTAAAAAAAGGAATAAAAGTAAAATATTCATTACGTGTTGCAAATTGATATGTAAACAGCTTAATGACATCGTTAAGCAATGATTATCGAAATCAGTTTGATTGCCGACAAAAATTGAGAAGCGATGGAGGACCACTCTTATAATTCCTTTAACCTTCCTATAGCAATCGGTTTGTTTTGATATTTTTAACTCCTCTTTCTCCAAAGGGAATCCTCAAATTTTGGTATAATTTTTTGTTATTCTTGATTTAAATTTTAAGCTACAACTCCTAATGTGTATATAATTCTGACTTTCTTTTTGACAAAGTTTTCAAAAGTATATAATAGGAGCAGTGATTTCGAAAAAAAGACATGTTTATTCAATTTACACCACTTATTATTTTGAAATACAAGACTAGAAAATTAAATATCATAAACATCAACAATTATCCATGTTCTGGAAGATCTTATTTTAATATTGAAAGAGAACAATAAACACAAACAATAAACAGTGAACAGTCGAAAAAAACATGTTTATTCAATTTACACCACTTAATATTTTGAGATACAAGACTAGAAAATTAAATATCATAAACACCAACAATTATAGTTCGTTCAATTTAGGAGTTGGCACTTGGCTCGCCTTCATCACGTGGTATCGGATGATACTATTTCGCTATTTTGGGGAGAAGGATGTGAATACGGCTGCTATTTGGCGATCGTATGACAAAAGTATTTATTTCGCAATCTTCATGTGCATATTTTGAACATGTGCATTTTATTTCATAAACTTATTGATATTTCTCTCTTTTTATTGAATAGTTTGTTCTTTTTGAGATATTTTGCTGGGAAAAAGCTTTTAAATATAAATTAGCTAGAATAACGAAATGTATAATAGCTGATGATAAAGCGAAGTAAGTGACTGAAAAATAATTCACTGTTTGTGTTTGGCCATCACCTTCTATATCAGAAACCCTCCACACGGTTTCTTGTAAGTAGTCTGCGCAGACTATTTAAAAAATGAGCAGTTTGAGCACATGAAACCAAATTCTATTTTAAACGTCATCATCATCGAAATATATCTGGGCGCCTGGGGCCGTTAGCTGCCTTTTTCCCATTCGTCTTGTATTGTGGTCCTTAAGGTGGTTCTTTCTGGTAATTGGAATAAAAGGAAATTAAATATTTTGTGTTTTAGTTAAAATTACGTCACTACAAAAGTAAGCTGTCATCGGTCTGAGGTTTATGTCTTCTCTTAAGTTTTCAAAAGTAAAAATTTCGTTGAATCCTGCGGTGTCACAATTTATGGTCTTTTCGAAAAATCTGAAATTTAACTTTGCAATATAGTGATCTAAAAAATCTATGTTGCGGTCGCGATGTATGTTTTTATTCCGGGTAAACCATCTTGCTTTTGTTATTTTCCTGAGGATTTTATTCTGGCATATTTTGAGTTTCTATTTTAAACGTGACTGAGAGGAATTTGTCATATACATTTGAGAATTGAATCTGTAGTGGTAGACAAGTAAATAAGACAAACTAATCATATAAAAAAATTAAACAAATTTTTAGACATATATTTGCTACCACTTTTTTATTTTTACTAGATTTTATATTAAAGGGCTCTTTCGTAAATTGGTTTGTCTTTATAGTGGTCTGATTGGACTACCTATAAAAAACCGTGTGGAGGTTATCTCGATTTCAAGCGGAGATATGTTTTTCCTCTTACTCCCCCGCGCTGAAATGAACTCTCCGTCCGAGGAGGTGGAGCCAAGTGCCAACTCCTGGTGAGAGAACTATATCCATGTTCAGGAAGATCTTATTTTAATATTGAAAGTGAACAATAAACAGTGAACAGTCGGAAAAAAACATGTTTATTCAATTTACACCGCTTACTATTTTGAGATACAAGACTAGAAAGTTAAATATTATAAACACCAACAATTATCCATGTTCTGGAAGATCTTATTTTAATATTGAAAGTGATGTCAAAACTTCATTTTTTTAATTTAATGCTGATTAATGAACTTAATTTAAAATAATTTTGATATCCATTATATAATATGAATGAATTATGTGTAGAAACGTGCGAAATAAACTCAGGCAAAATATAAAAGTAGTTTGTCTGCAATTGATTTATTCAATTCTCATTTATTACCTTTACAGGGATGCCACGGGCGACTAAAAATGTAAAAAGTGGTTAAAACTCAATTCACTTTTATTTATTTATGATAACTTAAACTATTCAATCGTAGTTAAGACTTTGATTTACATATCAAATTATTCATATATGGAAAAACATTCCTTACATATCGTTTTCAATAGCAAATTAAAAATAATATGCTTGAAAACGTGGTTTATTTTAACCAGGTAAAATAAAATTTTAAGTTTTATTAATCACCACTTTTTGTATTTTTAGTCGCTTGTGGCAACCACGCCATTTGCTTAAATCATTATTAGAATGAACTAAAGCTGTCAAGTATGCAATATATGCGTATTGTTTTCCTATTTTGTCTGATTTGTGGTAAATTCTGTTTCGGGAGGGCTAACCTAAAAAGTACCTTTTATGCAAAGTGTGTACAGGGTATTACTATAGGCCAGATTTTTTGTACTAAAAAATAATAAAAAGGCAAAATAATTTTTAATTATTGTTTGTTATACAAAAAGTTCCCAATAACTGAAGCTATTTTAACTCGATAACTTAACATCAAGCATGTGGCTGGGATTGCCAGGTTGATAGGGTGTAAACCCATGTCCAGAAGGTCGTGAGTTTGATCCCCGCCGGCTGAAGAATCTTCGTGTAGTAAATGATGTCTGGTGTATCTGAAGTCGTATTCTTGGCTGTAGATGGCGCCACTGAAAAACGAGAATCGCACCCTCTTCCCTATATACTCTTGGTTTTACCAAACACGCTTGCTGATATTGGCAAGTTGCTTGAGAAACAACAAAAACAACTTGAATCGTTATCTAATTAAGCTAAACTAACTGGATGTTTAAACAGGAATTCATTCAATGTTTTGAAAGCTAATTATTATGCTTTTAAATAGGATAGAAATGAGAAATTGTGTTCATGTTCTTCAATGTTTATGAAACCTTATTATTACTTTTGAACTTATTTATACAGTGATCAAGGTTTTTATTAATCAAATTGGCTCGCAATGACTCCTTTTGATATATATTTTGCATTTCTAAAACATCTAAGTATATTCTTAAATTACAATTAAAATCTTAATTTCATCAATTATAATTACTCCATTTTAAATTATACTTCATTTATGAGAAATAACCGACTTTATTAAAATGAAAGATTTTATGTAGTTAAAAAATTATGAAATTTCCCCAAATCAAAATTTATAATATTACTTTCAGAACATAAGAAACTTATACGCATATTTTAATCATCGGTTTGAAATTAATTAGTACAGTGAAGCCTGAAAAGTTGAACTTTATTATCAGTAACCGAATTTATAATGTATATAATAAAGGATAGCAAATCCTTTGTAACCTTTAATTTGTGTTGATCATATAAATAAGACAAATTTGTCTGAAAATGTTATGAAATGCTATTCTAAATCCTTCATAAATTGATCGAAAAATATATAGGTTTGTAAGTAATATAACAAAATCAATTTTGAAATGTTAAGAATTATTTTACATTTTCAAATTCTATCTATTTTCTTGTAATGTTTTAAGAAACTAAATCAGTGGCACATATATCTAACAAAATGTACATATTTATTTTTCTTTAACAAATCAGCTTAATATTGAATTTCCTAACAAGTTATGATTTATTTTGATAATTAATCTCAATTGCTATTGATAAGTATTTGATAAATAAAATTTAAGTAATTCTAAAAAAAATTGTTGTATTCATATCTTTATTTCAATTGGTTCTTTTAAGGATGTGTATTAACAAAACTAATAGTGTCGAATTTAAGAATAAGATGATATAAGAAATGTTAAAAAAAATAATAATGACTCATTCCTATTAATCAGGTGAGCACCACTTTTAGTTGATTGCAAAAGCAATGCACAACAAGTGGTCAACTTGCATTGGTTTCATTTAGTGTTTTAAGATAGCACTGAAATAGAATTAAGTTTTAAGGGTAAATTTTAACAATATTAATACCCATATAGGAAAATAAGGTTTATTTTCACTCAGCAAAAACCTTTTAATGTAAACCTTAAAAGGTTTTATATGCGGTTTACGTGTAAACCTTCTAATCTTAAAACGAGACCTGTGACAATCTGCTCTATTCTACCAACGCCTCCTATAACTGAAAGCCTCCACACGGTTTTTTGTAAGTAGTCCGATCGAGCCTTAGTCCGATCAGACCATTGCAGAGATGCCAACTTGCTCCGGACAGCAAATATGTATTTTAAAATGGTAGTTTATCAATTGTGATTCTTGGTTTAATAAATTCAATTTAGTAGATTTTTAATCACCACTATTTCTAAATAATTCGTAGGCTTTTAGAATTCACTAAGGCTTCTATACTATCAGAGCTGACCTATCAAGCAATATTGGAGCAAACAAGTTCGCAAGTTAACGTTATTTTAGTATTCGTTATGTTTTTACAGAGATGCGGACACGCCAAAATAATTTAAAAAACGGTAAATAACTACAAAGTAAATTTTGCAAAGAGTTGCCAATGTTTGGTTGCTTTTAAAAATGTAAAGCATGTAATAAGTAATATTAAGTGGTGAATTATATAAGCCTACGCATTGTTCAGAAATAGTGGTGGATTAAAATCTACTAAATCGAACTTATTAAACCAAGAATTACAATTAATAAACTACCACTTGAAAATATTTATTCGCTGTGCTTATGTCAGCTCTTTGCTCCAACAATAAATGATAAGTCGGCCTGTCTAATTCAGGGGCTCTAGAATTCACCACCTTCTAGTACTTTCGTCATGCTGCACCATTTAAAAAGCAAGCAAAAATAGTCAAACATTTGCAAAATTTACTTTGTAGTTATCTACCGTTTAATTATTATCTACCGTTTTAATTATTTTGGCGTGTCCGGAGCAATTGGCATCTCTGCCATTGTGATGGTGAACCAGTTAGCAGGGTTGCCAGACTCTGAAAATAAAAAATACTACGACTTCATCCGAAAAAATACTACAAAATACTACATATCTTAAGCGCTATCTACAAGACTTTTTTGAAAGCTTATGCAGACGAAAACTGAGACAGACGATTATTATTATTATAATTATTTATATCGTCTGGCTAATGTTTTTTAGAATTATATTTAAATTTATTTTAGTTGAGGATAAAATAATATTATAATTGAAAAACAATTATCCTTTAACAATTATCTTAAAACAATTATTATCCTTTTGTGCAATTATACTTCAGATATACGTGTAGTAACTAATATTTTTATCAGCAACTTTGTCTTTTGAAGAATAAACAAAGAGTTGTGTGTATCATAATAATGTCTCTTGTGTATCNATTTGCAAATATCGACAGATTTTGCTAGTTTATATAAGGTTTAGCGTAACATATCAGAATAAAGTGGTGAATTATATATGCCTACGAATTGTTTAAAAATAGTGGTGGGTAAAAATCTACTAAATTGAATTTATTAAACCAAGAATCACAATAATTAAGAAAATTTTGAATAAATTTTCTGCAATTCCATAAAAGAGTGTAAATTTTATAGTTCTATGTCATGTTATACGCTGTCAGCCACCTGTTTTTCGCAGTCTATGTGAAAGGTTAGTGTCAGCAAGCGGTGCAGCCTAAATGTAATTTCAGCGTCAGCCACCGGTAGTTGACGCAGCCTAAATGTAATTTCATTGTCAGCCACCGGTAGTTGACGCAGCCTAAATATAATTTCAGTGTCAGCCACCGGTGGTTGTCGCGGCCTAGATGGAAAGTCCAGTGTCAGCCACACTGATGGCTGACGCTGCGCTCAACGTGTTAAAGCTATACAACAATAAGTATAGCGATACTATTATATTAATAATTACTAGGATTATTTGCATAGGATATTAAAAATTTTATACAAACGCAGTTTTTTAATATAAAATAGAGCTTTATGTAAACAGACGTATGAAACTTCAGATTTTTAAATACGTATGCAATTTTGTACTGTTAAACCATTTAAAAAAATTCTATTTGTTTCAAAATTTTTGTTTTTGTCCATTATTGATGCAAAAAACATTGCTCACAAACCTCAAATGTTGAGTAAACTTTAAACTAAGAGCAGAAATATTTTAAATAGCAAATTAAAAAAATTGTTTCATAAATTTGGAATTTAAAAGTGTTTTTTTCTCTATATATTTTAAGTTGCATTACAAAATATAACTTATAATGACTAACTGTTTATGTTTCTTTCTGTTTCAGGTTCTGGGTCTGATATGTCTCTCTCTGATAGCTCATTACTGTCAATTTTTTCATCCTCTCACAGGAAAATCACTGGGAGTTCTATGTAGTAAAAGTGATGCGTTTTTCCTTCTTGTTACATACGGGTTCTTTTTCACCTCCCTCGTCATCCTCATCTGCAGCACTGTATCTTATTTCACGGCATCATTTTTACCAAAAACTACCTTTGTAAGTATTTATGCATAATGAAGGCAGTATTAATACATTTCTTCTAAAATTGACATTCTTACACCTAAATGTTTTGGAATTTTTACAAAACTTTGAATAGAAACATTGTATTTCCTATTTGGAGATCGAAGTGTTTTTCTCCTAAAATACTTTCCACAAGAATATTAAATGAGTCTTATCATTATATTGTTTCAAACTCTTCAATGTTTTACTTATTACTGATTTCATGATTATTTCATTAATCGCCAATATTTCCTGTAGATAAACACTAGCCTACTGGTTCGCTTATATGAACTCATCGCTTCACTGTTCCCACATTCTCCTTGTCACCACATTGTCCTTCACTTGCATGAATTTAAGCCTACATAACTTCATGACTTTCTGTTCTGCTTTTGGCAGCATTGCTTTGATTCCACGGCATTAGTATTATAGTGCGATTGGGTAAAAGGGCGGTCGGTTTGTCCGACTAACAAACGCACCGCTTCGAGGTTTTCCACCTGTTTTGTTTGTTTTCCACCTGCACGAATTAACCTCTTCGCGGTTTATTAACAGGAATCGGTTACACAGCACACCAAACTCTTGGTGGTAATTTGAGAGGGAATGAGTTATTTAGCATTATTATCTATTGGCGTAATTGCTACGATAGTTGCCAAATGCTTACGTAGTTTTCCACACAATGGTTTCAAACTAACCGTGGTTAGCTTTACTCTCAATTGACCTAATTTGCTACGATAATTGTCAAATACTGAAAATTTTTTTTTAAACATATCCTTGTAATTTGTTAAAGATCAAGTTTGAGAATTCTAATTTGCATTCATTCAAGTTCATAATATTGATTGAAGATTCAGACTTCTAATTTGGTTGGAAATTGTTATTTAACTATGCAGTTAATTAGGATGATTACTCAAATACTTACATTAATCACGAAGAAACTTTTTTTTTCTTTCCTTTCCTTTTATCTGATATAGAACACTTGATCGAAATTTGAGACTTCTATTTTTCGGCAAACTTTTATTTCCAGACTTTCAATCGGAGTGATTACCCAGATAATTACAAAATATCGAATTGAAACTTATTAGTTTTTTTTATTTATCTTATAAAAAACAGATGGCTCAAATTTGAGACTTGTATCTAGGTAAAAACGTGTTATTTAGTATTATTGACAATTAGGCTAATTATCCCGATAAATACGAAATATCGAAAAGAATTTTTTTTAGCTATTCATCCAACTTTTTCCGGAGTGAGTGAATTAGTGATAAGACATTAAATAAAGCAACAATCCTTTAGGTTTTATCCGCGGCTACAGTGTTTACGTAATTACACACTGTACCAGGTTTTTTTGCGGACTTTCTTTTTTGTTGTTGTTGATGTACAGTATGTCAACGAAATGCCAGTTGATAAATAGTTTTCATATTTTTTTCGAAGGGTAAAAGTTATAATAATAAGTAATGTTATAAAAATAATAAAATAATAAATAATTTGCTAATATTTCCAAAATTTTCTAACAGGAATTTTATTGCTTTCTACTCTAAACAATGAACACTCGCTGCGTTGACGAAAACAATGTTGATTTATTATAACTTTTTTTCGATATTTTCTATAGAGTAAAAGTACTACTGTACTTTTAAAGCAGCACTAGTTACTAGTAATAACACTAGTACGTTTAAAGCAGCACTTTTACAATACACCTGAATAATTTTCGAAACGCTAGCGTGTTTTCACTTTATTACATAGGAAGAAGAACTAAATCAACTTTGAGCTCGATCTAAAAGAAATAGGATACGTTATGTTTCCTGTACATATAGTCCAACAACTCTTAAGGGTATATTTTTTGCAGGAAGAAATAAAAAATTTGTGAAAAACACTATGTAATCAGAAAGCAATATCCGAAAATTAGTAAGTATCACAAAATAAAAATAAGTATCACAAATGAAGATAAACAAATCAACAAAAATAAATGTAAAGTAACTTATGGAAATAAATGAATTCACACTTGAATATAAATTCATGAAAACACATGAAAATTAAAAAAATTAAATCTTGAAAAATATGAAATATTACAGGAAAATAAGTTAATGAACGCATGAAAAAACTGAGTCTAAATCATGTTGTGAGTTTAAATCTTCAAGCAGGTTTCTCAAAGCAGGTTCTAATATGATATTTTACAAAATTGAAACGAATATATTTTAAACGAATGTGATTGAATAAAACTGAATCAAAATCTTCTTATTGTGATTCAAAAATGCAGTTGTATATAATTATTATAATAAATCATATTACAAAACATGATTGGTCAAGTAGTTTAGTTTCCGCTTTTTTTTGTTTTATTTTTTTATAATTTTTAAACATTTTGCAAGTCATTAAATCGTTTTGTATAATGTTTTATATCCTTCAAAAGAGAGTATTTTGTTCCATCGAATTTACGTTTTTTTTTGTTTGAGTTAATTTAGGATAATTTTCAGATAATTAAAATAGACTGTCAAATTAAGAAAGAGGTGCATTTTCGATAACCTCTACTTTTTACTTTTAATCAAGATTCTACGATCTAAAAGTTGTTTGTGATATTTGTGCTGTGTATGCAGAGAGTGCCATAGCTGAAAGAATCACTCTGGTATAGATTGGTATACCAAAGATTGGTATACCAAATTTAAATATGAAAATTTGGATCTAAAAATGTTACTGGTTTTGGCCGCCTAGCCGAGTTCGATGAAGAGCGATTAAACTAAATTTTGCTCGAAAAATTGAGTTGAATTACTCAGGAATTGAAAGAGAAATTTGAACTTTAAAAATTTTAAGAAAAAACAAAGAAAAAGAAATAAAAAAAAACAATGGGAGTTGCTGACCACATTGCCGTAATTTGTTTTTGAATTTTTGAAAAAAATATTTTCATCATTTTAAATTTCATAGTTTTCTCTCGGTTTGATTTGAACTTACTTTATATTTTTAAAATACTTACGCACGTGGAAGCCAGATTTCTATGAAGGATTATAACTTCCTCTTCAATCATGGATTAAGCGAAAATTCGATTAAACATTAGTCAATACAGAACTTATAGTATGCTCTCTACTATCTGTTTTAAAAATGCGAGTGAAGTATACCAACGCCTCCATAACTGAGAGCCCCCACACTGTTTCGTATAGGTAGTCCGATCAGACCTCCACAAAGGTAAACCAGCCATCGAAAGAGTCACTTAATACAAAATTTAGTAAAAATAAGTAAGTGGTAGCAAATATATGTCAAAAAATTCGTTTAATTTATGAATATGATTGGTTTGTCTTATTCACTAGTCACAACCACTACAGATTCAATTCACGAATATGCATGATAAATTTCTCTTAATTACTTTTAAAACAGAATTTGGCTCCATGCGCACAACTGGTTCACTTTTTAAATAGTCTGCACAGATAACTTATAAAAACCCGTGTGGAGGCTTTCTGATGTTGAGGGTGATGAGTATACCCTATCACTACCATGATTTCTGATTTGTATTGTTTTATTTCTTTTAGGAATTTGCTTATCATCTTCTAGCCTGTTTCATGTATTTGTCTTCTAGTCTTACACTTCTTATCGGGATAGTTATCGAGAAAGGAGATTTTAAGGATCCTGCTTACGAAGCTAAAATTGCAGCTTCGGTGCGTAACATTTCCATTTAACCCATGTTTTTGTACAATTTTCTACCATTGTTTCCCTTGTAGGAAGGACCATTTTAACAGAATTCAGAGTGATTATCGACCGTTTTTTGCTAGAAATGATTTTGTTTAATTATTCCGACTCAAAGAGAGTTGTATAAATTAGCAGACCAGCGTCCCAACAAATCTGAAAAAGCTGTTGAAAATATTAAAAAGGATTTTCGAAAGTTTACTGAATTTATTCTCAGGAAATCAAAGTTTAAATACACAACTTTTTAAAAATTGGAGAACCAAAGAACTATTCGGCCGATTTTGTTCCAGTTTTATATTTTTCATTAAAAATAGCACTTTTAAAAATGATGCAAAAGTTTGCATACCTCACAATTTAAAAAAAAATCGACTATAAAATTATTAAGAATTGTTATTTAAATGGAATCATCTTTGGAAAAATTAATTTTACGACAGTAGTAAAAATATTTGTGTTTTTTTTCTTACAAAACTTCTCAAGATATAGTGAAATACGCGAAAATTGAAATTAACTTTTAAAAGTATAAGTACCACTCTTTCGACATACCTGCCTAAACTATTGGGACTATATCTTCCCGAGGATCAAGAATTGAAATTCGTCGAGAAACGAAACACTTTTTTTTACGGAATGTACGTTTTTGAACATGATTTCGTAATATAAAATATCGACTTTTAATTATCATATTCAAGGTTAAGGTATCGAACCACTGAGATTGAGTTTTAGTGCATGAAAATCCGATCATTGGATCAAAAGTTATTAATGATTTCCCCCCTTTTTTGTGCATTTTACTGTCACTTGTTTATTTTGGAGTTTTACATATGTGCATTGGTTTTCGTATATCATATATATTTTGAGTTTATATTGCTTAGCATTAATGGGTATACCATTAATGGCATCAATTTGGCAGTTTATTTACACTCCTCTTTGATCCCGCAGTGGACTGATCGTTAAGACACGGTTCCCAGCAGATCACCGAAGTCAAGCATCATTGGCTACGGTCAGTGTGCGGGTGGGTGACCACTTGGATCAGCCTGCGTAGGGACCGAGGGTGTGCGGTATTGTTCTCGTTAAACTGTGCTACCGTAAAGTGCTCGACTTCGCGCGCAGGTCGTCGGGCTACCGAAGCGGGGCTGCCATCCCTTCCGCAGAGGATCAAAATTGTGATGGCATGTCTTCGGATCATCCTCCGGGATGTTTCCCAGACCGTCGCCAATAGCCCATTGTGCAGCTCTAGTGCGACGTAGATTAACAACAACAACAACAACACTTCTCTTTGAAAGTCGAAACGGAACAATATCTAAATTTTTCTAAATCAGTCTTTTGAACTTAGACAAATGCTTTGGCCATAATTAAATTCGAAATTATTATTTTCTAAAAAATAAATTTAATAAGGGATGATTTCTCATAATTTTCATTATATTTTTTTCAGGTCTTAGGTCTAATCAACAGTGTACTCTATGGTATCAGCACCTATTTTTCTTTCATAGCCCAGATACAGATGGGATAAAAAGAACTATCTGTAAACTGAAGCATGGATTACATTTTACTATTCAAACTAAGTTCATAAATTGAACTTTTGTATATTATAAGCTTGCACACAGTGAAGATATCACCAAGTCTTAAAATAATCTGGAAAACTTAAATGGTCTGAATGCTATGTTGGTAAAACAATAATTTGAAATTTCAAAAACTCTTAATTTTTCAAATGTAAGGATATGTTATGTCATATTTTATGTAAAGGATATTAATTTCATTTTTAAATGATGCCAAGTTGAACTTCGTCTAAAAAGTTAGGCAAACACTCAAAATTTCCATTTTGATGAAGATATTTGCTAAAAACATATTAGTCCATTCTGAAGGCTAATCAAGTATTAACTATTATTAATACAAACAATAAAAATATTATAATTATAGTTATGCAATTCAACTCAGATAATAAAAACAGTTGCATAATTTTAAAACAGCTTTTCTTAACACTTTGTAAGAATCAGAAGAAAGGTTTTTAAATTAAGGGAAACATTAATAAACTGCAGCAGTTCGCAAATATTTTTTGGAATGTAGTTGTAAAAATTTGAACTTAATTTCATTAAACTAGTCTCTTACTAAAAATGTGTTCATAATAGTTTATTTGTAATTTCAATAAGTCTCTCTCTTTCTCAAAGCCTTTAACTAAATAATGTTAGACGTTCTTATAATACTGTGAAACCTCTAGGAAAGAACACCTCTATGTAGCGACCTCCTCTATTTACGACCACTTTTGGGAGGAATGGAATTTTTTCCGTAGACTTTGTTGTGAAGAAAACCTTCTACCAAACCTGCTACCAAAACCTCTGCAACAACAAACCTTTTTCTCTACCATGTCGATTTTCGCCACGTATTATGCAAAAGAGTGCTTTTTACATTGTTCTATTCAACGTTTTCCCAATTCATTCAACCACAATCTAGTTCGGCGTACCATCAGTCCATAACGTATGAAAGCGCCAATTACTTTGCATGTTTGATGAAATACTTGCGAGTTCGCATGCGCGTCTACTGAGCTGGGTGCGGTGAGATTATTGCACTCTCATGTGCTACTTTGCTGTATTTTGCCAGATATTCTTAATTTCAGGCTTCATCTTCCAGCCTCTGATATCAAACCAAAAAATCTCTTGATCATTTTATAATGGCTAATATAAGCAAGAAAAGAGTTCTTTGTCAGTAACTAGCTATTTTATCAAGATCATGTAAAAGAAAATAATTTTGCATTTTGTTAATGTATATAGTACTTAAAAGGCGCTTATTTTTTGTTGAAAGCTTTGGCTACGCACTGGTAGTAAGAATTTCGAGATAGTTAGTATAAGTCAGAGCTCCGCTACTTTCTTTTCCAAAAAATATTGGTTTAAATTGATGATATTTTGTTTTACATAAGAATGAAGACATTACATAAGTGTAATCTGTGTCAAGAAATGTTAAAGAAATCCCATCTGGGTGTTGTGATGAAATGCTATAAACGACTAAATCTAGTCACTTTTTTGTCTTATAAGATGGTACTTAGTTTATAATAATTATGTTGTTAATTATCCTATTTGGGAAAAAATAAATGTGTGCAATAAAAGTTTGTTAAATGTTAACTCAATGTTGATAAAATTTATTTTGTTAACTTTGTTGAAATGTGTGCAATAAGTTTAATAAACTATTAAAAAGATTAAAGGAATTTGTTGTTTTATTTGATATATTTTAAAAAATATTCTACTTACCTAAAAAAATTCTGTTAAAAATCTGTTCTTTTAAAATAATAAAAAATATGTTGATAATTGTTTGTTGTCTGTAAAAATTATATTCATATTAACTATTTAACGCAAATGGTTTACATTAGAACACCGGTATCTGTATTATGGGACACCGGTATCTGTTATATATATATATTTTTTTTTTCAACGTTCTAATTACAAAAGCAAAATCATATTTTAGTATTTTTTAATTATAAAAACAGTTACTTAAAAAATCTGTAAGAATATCAGAGTTGTATTTGTAATAAAATAACAAAATCCAAAAAAAGTAGTTTCAAAACTTTTTTACATTCATATTAAGAAAATTTATCAATAACTAGTTTTGTAAAATAAATAAATTTCAATGACGAATTCCTTTTGAATCTAAATAACTGCAAATAAGTGCAAATTAGAAAAATTACCGTATAGAAATGAGTGATTTGAAGGTGTTACCTTTAATACAGAAAACACACCGGTGTTTTTGCTTTATTTCATAACCATAAGTTATTAAGATGCTAATTATAAATTTTTTTACTTATTTTAACTTAAATTAGTGCAAGTTAACGAAAAAAGTATGAAAAATATGTTTCAGGAAATCCTCCATCAAATGGTTAATAATGTTCTACTACAGTATCCGAATTTGATAAGGAGGTCACTCGGATAAGAGGAAAATGATCGTTAAACCGGGTCGCTCGTTAAATCCGAATTTCAAGTCAGTTTAAAAAATTTTACCATAAAAAAAACAATTGACATGAATTGTTTCCTTTTATGTTTGTTTTAATCCTTTATGTGGATTAAAAATATATTTATTAGCATACTGGAATTGCATGGTCGAAAAATGTATAATAATTGAGCA
This sequence comes from Parasteatoda tepidariorum, assembly GCF_043381705.1. Taxonomy (NCBI): domain Eukaryota; kingdom Metazoa; phylum Arthropoda; class Arachnida; order Araneae; family Theridiidae; genus Parasteatoda; species Parasteatoda tepidariorum. Next base: position 20,538,587 of record NC_092209.1, on the reverse strand, counting down.
ATCAGTGATAAAAGCAAAATTTTTATCATTGTTAATTCATGAGCATGATTTTAAATATTAAAGCTCGCATTGATTTTTACATAATTATCCATACAAAATACAAGTTTTATTTATATCCGTTTAGGGGCAACTGAAATCGTTATTGACATTAGTAAGGCAGATTTTATATGTTATTTTTACATTAAATTCAATAAAATTGAAATTAAATTAATAGTACTGTTAGTTTAGAAATTATGAGGGTTTCATGTATGAAAATTATAATATTTGACTAAAATATTATTAGTTGTCTATCAAACTCAACATTGATTTTAATTAGAGTAGCGTAAAAAAGAAAAAACAATGCCTGACTTGCTTATAGCAAGTGTTAAATGGGATAGGAATGTTATACACATTAATAAGTATAATAATATATTTATAATAAAATTATAAGCATTAAATAGGGATGTAAGACATATAAGTATAAATAGAAAAATTACATTTTTTGATCATAATATTTATTTATTTTTCCTTTTGATCATGTTTGAGGTGTGTAGGGTTCTTTTCGAATTATGAATAGGAAGAAATGATGGCGATTATCAGATAAAATAAAAATTATTTATTAAGAATGAATGAAGATAAAATAGGTACATCAAAACTATATCATCGTAATATAATCAGAGCGNAGCTGTTGATTCGATCGTTTTTGTTATGTCGTCCAATTTTATTCAAAGTTTAAAAAATATACCAACAAATTTATTTCTACTTGCCTATATAGCCAAGTGAGTGCAGTATTTTGCCTATATAGCAAAATTAAGTGTGGAAATCTGCAAAACGACCAATAGACTGTAATTTCTCTAAGTTGCAGTAAAACCGATAATGCAAATTTGCTTATGTGCTTTTAATATCAAAGAAAAATTGCAGATGGATATTTAGAATAATAGTATTTATTTCTAAGATTTAAGTACCTATCAGCAAAAGTATTAGCAATTAATGAATCTTATTTTCTTCTCATGGACGTACCTAAACTAGACGTATTATTAGTGCGTCTTATTAGACGTACAAAAATATAGTATCTGGACCTTAATATTATCTGTAGCAATTTTTTTACACCAATTTTGTTTACATTAAAGCAGACTGCCATGTTGTTCATCAAAAATTTTTTTAAATTTCCTGTAATAATGTATTGTTCCGAAAATCAAAACTATTGCGTAGTAATAGTGATTAAGGTATTAATTTTAAACAATCATTTAGTAATTTAAAGACTGTCAAATAAATTAACCAAATACCATGTAAGTATTTGGTAATGAATGTTAAAAAGTTATTAATTTTAATGCTATTGAATCCTGCAAATTAAAAAAAGAAACATCTGAAGATATCGAGTGCGCTGTTAACTAATGTCCTCAGTGCGAAGGGAAATATTTTCTCAAACAAGTCCTTTGCTTAGCAACCCTTGAGAATCAAACTCTTTTCAGTTGCTAGGCAACGGAGAAGTCTACAAAATTTCCCCTAAAAACCACAGTGTTACATTCACAAAAGCGTTTACTAATACTGAATATCCAAACTACAATGTAGATTGTAGGTGATTCTAAAAAGTTTAGTGAAATATCTCAGGAGAAATGCAAATTAAAAATGTAGCTGTGCGCATGCGTTGAAAGAGATCCATGGAAAGACGGCTTGTTGCTGAAAACCCAAGTAACTGGTGCAGATTTAGTCTGTTACGAGCTGTCGGGTATATGGGAAAACCCTGTTCCGAATTCATATGTTAAAGTGGATAAACATGAAGTTTTGCTTCAAACTTGAACCAATGATAAACATGATTGATTCTTAAATGTGACGATAAACAATATTAAGTTGCTACGACCGACGCTGATTCGAGATAGCCGATGGATATCGCATCGGTGAGAATTATCATGGATATCTTCGTTGTATATAAACATAGCCTGTTCCTATTTTATTTTGCACTCGTTGAAGACGCATGACATCCGCATTAGAAGAAACTTATAGTACTCTCAGCTTTATCAATGATGTCAAGAGTACATTTATGACCTACTAATGTCCTGAGGGAGAATAAAGGTATTTTGTTTCCAAACTTCTTTTAAACGCACCTCATATTTCATTTATAATTCAAAGTATTTAGAATGATATAAACAATAACAAGTGTGAAGCTCGAAATAATCAGTACGGCATGTTAAGAAAAGTTTTCGAGCTATACTATGAAAAAAACATGTAGTCAAAACTTCTAGATTATTGTGAAATTCAATGTGTTTCTGGTTATATGGAAACTCAAAAAAGCTCGAGAATTTTTACCGAGGGTCATTGGTTATGATTTCGAGAAAATCAACTATAAAATATGATTTTAGGATATGTGATCAAATTTGGGAAAATAAGGTAAAATATGGTAATATTATTACGATAATTACGAGCATGGCATAAAACATTTATACGGTTAAATATACTTTTCAGTTCTGTATTTTTTACTAAATTTATGATAATAAGAACTATAATTTTAAAACCAGAATTTCCAGTAAACCGTCACCATATGAAAGGAAAAATTCACAAATGAATGGTATACCATATAATATTTCTTTTATAATCCAAAATATTTAGAATAATATGAACAATAATATGTGTGATGCTCGAAGTAACGAGTACCGCATGTTACGATAAGTTTGCCAGCTATATTGTGAAAAAAACATATAGTTAAAACTACCAGAATATAGTAAAATTTGATGTGTTTTTGGCTCTATGGAAACCCCAGAAAGCTTGAGAATTTTAACAGAAGGTCTTTGCTTATGATTTTGCGAAAATTAACCATAAAATATGGTTTTGTAATTTGGGAAAGAGGTAAGATCTGGTAATTTTTTCATAATATCTTAGAACACTGCATAAAAACCATTTATTCGACAAAATAATACTTTTCAGTTTTGAATATTTTTACTAAAGTTGTGATAACAAGAACTGCAGTTTTGATAACCAGAATTTCCGGTAAATCTTTACAGTATGAACGGTAAAATTCACCTTATTTTCTTCTTCCAATCTTNTAAAATATGGTTTTATAATTTGTGATAAAATTTGGGGAAGAGGTAAGATCTGGTAATTTTATCATAATATCTTGGAACACTGCATAAAAACCATTTATTCGACAAAATAATACTTTTCAGTTTTGAATATCTTTACTAAAGTTGTGATAATAAGAACTGTAATTTTGATAACCAGAATTTCCGGTAAACCGTTACCGTATGAACGGTAAAATTACCTAACGAAGGATTTTAATACCGTATATTTTGGTTTCCTTAATCAAAATTATGATTTTTTTACCACAAATCTCACGACCATACAGTACGATAATTTTACCAGAATTTTGTTTCTTTGTGTACAGTCGAAATACTTACATTAAAGAAATTTTTTTTTATAACGAATTAAAAATTATTGCGGCGCAATCTTTTTTTTTGTGGTAAAATTTTTTCCCCCTCTTGTTCAAACGAGCAATATTATAACAGAAAGGGAAAAATAGTAAACTTTTCCTAATTGTTTTCTGGTGTCAATGCAAAATAATACAAAGCTAATATCATTCTACCTTATTTTCTTCTTCCAATACTAACTCTTAATTTTTATAAGGCAAATATATTAGAGGGACTATTGGTTAATTTATTTGCCTCTAGGCAAAAGAAATATTCTTCTGCTATTTTTAGGACTCATTTTTATTGAAAAATAAAAAAAGTACATCTCTTGTTATTCACTAAACTACCATGCTTTTTTATTTATCTTCTTGACAGTGTATTATTTAAATCAACTTTCTGCATTATAAATGACGTCAAAAGCTATTGCACTTTATTTCTTTTCTTGCATCTTGCAAAAAGTTTCTAGTCCCGTCTACAACTGTAGACAAAGCAGTTTACAGCAGATGTGTATTTTAAAACAAAATATTTGTTCAAAATAAATAGAGAAGAAATAAATTAGACTATTTTATCATTTATTCTTTTCTTAATTGCAATTTTTACATTAAATATGTATTTTTGTTTATAAAGATAAGTTCAATATAATGACAATTCCGTAAACTATTGTGAATTGCAGTTATAACGGACTTTTTCTGTGTTATTAATTATTACGCTATTAATAAACTCTTAAAAAAAGAGGCTTTTTTTAGACTATCTTGTCATTTTTAACAGTCACCAATCAAAATTTTAACAGTCTTAGACAAGAGAAACAATATTCCCCCTTCTCTACGACTGTTAATATACTATTTTGTTTATGCAGTTTTTTACAAATAAAAAAAAATAAATATTTAAAAATATTTTTCTTTTAAGTCTTATATTTGATATACACTAAATTTGCGATCAACTCATTTTACAATTCCATTTCTTAAAACTAAAGTAATTACTACAGAATGATGTAATGTTCTTTGGTAGTTTTATTTAAAGTCTATTTCGAGAATTATTTCGTAATCATGATTAATTTACTATCTAAAGGATTACGAAACGAATCTAATGCAGAAACACAGCTGAAGATTCTCGTTTTAGGTATTATTTTCAACCGGGAAGTAATTTACTACGGATATGGAAGTTACGTCATGAGAGGTGAAAATAGGTAATTCTAATAATAATATTACTTAATTTTTTTATGGCATACATAGAATTTGTTTACTTTATTATGAAATGCGATTCATAACTCCCTAAATAGTTTCAGGTAGCTGTAATGATTAAAATAAACTATGCCGAATGCAACAGAAAAGAAACTTGTACTCAAAGAGTAAAGTTTTACAGATATTTCCTGCTTTAACACTTTATAGTTTCTACTTAAATATTTGCTAATACTTCACCAGGGTTCTCACGACTTGGAAAAAATTAATGAGTGGTAACTAATACTTTTCAAGACTATTGAAAAATGTCTAAATGTATCTTTCATTTGTGAATCGTGAAATTTTTCTTCGGTTATTTCTTGCACCCACGTATATCTGTAGTAAATTAAATATTTATTGATTGCTTAAAACATCTAGATATATGTCACTTTTGCTAACACTTTGAAAATTTTTCCAGACAGTGGGAGCCCTGTTCACGATGAACCTTTGTCAGCAATTGCAAATGCATTTGACTCAATATAAATATCCGTGTTTCTTTCGAATCCTGCGAGTCGATAACATTCTTTTACATACACTTCGAAAAATAAATATGTTCAAAACTACAGGAATATGAACTAAGGCAAAAAACGTTAAAGAGCACAAAAATATTTGTAAAATACAGACAGCTGTTTCAGATGCTCAAAGGGCATTATATTTACCTTGTTTTCTGTCATTTCTTTCTGTTGCACTGATGAAGGTTGCCCCTAGTTTGTATTTTAGCACAAAAATCGCCCACTTGTGTATTTACAGGAATATGTTTAAATTTTCGGCTCTATGGGAACAACAAATATTTTTACCGATTTTTTACCTGATTTTTCACCGAAGCATTTTGCCAATGATTTTGGTTAAATTAACCATAAAATATAGTGATAAAATTTAGAAAAAGNTTTTTGTTTTCATCCTAGGTCTGGATAGCTTCTATGGAGAGGAGGTATGTCTTTTGTAAAATATATTTGTTATCTTCTGGAACTTTTTAAAAAATTAATATTCCTTCTGGGTTGTAAAATTTGCAACACCACTTCAAAAATGTACCACTATATTTTTCATCCGGCCATTAATTTTTAGTTTTTTCCTTTTTTAAATTGTTATCACTTGCTTGTTAGCAGCTTTTCATTCTTTTTTATTCTATACCCAACCGTAACAGGGCAACAATGTATCACGTTTTTATTACCAGAATTATGGTTTTTACACCAGAAATGCAATAACTAAAGTGCTGTAGTTGTCGGGGAACACCATTCCCCAAAATACTTGGTTTGCTGTTGTGAAAAAAAAATATTCGAAAAAAATTTCAAACTCATTTTCCCCCCTTTTCATCCATTCTTTCTTTCTCTCTTTATTATTTCTTTTACGAAGTAAAACGAAACTTTCTGCTCATTTCTGGTAAAAAAAATTTCACTCTCGCAAAAGTGCCGATTGTATTAATTATATTCGAAAGCACAAGTGAGCTTTCAAATCTGATAGGGCAATTTTTGGGCTCGTCTGTAAACATTCTAATCCATGATCCGTCTCCCATTGAGGATATTTTACGTCAGCACTATGGTCGGTGTAAACCGGATGCTGAATTCGTATCGCCGGGATTCGAACCCGGCTCACCTCATTGGCAGGTGAACGCTTTATCCTCTGAACCATCACGGCTCTGGCATCAATATTAGCATCAATATATGTTAGCATCAGAGCCCCTGTTCCATGCCACTAACGAACCTTCATGACTGTATAGCAATCCTCTTTGTTTCTCGCCGCAATAAAATCCCCCCCTCAAAATCTGATTATGTTCAGTTAAAAAATATTGCTTGCTTCGCTTACATCACCCTCCCTAAAGATTTACAGTTCTCATTTATTTTATTAATCTAAGTCACTTTTTTCTAAATATTACTCTTGTGAAAATTTCTCTATAATAAAAAATCGTGAGGGCTGTCGCTGTTCAATTTAGCGATTCGTGTACAACGTCAACTTAACGTACATTTTGTTCTTCTGCGTAAAAGCTAAAAAATTTAGAAACATAAAATTACCTATTAAAATATATACATGGAGTAAAAAACTTTACCATTTGATAATTAGATCGAGAAATAGTAACTATTAAACTTGTAGAAAAAACATCATACGGGCCACTCTACCGCCAGCAGGAATGAAACTTTATTATTGAATTTTGGTATGGTGAAAGGGTCAGATTTGTTTATGAACTTAACACAGAGTTATTTTCGAAATTCTAATTTCTTCGAAAGTTGCTGCAATTTTAAGTGCCTTTTTTCGAATTTCTTATCTTTTTGTTTGCTTTATGTTGCTGCACAAAATTTATAAGACTTTAAAACTAGAAATTACGAAATAAAACGAAATAAAAAAAAAATTAAGATTCAACTACTAGTTTGAAAATTATCAACTGTTTCACTTGTAAGAAAAAATAGTGTCTGGTTGATCTGTAGCCTGTTGAAATGCAACTACGGAGCTAAAATTTGATGTGTTGAAAAGCCATATCTATTTGTGATCTTAACGAAAATTTTTGTTTAGCAGTCTCAATTTGATAGAAAGTTATTGCAGATTTCTGTGCTTTTTCGTGATTGTTTTTAGCTGTTTAGCTTTAAATATTTTCTGTTTATCCATTGTTATAAAAATTTGTTTTTTCCTTACGAGATCTTTATTGTTTTATTTTAAGAGCTCGCGCGCTCTTGTAGATGTCAAACAAAAATAGCAGCAAAAAAAATGACTATATGCTGCCAGATATAAATCTAATTATTTATAGTGAAATTTTTAAAAAGAAAAAGAAAACTAATAAAAAGCGATACGAACCGTTCTCTATTTGAATCGTTATACATTTTGACAACGAGTAAAATAATTTTTTTTTTAGTGAGTCACACAATGTGTTTTTTCAAGTTCAGATGATTAATTTTCATATCCAGGTAATTTCAAATCCTATTTCGATACAATTACCACTTTGACAAAATGTTTTAACATAAAGCTACAATAATTATTTATTTTGAGAATAAAATAGTTTTTGTTTTCGCAGAGACGTCAACTGCTCCGTATTTGACAAAATTTTTTAAAAAACGGAAGAGAATTACAAATTAAAATTTGTAGAATCTCGGTTAATTTTTTTTAACCTTTTCGGAGGTTCAACGCGTGTAACAGTTATAGAATGACGTATTTCATAAACCTTTGAATTATTTAGAAGTAGTGGTGAGTAAAAACCTTTTAAAATAAATTAACTAAACCAAGAATCATACATAATAAAATTATCACTCGAAAATATTTATTTATCCGCTGTTCGGAGCATGTTGGCATCTCTGTTTGTATAAAATATTGACGTTTAAGGGAAGAATAAACAATATTGAATGAGAAGCGATTACAGGGAATGGCAAGCGAATCTAGCACGGGGTTGAGCCTAGGCTAAGAGCCTACATATAGAGAAATGCCAAGTGCTCCGCTTTCTGTAAACGCTTTGGTAGCGAATTAAATAGTAAAACTTGTCGAATGAGAATAATTACACCTACTTTTTAGAAGTGTCATTTTGATAATTGTAATGAAATAGAATTTCATCAGATACTTCGAATTTTTGATACGTAGTGGTGAAAAAATAACTCACAATGAAAAATACTAAATTAAGTATAACTTAAATTTCGTTACCACTAGATAATACTTTTTTACAAAGTGGAGCAAGTTGGACTCTCTGTATATACCAAGACGGAAAAGAGCAAAAAATGGTACGAAAAGCATTTCATTCCAAAAAATTTTTCGAGAAGCATTACATTTCAGTATCTACCGGAATTTTTTGTACAATAGTATATATATAAAAATGCTTATAAGAGAAAATGCTTCCTGAGAAAAAGTAGATAATGTTGAGAGTTTAGAAGAAAATAGATTTACACATCCCGAAAATAAGTTAAAATTGAAATGATTTTACAACCAGCTTTTCCTCTTTTCCGTCTAGCCTTCAGCCAGGCGTTGAGCTTCTTAGTATTTAAAATTTTTGACATTATGGCAAAAGTATTTTATCTACAGTAATTAATGACTTTCACTTGTCAATGTACCAAATAATTTTACCATATGGATTAAAGTTTTCATTACCACTGTATTTATGACATTATTTGGTGCACTGTCACAACAAAAAACATGACATTCCATAAATTTTTTTTCAAAACAAATACACAATTTCTTCCTTCAATTTAAAACAGACAATCGTTTTTTTTTTTTTAAAAAATCAGAAAAAAAACATAATAGATTGTGCTAAACTGGATCCGAATATCAAACTACAGCTCGAGATAATTTGTAAATTTTTCAGCTCTGAGCTCTATTTTGCTATTTTGTGTTACGTTGCACTGGGAAGCATTTGTCCTTTTCTTTAAAAAAGTCATATTTAATATTGTTTTTCCGAAGAGTTTATTTGACAAATGTATTAAATTATAAATAAAAGCAGCTGCATTCAATATATTCTTCAATCATAATGCTTTCCATTCTGTTGTTGCAAAAAGGCAGCGTTTGGTAAAGATGTAAAAAAAGCATTTTTCTGCAAAGAGTGATGATGCTTTTATAGTTAAAATAATCTGATGTTTTCTGTGTTGGTTACCACTTAAATTTTAAAATGCCGTATTGATCTGATTTCAGATTAAGACATAGATGTTTATGTGATTAATATTATGGTAAACGCAAATATCTTGTGTTTCCAAGATAAATTTTACGATTGAGTTACCATACAAATTAAACTCAATGGCGCGACAGGCCATAGAGGGCCAAGGCCTACTGTGCCCATTTCAGTTTTCTTGACCTTGGACACTGAGGTTAAAGAGTAGACGCTCCGGTTGGGAGGTCAGCCGAACGCGGAACCCCCATTGTTTAGTCCCCACGCATGCTTGCTACTCATTTTAACCCACTGAAGGGATAAAAAGCTGAGTCAACCTGAGTCAACCTAGGATCAAACCAAGGACCAATGGCATGAGTGATACCACTCAGCCATCGGGCCACCATACAGTCTCTATAATTTTTCAAAGAAGTTCGTAGGGACGTTGGCTCATCATCATCATAGTTGGGCACACAGCCCAATGTGAGCCAATGCCTTCCTCTGAAGATTTCTCCGTGACGACTTCCGATTTATCTTTGATTTCCAATTCTTTTCATTAATTGCGAGAAAATGATTCGAGGATGTTGGCTCAAAAAGGGTTAATTCTTTATTTTACTATTTTATTAATTACTTATTTTAATATTTTTATTTATTTCATTTAAAGTGTTATTATTTTTTTTATGAATGCGCAATTTTCAAAATGTGTGTACAAGAAACGAGGCAAACTTTTTGCTTACGTCTGCTGTACGGAGGGCGGAAACGTAACTATGATGTAACATACACGGATCGCCGTATCTCGTTGCAATTTTTTTCGAACTGAAAGCTCAAGATATCCCGTATCACTTTGTTTCGATTTTACGAATTCTGACGCATGGAACTTCATTTGTTCTTTAGCAAACATCATTTTCTTATTGCTCTCATTACGTTTTGTTTAGTCAACCAACCATTATTTCTGTTTTTAAAATATTGATTGTCTAATTAATGTCTGCGATGTGATCATGGGCCAACATAGTTAATATCATGAAAGGTTCGTAAAAAACCTTGAATTATTTTCAATTAGGGAAAAGTTCACTTATTATGTATTTGTCATTTTTATTTATTGCAGCTTTCTGAAAATAAGCTGCTATTTATATATAGGGTGCCATAATAGTATTGAAATAAACAAAATATGCATTATAATATTATGATAGCCGTAATACTTTTTGAAGAAACATAAATAATAATGTTGGGGTATGCCAACTGCTCCGCTTTCTGCAAAATTTAAAATAAATTGGTAGAGAGTTAAATAATAAAACTTGTAGAAAAAGGTATATAACGTTTACTTTTAACAATGTCACTGCGAGATTACAGCAATAAAGAAGTGTTATTTCATATGATAATTTTTCTCGATATGTATTACTGAAAAAATTACTTAAAGTAAGAAAAAAAACTAAACGAAAGATAAGTTTCGGTACCATTAGAAAATATTTTATTACAAAGCGGAGAAAATTGGTATTTCTGCATTTATACAAATACTAGATCTTGCTTAACCCTTTCTAAAGCCGTGGTAAGAATACTTACCATCAATTTTTAAAGTCCATGTTAACTTTTCTTCCACTCTTAATTTAGGTTTCCATTTGTTAATAACTTCAGCTTTCTTGAAGTGCGCTTGAATAAAATTGGCAACCATTTTTTAGTATAAGAAAAAGTATAAAAGTTATAAAATGCATAATTCCTTCTGAAGTTTGCACCATTTCTGAAATTTATTTTATAAATAAATAAAAATAAAAATCAATAAGTTCCTAATAGGTCGTGGTAAATATACTTACCACCAAAAAAAATGGCATTAAAATTTAAATTAATTTGTATAAGCTAAATTAGTTTTTTTCCCTTATATCAATTACTATTCTTATATGAATTTCAATCCCAGAAATTAATTTACCTTTACCAGAAATAAATGGCCCACTAAAGGGTTAATTCGGGTATGGGGATTTATAATCTGAAACTAGTTTAGCTTTTGAAGCTACATAGATTATTTTTAAACTGACATTTTAGTCTATTTTTTGTTGAAAAATACAAACCTGGAAAAGTCATACATAGCAGGGGGTAGCATAAATGTTAGGGCAAATTTCTAGGGTCACTTCAGAGGGAACATTCATCAGGCTTATAAATGCATAGGATCCCATGCTAGGAAATGTCGTCAAATGCGGCTAAGGGCGCTTCCCTTCCATGACCTGTTTAGAGCCAAGCGAATAAACTATGAAATTTTATTCCTGATGTGAGTCCCCCAGAAGTTTGTCGCACCATTTGTTTGACTCTTGCTATATATAACATTTTTAAATTTTAACATTGCGACTAAAAATGAATTAAGAAGTCATTAAAAAAGTTTAACTTGGAGTGAGAAACCGATTTGAAATCAGTGATACGAAGGTATATAAGATTTGTTAAAAATCTCCTGGTAGAAAAAACAAAAAAAAATTGTTTCCCAGTGTATAATCTGTAAATGCATAGTGCACCCAAAGAAATAAAATAAAAATGCATTACCCTAAATAACTTTTTGATCGGATCTTTACGTTCTAGAATTCAATCTTAATGATTCCTAAACATAACTTTTTTTCGACGAATTCAGATTTCTGACCCGCAAGATATGAGAGGTAGCCGCAATCTGTGAAATATGGTCCCCATAGTTTCACCAGGAGAACGATCGAAAGTTTGGACCCCTTAATGTTAATTTTACTTTTTTCGTATTTCCCCATATCTCGATAACTTTTAAGGCGAATTGACAATTTTTTGCCCACAATTATAAAATTCGTTTGCCCAATGATTGCTCCATGCAAAAGATAAATTTTAATAAATATTTATTATTTTTTATTAAATAGTTCTTGAGAAATCGAATTTTAAAAAAGTCGTATTTTAGTATAATAAAAGTTGTACTTTTATCTAATCTTAATAACTTATTCTTAAGACCTTTGTTTTTCTTGTTAGAAAATAAGCCCAGAATTGAGGAATGTGCTTTTATCGTCTAATTATTTCTAGCTCAAATCATAATTTCCGGCTTTTTTCTAGTATTGTGTTTAAAGAATTAGACATATCTCTTGCGAGTCATTATTAAATCCGATGAATATTTTGTAATTTATTAGTTAAATTAAAATTAAAACAAAAAGTTGTTTTAAGTTACTCTTATTAAAAAATTCTCAATAATATATTTTACTGATACTATTTGATTTCGACGGCAAACGCATTAAATCGCCAAATCATGAAATAAAACCCGCCAAAGTAGCCAAACTAAGAGTAACCACTTTCACTTTTAGTTCCATTTAGGCTTTGCAATCAAATCACATAACATAGTAACTAATTTTTTTTTACATTTAAACATTGAAAAAAAATGTTGATGATTTTTAATTTACCGAGGAATGAAGAAGATGCCGTTCCGTTTTTCCAGGAAAAGGAGTAACTATCCCGATATCGAATGTGTGCAAATGGTCACGAAATTAAACTCTATGTGAATGAAAGCTTGTGGAAATGCAATGTGAAAAGTCGTCAACAAAAAAAAAGCATCTTTTCACCTTAGAAAAAAAGAAGCACGGTTCGTCATCTTCTAGAGTCTTATCTTGCGGAATTCATATGGTGAAAATCCTATGGGAAAGACAAGCCCTATGATTTATGATTGAAAGCAATCACGGAGACATGGAAGCCTCAAACTAAAAGCGAATAATTCTAGCTTGGCGTTATTCTTGGCATCGTTTTAATTGTGGTCGCCGTACAAATCAAGTAGTAACATTTTACTTTGCCAAGTATATATTTCGAAAAAATTATTTTCTATTTTAATTTATAGCGATGGAGGAAAAAAAATAGTTCGTTGGCAAAATATTTTGTACCGTAGTTTCTACAACTCCGCCAAGTTTTTCTTGTCTTAAAATATAGTACCTTATTGGGTACTTGCACTTCAAGAAGAAGGAGATTACGGAGTCCCACACATTTAACCAATGACGTCTGCACCAGCTGACTGTTTATAAACAAAATGAATTTTTAAAGTGTAGCTAAATTTCTCCACATAAGTTAGAATATTAATTAACGTGAAGTGAATTAAATACAGTGCCCTATCGCTCATCAAATTTGTTGAAATATACTTCTTTCTTGTCTACGTCTTTTCTTAACTTTGGTTCATTATTTGTTTATGTATTTTATTGAAACAGTGATATATTTTTGTTTTGTGTACCTGGCTACTTCGATGCATAATTAGATTGTTTATGTTCTACATGATTTTATGCCTGTCTTTGTGTTAAGTAAGATATATATAGGGAAATAATTGAAACTTATCTGAAGTAATCTTTGCGAAAGAATATAGAATGTGTTACTTAAGAAAATGGATGCTCGAGTGGCTTGGCTTACTCGAAATAGAATGAAAAGAACTGTTGCTAACATAAACAAATGCCATGCTTCAACAACCAATCTGGGTCGATATACCTACACTACATCACCTCTACGTATCCCATTGTTGTACCACGTGATCTAGAATTAAATTTCAGACTATGTTAAAATCGTTAAGTACCACTAAAAATATCAAAAGAATATCAAAAGATGAGAAACAATTGCATTTCCGCTAAAAAGTGCTTAAACTTTATTTGGAGATAGTTGCATTTTTCTTACGGCTAATTTGGAGCGAAATCGTTTAATCAAAAAATCGCGTTGGTCAGTATTCCTAATATTTTTTTAATTCGTGACGTCACAGAATATTCGCTGATGTCACGAAAATGATTCTAACTTGTAGCTCACATTGTTTTGATAAACAGCGATTTATTTAATTCAATAACGCTAGGCTAGCATAAGTGATTAAAATTTATTAAAGAATATAAGTTTTTTAGAAAAGTGTTTTGATGTTAAATGTCGAATTTATATATGTATTTGACAATTCTTGAGTTTCTGAATGAATCTCTTGGTAAGTAGTTATTCTCGACATATTAAAAATTTAAATTTACGGCAGTTTTTTTTCCCTATTGATGTTGTAATTGATTAATATGTTATTTTTTCTGCATCATATTTGATTTGATAACCATAGTAGCTGGTAAGTTCCATTTGGAAAAAATACAATATTTCCATGCTTTCTTGCTTCAAAACGTATAAAAAGTCTTACCTTAATAGTAAAAATAAAACTTATTGAATCTGCATAAATATTAGATTTAGCTAGACACCATAATTATTCAACAAAATTCAACAACGTTTTTACCTGTTACAATACTGCCAGATACTTTGTTCCATATTTTCTGACGCATGCGTGAAAATAATTTTATTTTTTTAAATCTAAGTAACAATTGAGTATGTACTATGAGATTATTTAGATTTTTTGCTTAAGTATGATACTTCAAATAAGGCACTTTGCGTAAAACGTCATTTTTTAAAATCATCATTGTTACAGAAATATATAAAAATAATAACATACGAATGAAACACTACTGCCAGAGTACTGTATAAATATTATTAAATACTTTGTTTTTGAGAATGATTTTAGTACAACTCTATACTAAAGCGTATATTAACAGGAGCTCTGTTTTTAGATTTTGAAGGCAATAATAATTGATTTATTTTGAACAAAATTAAAAAAAAAAATAAAATGCGACAGTACTACGAAGTTTTGGCGAACTTTACTTTTAGGCTAAAAGAATAAAGAGATTTTGGAAAATATTAGTCAATTACAGAAATTATGATTTTCTTTTAGTTGTATTCTGGTTCCATATTGAGATAAATGCATGTTGAAAAGAGATATTTTTTAATAAATGAATACTCTAGGGGCAGATTTATCTGGCTTCTTTTTTAAACGAAACGTGTGTAAAAGAGAAAATAAGATGTCATATTGTGTTACAAAGAATGTTGACATATATTTTCGTTAAGAAAATTAAATTATTATTCTTAAGAAAACTGAATGAAGATTAAAAAGCAACTTATGCGATGATATTTGAAACTTAATTTTTACCAAAAATTCAATTAGTACATATGTTTTGCATTGTAACGACTTAAAAACAAAAGAAGTAATAGTATATTGTGTCTTCCAAAAAAGTGGTTTCAGATGAACTGTATATGAAATATCGCACTATGATGATGAACGACGTTTTTAAATTGTTTAGAAGAGTGATTATTGGGAAAGAAAACGTGGTTTTCATGTAGGTACTAATGTGTAAAATTTATTGTGATTGAGAAGGTACACAGTAGGTATTTTAACTGAATGCAAGCGTTTCGCTAGAGATAAATCAATTACTCAGAACATTATTTTGATAGAGTTCAGATTAACTAAGAAAAATTGTTAAATTGCTGAACTTATATTACCATTATAATCTTGCAAATTATAATACTTAGAAAATCTCACATTTCTTACTAGACATTCGGTAATTTACACATTTCCAACTAAGCACTCGTCAGTCTAAACTAAACACTTCCTTGTTGTTGTTTCTGATGTCACTTGCCAATACTAGCAAGACTGCTTAGTAAAACAAAGCGAATTTAAGGTGGAGGGTGCTTTACTTGTTTTTCAGTGGCTCCATCTATGGCCAAGAATACGACTTCAACCTCACACATGAGTCATGGCCCATTTTTAAAGGGTGAACCCATTCCTCCAGCCATTTATTCATTCACAAATCGTGATTTTGACCTGGACCAGAGAACCATCAATCTCCAATTCAGTACCCACAGAGGTATTGATTTGTTATGAGAACTTGGAGGACTTTGTGACCCAACAAGTTTCTCGAGTACCAGACACCATTTACTACTGAAAGATTCTTCGGCCGGCGGGGAACAAATTCACGACCTCTTAGACATGGGTTTAATATCCTATCAAGTAGGCAATCCCAGCCACGTGATTAAAGTTTAACGTGCATCAGTCATCATTTACTACACAGGGAATCTTCGATCGGTAGGGATCAAAATCATGACCTTTTGGATATGGGCCTAACACCTTACCAACCAGGCTATTTCGAATCGAATACTTACTTAAATTAACATAGATGTTGATTAGCTTCATTTAACTTGATTCTTTAAAAATCGAAAAATAAATTATTTATAAGTCGATATCTGAAGAATCAAGTTAATGAAGCTAACCAACATAAATAAATCACAAATAACGACACAAAAGTGGACCAGTGTTGGGTCTTTTAGAAATTATTCAGTGTTGTAACTTAAAATGTGTTGCAGTGTCGAAAATTCTTTCTTCTTCAATGACGAAGCGCAAAATGTATGGAGGAAAGTTCTTGCCTCCAGAAGGGAAACTATAGAACCACCATTTTGGTGAAATTATTTGTGCTTCATTCACGTAGGTTAGCTTCATTTATACGTATCATTAAGTATACCTGATCTACTTTTTAAATTAAGTTAAAACAATCCTCCACAATGTCAATGTCAAAGAATCGTGATGGGAAATGAAAGAAACGAACTTATGAGCTTCAACAATACAGAAGACTTTATGTGCACATAACCTAGGTAAAATTCGGAAAATCCTTGATTTAACACTTTTACGGATCACATTAATCTTGAAATTAATTAGGTGCGTTAACGATTTTCAAGCTTTACGAATAGCAGTATATAAGCAGTTCAAAAACGCAGACACTGACTTGCATATTTAACCTTTTTATAAAAATCAAAAAATATATTTGGACTCTTATAAAAAGTTTCAAATGTTTTTCGCATTCCTTTCTTGGTTAATGACTCCTTAATTTCAAAAACGGGTGTTTTTTAAATGCGACTATTTTAAACGGCTTCCTCTTTCATGATCCTAGCCATCATTTTGCATCCTAATTACAAAGTCTACATTTAAAAATTGTCTGGTGTTTAGTTACGGTATAAATCCTCCTTGAATCTTAATGTTTGAAACCTGTTTCTTAATCTAGAAGTTAAAATAATTTCGATATTCTTCAGAATAAAGGTGCCGCATCATTTCTTATGGCTGAGAAAAAAACTTCTGACGAATCACTTACCGATGAATCCACGGGAAAGGAATCTGAAGATCTTCAGCATGCAGATTCTATTACCGTGGCATCCCAAACAGAAGCAGGTCCTCCAACAGAACGTCAACCTTTTGGAGAGAAGTTTAAGCACTGGTATGCTGACAATTTTGATATTAATGTCGGCTACTTAAAAAGTGTGAGAGGAATACTAAATATATGCCAGGTGGTAAGTTCATAAATCATTTCTCTCTTTAAGGAATCGCGACACTAATTTATACTATATTAAACAACAAATTCACGCATTTCGTGCGTACGAAGTCTAGTTTCTTTCATGTTTAAAAAATCTTAACTGTTTCACATTAATAAATTAAAATCATTTTTCTTATCTTAATATAATTAAAAATTGCAATAATATTAAGAATTTAAATTCCCTGTAGTTTTATTAGATTTCATTAACTTAATTTAAAATGACTGTTTTCCTGAAAATGACCCACATATAACTGAAACATTAAAAGTTCAGCCTGTCATATGACTTGGTCAAGGATATCATATGACTCGGCCTTTTCAGTGCAATCGTGCTCAGAAAAGATATTCGATAGGAAACTAATTATTAGTTCATCAATTATTAGACATAGTGATTTTAAAAACAAATGGTATTAAATCTTAGGTTTATGAACTAGGTGTATAAACAGCTAAGCAACTTTATTTGCACTGCTTTTGTAAACACATTCTTGGATATGTTGTTGTTGTCGTCGTAGGCCATTAAGGCAATGGGTGTTTTTGTTTTCCAGTGGCGCCATCTACAGCCGAGAATTCAACTTCTGTCAGACCCATACGTCACACCTGTTTACAGGGCGGACCCATTCATGCATCAATTCATACATTCATAGATCATAATTTTGACAACGATGAATTAGACAACGATCAATCTCCAATTCAGTACCCCCAGAGGTATAATTTGTTATGGGGACATGGAGGTCTTTACAACCCGCCAGATTTAACTTGCACCAGTTACCATTTACTACACGAGTAGTCTTCGGCCGGCTGGATTCGAACTTACGTTCTGAGGAGCGTGAGTTCAGTCCCTGCCAACCAGGCTATCGCGGCCTCATACTTGGATATAAACCTGATATTTAAATTGCAGTTAGAATTGTGAAGTTACTGTTGTGTCAGGATTGAATTGTCACGGTGCTCCCTAGTAGTAATAAATAGAAGTATTGTTCTAATTCTGATCAAGCAAAAACCAGGTTATTCATTTTTTTCACAGTATTTATTAATAAAACAGTTCAAGTAGGTTTGTCTCTTAAATATCACTAAGGAGGTTTGTCCCCTTTAAAGAGGATCAAAAATTGTAATGGCATGCCTTCGGATCATCCTCAGGAATGTTTCCCAGACCGTCTCCAATAATCCATTATGCAGCTGTAGTGCGACGTAAATTAACTACAACTATAACAACTTAAATATCAAATGAAGCTAGTGGAGAGAGTCCCGGATTGTCTCACCGGTGTTTCAGATTTTTTTTTGTCACGTAGCAGTTGCCTTTTATCGAATATTGATAAATACGGTCGTCTGAATATGCTCATCTTCATAAAATTGGTCCAACTATTCTATTTGTACTCTATATGACAAATTATGGACAATAAACGTATTTCTGCATGCGCAACGCAAGCTGTTTTTCTTTGTAATGTTTAGAAGCATTGGGAAACTGGACTACAGCCTATGGCTTTGTGTTGAAATGCTTGAGATTCATGTAAATAAATATTAGTAAAAAATAAATAAGTAATCAATGATTTTTTGTAAGAGAGATTTTTTAAATTTTTTTTAATGATTTTTGTTTTATTTTATCTTTAATTGAAATAAGAATTCTTGAATAGGACTGATTTATCACCATCAATATAATTGACATTGACGCTCTCGCTCGTTTGATTCAGAAAAAGATAATTTGTTACATAAAAAAGAAGTAATTCCGATACTCAGTGCAGTAGTTGGAAAAAATATTTGGGGAAACTCAAATTCCTATAGGGTATATGTCATAGTTGACCGATTTTTTGTGGCTAAAAACAACCAGTTTAAATTAATTGAGCAGTTTTAATTAAAAAAAATAGTTATTTATTTTCGAAGAGGGGATTTGCTACCAATTTGCAATATTTTTATCTTTGGTGTGTTAGTCATTAAAGCTATTGATAAAATAATTGTGTAATATAATAAACTATATAAATTTTTATAAAATATTAGTGAGCACATAATTTGTCATTAGGACTTGAGAAGTACAATGCATTACTTATTTGTCTTGATAATTTGAAGGTAAAAAATATTTATCTACGCATATACACACAAAAAAAGACACAGATTTGCTTTGTTAGAGCTTAATAGTAAGAGAAGTTCACATCTGTAATAAGTTGTGTAAATTACTTAAAAATTATCTTTATTTAAATAAAAAGTAAGTGATCTCTATGAGCCCCTCCTTTTTATTGTTTGGCCATAATTATTTGCTCTTAGATTGGTTTTCTTGCTCACCAAATTATGAAATATGTAAAATAGAGTTATAAAGAAATATAATCTAATTTAATATTCAAAAATTTTCGAACCACATGAAATCAACTTAAAACAACTTTGTATAAAGACTTTGTTCTCCTTAAACATTGGTAAATTCAATTTAAGTATTTACGTTAATTACTTAGCTTTTCAGCTACGTCAAAGTTTTAAGCATTATGAATATTTCCAAAATGACATTTTTTTAATAGGTCTATTCTTATATTCTCATTGCGTCTGTTTACAGACGAGTTAAGAAATTGCGCCAATCAGATTTGAAAGCTCACTCGCGCTTTCGAATATGATTAGTACAATTGACACTTCTGTCAGAGGGAAATTTTCTTTTCAGCAGAAATTTTTGTTTCACTTCGTAAAAAAATAATAAAGGGGAAAGAAAGAATAAATGAAAAGGAAAAAAAAATATTTTTTTTTACTGCAGCAAACCAAATATTCCGGGGAATGGTGTTTCCCACGTTCCACCCCAATTACAGCATTGCTGACACTTTAAAAAGTTAGAACAAGAATGATAAAAATAGAAAAATTAGACAGCTTTAGAGCACTTAATACTCGATTTGTAAAAGCAGAGTTTCTATTAGATCTTGCTTGTGGTTGTTAAAATAATATCCTTTAAAGGTGTGCTTCCTATAAGTAAAAGTCTATACTTTAATATTTTTTAATAACTATAAATTAAGGAACCAAATGATATAACTTTAATATCTATGTCTCTGACGTGGAATAAGGTTTTATGTTAGTCAAAAGAAAAAGTGTAGTGTCGGTGAAATAATTTGAGTTTATTCTATCCTTCCAACAATTTAGAACAGCTATTTAGAAAATTGGGAGATATTCCCATGCAAGAAATATTCCCATATAAAACACACTTCGAGTTTGATCTCTTCTTTACATTTTTTAGTTTCCAGAGGTCCAATGCTCGGTTCTCGCCAAATTTTTGAAGCTGTTTTAAAGATACGGAAATTATTGCAGTTAACTAAAATAATATGATTTTTATAATTAAACTTGTCTTAAAATTTTTCTGAACTGTCAGTGGATTTTCTTCTAGTGAATCAGCACTATAGAAGAAAAAAAGTGCTGTTTTAATAGTGACATAAAACTAAATAGCATTTCCTTAAAATTACAAGTAGTGATAATTGTTCGGTTGTTGTGATAGTGATAGTAGTGATGAATGATAGTTATGATAATTGTCCATAATATGATTCTTTCTTATAATGTTATAATTAACGATAATATTATTCCTTTTATATCTATCCATCTATAATTAATTTTAGGTTCTAAGCCTGCTAGTGTGCTCTCTTTTGACTAATGTATGTCGACATACTACTACTGATGGAACCTCTTTTCCTGGATTCTATTGCAAATCAAGCGACACCTTTGCATTTGTAATTGGCTGCTCTGCCTTCATACAATCCATTATTTTTGTCATGTGTTGCTTCTTCTCAGAAAAATCAGCGAATGCGTTGTATAAAACTATTTACGTAAGTTGAAGAGATTAAATCTTGATCTAGATATACTCATTTACTTGCTTTAGCTCCTGTAATCAGATTTTGTATTATCCTGATTGGGATACTTTATTTTATTATTTTCTTGTTTAACCCCTTCAGGACCATGATTGCGAGATTCTCGTTTCTCGGTGAAGTGAGCCATTTTGACTCTAACGGCCTTAGAACGCATGGTCGTGATCTCAGTTCAGCACTCTCGTATTCGTTACGTATAGTATTATAGTACAATATGTACTATATTCTTCATTAGTATATCTAATCTCGGAGAGTGGGGGCCTGGAAAAGCACTTTTTCCTTTTGCCATCAGTCCTGAAGGGTTAACATAGTTAATAATCATATTTTGTATTAACATTAAAAAATTGTGAGGTGGAAGTTTTTAAATTGGATGGCTAAGAATAGGCTGTTAATTAATAGGGAATAATTTATAACTTAATAACCAGGGCCGAATAAAGTAATGAAGAACTGTTAATAAGCCATGTGATGGAAATATAAAGTTAACTGATTGTGCTTTGTAAGAATAAACTGTTAATGATTCTCTGGAAAATCATTTAAACTTAGTTAATTTATATTGGTATGGTCTATACCTGAAAATTCTCATTGATAAAAATCATGTTCAAATAACTAAGCTTGGTAAAAATCTGAGTAAAAAGGAATTGTTAACTATCTGGAAAATGATTTCAGATTTGCTAATTTGAGTGCGCGAGATACTGAGCAAAGAAAAAACTATTTATGATTCATAATGAGATGAAATAAATGAAATTAACTTGGCCGAGTAAAACAAAAACTGTCAGAAAAAGTTTTAAAAGTTAATAGACCTTACAGTTATAGTTTGTTGTTATAAAATTTATAAAGAAATCGCATTTCGAAATCAATATTTTCTAAAATGTTTTTGAAAATTGAACTGTACTTTAAGTGATGTTTCATTATGTTTTTATACCAGTTACTGTTTCCCCTACTTTAGGAGCTGACTTACTATGTTGCTTACTCGTTCCTTTTCTTAGTATCGAGTCTCAATTTATTGTCTAATGTCTATAGCAGAAACAGTACAAGATATGAGAATGAACGTGGTTATGGAACGATAAATGCTGCAGCGGTGAGTTTCGTTTTATGCATCAGTTGAATACTTTGAATCAATGAATAAAATAAAAAACAAACACTGTAAAAGTATTTTTTTTACTCGATCTTCCAAAATCTCAAAATCTTTTAACCTTAAACTAGGCAAATAAATAATAAAAATCTAACACAATGGAGTGTACTCCTTCATGCGGATGATCTTGTCCCAGATCTTCCAAGATCTGTAGCCGTTGCAAGGTTTAGACTTTTGACAGGGCATGATTGCTTGTTTGCCTACTTAATTCGATTTAATTTTATAGATTCTTCCTTGTGTTATTTACGTGACTCTGGTAAATTTTCCATGGTTAACACTTTAAAAAGTGCAAAGCACTCAGAAATTTTAATGATCTGTCTCAAAAGTAAGCTAATGGTATGATAAAGCAAATGGTATGAAAGCTAATGGTATGAAAGCTAATGGTATGAAAGCTAATGGTATGATAGTCAAAGCTTGGCATTTGCCAACAACAAATCTAACAATTTTAAAGAAAGGAGCTCGATAATAATAAGAATCTAATGAGTTGAATAATTTCTAAAATGCATCAAATTTTTTAAAGAAAATTTGATGCATTTTAGAAATTCTTGAATTGAATTTGAATTTTTACTTTTCCGGGATGATTTAACCTATTTTAGTTAAGTTTTAGATTATTTTTTGTTTAAAAATTATATAATTTGTTTGAGATCAAGATAGAGATGAAGAGGATGTCGAAATTATATATTTGATAATGCTCAACTCTTCCAACAATTATTAAATTAAATATTGTTAGGTGTGCCATAAAACGACCGAAAAGTTAAAATATCAATTAAGAAAAATCACTCAATTAAGATGATATATAATTATTCAGCTTTTTCGCTCTTCTCCAGAATCACCAGAAAATTGATTTTTGCCAAGTACCGAAATTAGTTGCAAAGTTTATCAATAAAGGGCGCTGCTAACTGAAAAAAAATTATGAGACGAAGTTTTTAAAATAACTAACATTTGAAACAACAGTGTGATGCAGTCTGAAGAAAAAATTAACAGATGTCAGTGCAAATGTTTCAGTTGGAATGGCAACGGAAAACAAACATTTGTTTCATAATTTCTCAGAAAATATCATTTAGATATTGGTAGTGACATCTGTTGACATGTTTAGTTACTAATTCTGAAATATGGGGATAACAAGTCCACTCGTTTTCTTACCAGAACAGAGTAAATGATAAATTTCTTTCTTCTTTTGCTCTTTTTAAAATAATTTTTCAAATCGTGTATCATTCTTTAGGTTATTGGGCAAAGATATGTTAATATACGCTATTAAATTAAAGACCTATAGGAAAACTCGCAAAACTATATTTTTCAGTTAGTGGATTCCCATATCTTAGGGGGGGGGGATCGAGAATCCACTTTCTTCGATAAAGATGTATAAATGTATTGAGAGAAAGTACGTTTTTGTGCCTGATTGCGTAATTATTTTAGTCATTTGACAATGGTAATCTACTCAAATAATAAAAATTATAAAAATATGAATGTAGTTAAAACTCTGATAATTTAGTCAAAAATTGTTTAAGGTGTAATGTTTTATATTTTACTCACTCTATATAGTTGAAGAACTTGACATTTGATTTGCCATTTTGCTAAAATTGAAAAGAAATTCAACTTTAGAATATGCATGAGCATTAAGAATTTGTCTGCAGACTATCCTCTCTATTAAAAACCGCCTTGCTAAATTCTAGTACTCTGAATAATAAATATGATGTTCTCTCTCTCTATTTGCAGTCCAAATTCTAACATGTTCAAGTTTGAATGTTTTCAAAATATCTTTAACGTTTTCTTCCATTAATGTATGAACAATATTTAATTTCTTCTTGGTTAATGGGATTTTATGCTTTATTTGTGACAAATGTAGAAATTTTTTTAAATGCACGCACAATTTTAATTCTATTCTAAGGGCTTTATTTCGAATTGTTAAAAATTAGAAATCACCATGTTTACAAACATAAACGAACAATGCTAACGACCACATAGAAAATGAAATTTTCTAAAGATTTTTCTAGCTGAATTCTTAAAAAACTTACTTAAAATAGCAAATATTTAATTGAAGCTATGGATTCGTAAGCAATTTAGTGTTTGTGTTTTATTTTTTAATATATTTCCTTTTTTGTCAATTAAGTTATATAAAGTTATACATCGTTGAAAACAGATACGATAGGGAAATATTCCCTATTGTAAATCGAATATATTATTTTACGAAATTGAAAAATCGATATTTATATTAAATCTTGCTCTTTTATTATTTGCTATGCTTACATAATATTTTATTTCATTTATAAGAGACAGGTACTGCACGTTTAGCATTGTCGCCAACAACTGATTTACACTTTGTGTTTCAAAGGAAATTTCAATTTCAAATATATGAGTATATTTTAAAATTTTTTTCTCGCAAAATTAGATACACTACAAGTTATCCTTTTGTTTGAAGTACCGGTACTTCTTATATGATTTTTTTCAATCATTTTTTTACACATAAAATACTTAGATTTTTTATAGTAATAATATTTCTGAAACAGGGTACTACACTATTAGAAATTGCTCATTATATTCATTTATTTAATTAATATTTTATCATACGCAAACAAAACTGTCAAATAACTAAGATGGTATTCAAACTGTCAAGTGTGAGAAATACCATTTATTAAGCTTTCACCAAATACGGAACAAACAGAATTTTATCGCACTAATTAAAACCTATTTAATGAAGCTATTTAGTTCCTAGCAGCTGGATACAAATTATAGCCGAGAGGGTTATTTTATGAGCCTCATGACCGACAGATCGTGGTTCGAATCCCAGCGTTCACATCACAGTATTTTCTTTATTCCCTTCATCACATGAATAGTTTCTCCAGGGGAATGTCCTGCACTCCCCAATTTCTGACCCTGAGTTATTGAAATACAATACTCTCCTCCACGCATAGATCGCTATTACATAAAGCTGCTTAACACAAAAAAAGCCTATTATTTTATTTATTTACAACAGATTCAAAGTCCGACCGATTCATGGTTTTTTAACCATTCTAGTTGTAAACAGTTTCAAAACCGTAGAGGTAAAAATGTTCTTTCCGTAAACTTTACGGTTAATTGGATGGACCAATTGCTACCTGCTATTTTACCATAATTTTAGATTGAAAACTATAACAGTGTACTAAATTCTTGCTTTATTATAGGTCCTTGGTCTTCTGGCTTGCGTGTCGTATGGAATGAGTGCTCTCTGCTTTTTAGGGTATCACAAGATCTCTCAGCGACCTGAAAGCTATAATGTCTAGTGTTCTTTTGAAAATTGAAAAAAAAAATATTTTTCGGTTTTATTCTAAGTCATTATACAAAATTTCATTAATTGTGATAATAAGTATTATGTTAAGTCACTGAAATAAATGGGACTAGTTATTTATTTTGTCATTATATTTTATTATTTATATGCAGGATGTTCCATTGTCAAGGACCTTAATATATGTTTTTAGAATTCTTCCCAAAAAATTTAATTTAAAGAGTGTTTTCCTTTTGGACTTAGTTAAAGTTTTTATTAAAGCATTTTGTGGGAACTACACTATACGTTTGACTATTAATAATTTTTTTTGTGTACGAATTCTGCCATTAACATTTGATTTTTTTGAAAGTAAGTAAAATTGGTCTAATTTACAGAACGGCACTGACCTTGTTGTCAATTGTTGAATAATATATATTTCTGTTAACTTAGTTTATTGAATTTCGATGTTTATGCTATTATAACTTAGTTTTTGAGTAGCCTGTGTAAGCTGCATTAAATAAAGTTAATAATAAGCGGAAAAGTAAATAATCTTTATTGGTTACTTTAAAAATTCATATATTTACTAAGAGCATCAAAATTTTTACATCTTATGAGTAAGACGTCAATCGGGCTGTTACATACCTTTTGGACAGGACTAATCTACAATACTGAGACTGGCCCAAGGTATGAAAAACGTACACTTTTTGGACTTTATTAAGGTTAACACAAGAAAATTATTGTTCCTAAAGAATTGGTATATTATCCAAAAGTAAATGATATTTTTCTGCTTATTTATTTCCTGACTGTTTTCAATAGTACGTTCTATGGGGTTTAATTTTTTAATCTAAGTGTGAGAAAAATTATTCAGTAGTTAGGAAAAAAAATCGTTTTTAGCGCATGCCTAGAAAACGTGAAATAGCCACTAAAACCTGTAGTGCCTGTTGTTGCGATTATCAACTTCATATACAGAATGCAGAAATTATCCATTAACTTAAGCTAATATTTGCATGATCTAAAGTGCAGCATTTTCCCCTAATTATTAGAGGACGCAAAGTAATAGTTAAGTGGGAAAAAAAAACGCTATCAAACTCTAGTAATTCTTAACTGAGGAAAGTGGAGCTGATAATATTAAAACCTATTTCAGTGATGGAGCATGCTAGAAGATGTTTCAAATAACTGTCCATGGATCTTCCTGCAGCCTAACTGGTTTTATTGTTTTCAGTCCGGCTTTTCTCAGTACTGGTTTCTTCGATTTCATTTCTCGCTTCAATAATTATTTTCAATCCTTTATATGAATAATTTTTTTACTTCAATTGTGACATGGATTTAAAATATACATGCTAAGGGTGGTCATTATGGAACACCCTGTTGCAGTTATTTAATCTGTTTTTGAAAGAAAGACTGAGTATTTTGTTTATGCAATATTTTGATGCTAAATCGCGTTATGAAATTTATAATCCCCCCCAGAATATTTATTTATAGCTAATTCGGGCGAAGAAACTTGTATTAAAAACCTGTTGTTTTTACACTGATATAATGATTTGTTTTCTTATACTTTATGCTTACATAACTTCTACAGCTTCTTGAATTTTCATCCGATTCTTTTTTTAATTTTTAACACCATAAAAATTATTTCTTTAGTTTTTATTGCACAGTACGGAAAAAAATGAATCACCCTGAAAAACTTTTGATCGGAATTTTACGCGCTAGGATTCTATCTTAATGATTCGAATGGTGACTTCAAATATGCTAATTAGTTAGTGCAGATGTTATTTTAAGTTATGAAATCAGACTACGAAACGTAATACGAAACAGACTACGAGTCTATAATGATCAGTTAAAACTATTGCAGACAAGAGATGAAAAAGTAAATAAAGTTGACTAAGATAGATACTGATACAAAATTCCTGCTGACAATGAGTGATCGTTGTTCGGAAATCGCCATTCAATGGTTCCCTGTAATGTAAAATCTATGAAGAAGGTGTTCGGTACCATAAATATAGGGTTTTCTTGCAGGTTTCTGCTTTTTAAAGGCGGACGTTTACGGAGGGGAACAGTATTTTGAGGATAAAGAAACCTAATTCGTTAAAAAAGAGGTAAGTTTATTAAGAAACAGTACGTTTTTAACCCTGATTTCGTAACTTAAAATATTGCCTACACTAACTAATTAGCATATTTGAGGTCACCCATGTGAACCAATAGGTCCTAGTACGTAAAAATCTAATCTTTAGATCAAAAATTACTCAGGGTGATTCGTTTTCTTTTGCACACAGTATAATATATTTTATTTAAAACACATTTGTAATAAGATGATAGCATAATAAGCACTAAAATGTCAGGTATTATTGATTAATCAATTAAAATTGTGACAGCATTAAGTACATCAAATGAAAATTGCTAAAAGCATTAAGCGTATAAATATTTAACGGAACGACACTAAATATTTGCGAAAATTATTCCACCATATATGAGATAAATCTTAATCATGTACATAGAATTCAGTTCATATTTTTAAGAAAATCGATCGAATGGTTGGCCTGTTAAATTATGTAAACATACTTTTTACAGTATTGATAGCCAAATAATAAAATTAAAATGGCTGATTTTTGATAACTCGACTATTAAGCAATCTTAAATCATCTGCATCGCGTAATTTTGCCACAAACTTCATAAGGCGTTAAATTGAAGCGAATTTTCATGCAAGTTGAAGCATAATTTCTGGCATCCAAGTTTAAGAGGGGTAAAATTTCACGATATCATATTTCAACTTGGCATCATTTGATCTGTGACAAAAATCTGATACTTTTTTATTTAATATGATCCAAAATTTCGAATAGTCTTATAAGAATTTCTAATAGTGTATATTTTTGTACTTTGATGATTTATGTAAAGAGTGTCAAATCAGTTAAACTCACCGATTTTTTTTTTAAATAACAGGGAAATTGATAGGAATAAAATTTGGAACAAATATTGTAGATTTACTTTGAAAGGTGACATGTTTCAAAAATATTTTTAAAGTCTGCAACAGCTAGTGGCATTTACTGCAGTTGTTTTTCAAAAGAGTAATGTCGATTGAATATAAAAGTTTATTCGAGTTTCTATAAAAAGCTAGAAGCAATCACAGTTCCTTAAAAAATCACAAAACGGAAGCATATTTTCTACCTTTTTTAAGTTGAGCATTTGATCTATGAAATGTGTACATCCAGTACTATTTACACAATGTTGTTTCAGTTCTGTTACAGAAAATGATTATTTCGAATAAATTTCTGTGCGCTTACAATACCCGCTTGAAAAGCTTTGTTTAGCAATGACAGTGTTCAATACCGATACATAATAGAAGTGAAAGACTTTGCACCTCGCTATAGTTGTTGCTCAGACTATTTAAAAGGTGAACTAATAAGCGTATAAGCAAATTTCAATATAGGAAGGCAAGAGAAATTAAAGTGGTACTAACTACTCTCTTTGAATAGAAAATTTACTTTCTTGTCAATCACTAGATGTTAATAAATATAAAGATTAATACAAGAAAATTTGTTTAAGGGGAATTTTAAGAAAAAAATTGACTTACTGACAAGCTTATTTACTCTTAACTAATCAGAGATGCCAACCTGCTCCGGACAGCAAATATATATTTTAAAGTGGTAGTTTATCGATTGTAATTCTTTGCTAAATAAATTCTATTTGGGAGATTTTTATCTAACACTATTTCTAAATAATTCGTAGGTTTATATAATTCACCATCTCTGAGTAATTTTGTCATGCTATCCCTCTTCTATGCAAGCAAAAATAGTCAAATATTTGCAAAATTTACTTTTATTTTGACGTGTCCGGAGCAGTTGGCATCTCTGGTAATTGAGCAGTTTACCTGAGGTGTTGAGGCTTTCAATTCTACGAAGTGATAAATATTAGTTAGGTCAAAATAAATAAATGACTCCTTACTTTGTGATTAGAAATTCTTTTAATAGACATTACAGATAAAATAAGGCAAAGCAGATCAAACAATTTCCTGTCTCCCGCTTTGCCTTATAAGTACAGCTGTTTGTATCTCTATGCACATCGACATCGATAATCCAGCTGTTATTGCACAAAACTATATGCTTGCATGTACATTAAAATGAAATCCAGCAATAAATTAAATCATTGGAAAGCTTTTGAACGCCAGACGTAAAACAAAAGAAAACACAAAAGAGGAAATAAATTAATGACACATGACATAACAGCGCTTAGATATTTTACTTCGTGTCATTTTTATGTCAAAGTCAACACGAAGTTCATCGTAATGTACGTGGTTTTGACTATGTTCATGAAGTTCCAGGCTGCAACTCTGGATTAAAAAGCTTATAGGAATTGAAGAAGCACCCAGACTTGGAGTTCTAACAACCGTTGATGAAAAAAGAAACTTCCCGAACGAAGCCTAAAAGAATTAAAAAAAAAACGAAAATACTCGTAGTTCCTTGAATAAACATCAAACTTTCAGTTAATGTTTGTCGTCATTCTTCACTCAAACCAAATAATCATAACTGCAGTGCTGCGGTTGGCATTTGAATTTTCTTGCTGTTGGTAGTAGTCCTACTCACTAAAGAACATTGAGCATCGGATTCAGCTGTGAAAATTTTAGAAAAATTAAAAGTACACAAAAGACGAGCGATGGTTGAATGATATAAAAAGGAAACTTAATCAATCTATTTTGTCGATATTTACACATTAGCAATGGCCTTTCCTACGATATTTCAACTCCCGGAGGACTATATCATCGATTTAAATGACATCCAGTGCCTTATTTACAGGAGATCGTTTGGTACGCCTTACACGCCATTTTGTGTTTCAGTTTTTTTTATTGTTTTCAGATTAATTTGTAAATGATTCACATAAGCGGTTTATCTTGCTTACAAGTGAATCTTAACTCAGTTTAGTTAATTTTTTTTTAACTCCTAAATCACTTACTGATCTTTACAAGATTTTCTGGACTGAAAAGCATTAAAATTAATAATTATAATTTGGTCAATAATATCCTAACAAAAAAAATAATGTATACCATTTTTGAGATCTTTTTTGACGGTAAATCCAATACTTAAAAATACAAAAATTGAAAAAGAAATGAGAATTTTATTAATGTTTTCTAATAATTACCGTTTTTATAACGGAAATCTTTAGCATTATTGTTCTTATATCTAGCTATTTGTGTTCATATTACTTTGAAATGGATTCAAAAGATTGCTAATTTGGGTTATTAATATCAATTAATTAGTAAAAGATCTAATATTTTGGCCGAAAATTCAAGCCAGTTACTTGTACGGATCAGTAATGCCACTACAGCGTTTTCCATGCAGAAAAACTGCACGAACTTGTACGCTTACTTTTAATCATATAATTATTTTAAAAATTGCAGATACTGCATACCAGAAAAATAAAGCCGTGAAGTTAAAGCTGTTAAAGTTGACAGTTCCATCAAGGTTGAACACTTGGTTTTTTTTTCTCCCACTATTGGTGCATTCATGTTTCTGATCTACACAAGTAATGGTCCTATGAATGCATTATTTTATGTTTCCAACCTAGCAAACGATTGATATTTAAATTAATTATAGTTTTTGCATAGAACTTAGTTTAGTTATCAACCGTAATGATTTCAAGTAATCCTGATATGATTGCCAATTAAAACGTTTCACATTCGCTTTCAGCTTGCATAGTTTCAGATGTTGTATAGTAATTATCAAAATAGATAGCGTTTAACTAAGAAACGGAATTGAGAAAAAAAATGCACTTGGTTGGTTGAAATATTGCATATATTAAGATATTCTTCTAGAACTGTGACTAAATATTGGGCAGATATTAGAACTTTTATTCCACATTGGATTTTATTGAATCCAATTCCATTAAAAACTTTTTAAGATAACACAAAATTTAAATTAAATAAATAAAGGAACCTAAGATATCCATAGAAGTGACATCTTTAGTTAATACATTAACAGAAATTTGTCATAGCATTCAAAAGACAAACACATAGATTATACGTGAATACAACAACATCATTGCGATCGTTTTATTATTTTTTTAAACTTTTGTTTGGATTTTTCTTTCTTCTTTGCACTTAAATGGTAGATATATATATATTTTTCACTGTGTCCATAAATCTGTAATATGAGAGCATAGTGGGTAGGAGTTCGAATGTTTCTTGTCATGAAGATTTTCTGTAAGTATTAAAAGACTTATTTCATTTTTAGTTAGGCAGAAAATGGCGGATTTGCAAAGCCTTTGTGGAACAGTTCGGTCGTTTGCAAAATCCGCCTAATTGGAGACTTCCAATCCACAACGGAATATTTTTTTTCGAGGAAGAATAACACTGCTTTCTTCCCCACCATACACTTTGGTGCCGAGAGTTATTCGCGGCTCCTAGAATCTAAATTTTCCAGATAAATACATATATTTATATATAATACACAACGTCCACAAAATGAAAAACAGATTTAAACAAATAATATTCGACAGGGTATTCGTAATGACGCAATCGCATCTATGCGACATGTACCGTCATTCCAAGAATGCGCAACGATCAAATCTATTTGGATTAAACGTACAAATAGTTAGATATCGTTCTTTAACCTTTCAAACTTCCCACAAAAAATCACATCACAAGTTTGGGGCTCAAAACATGTGACAGAGACTTTTTGTATAAACTTTTCTATCTCAAAACCTGTTGCCCTCTTATAGAATCTTTTTGTGCTCGCTACCAAGCGCCATTCCATGCTCTATTACCTTATCTGTTAGGTTTTGGGGAAACATTCATATATAAATGCAATTATGACTTAGTATTAAATTCGCGAAAATAAAGCAAGGAAAGGATTTAGTCTTTCATTTCCAAAACAAAAGCCTCAGTACGCTACAACAATTTGTGATAGCATAAGATGCTGCAACTGCGTTTAAATGTTCTTGGGGAGTGATTTACAGTTGTAAAACAAGTACCACAAATTTGGTATATCCCCAAATTTATTGGCTTTAAGAGTGGAATCACAAAGCATCACTATTTCATTTCCATAATAAACAAACGAGAACTTATTTTTTGGTTAATTTTCAAACGGAAAATTGTGCTTCAGACAATAATGGTCGAGATTACGTGTATAAAACTCTCAAATGCACGGGGTGAGAAATTCTGAGGCGAAAAATACACACCTGTGCAACAACAGAATACACCAAAAGGCAATTTTTTTCCCGAAAGGAAGCGGAACAGTTCCTGTTTAGTTAAGGAACTTAAAGATCGTTGGCGAAGAAAAAGCCGAGGGAAATCATTTGTGTTTAGAATTTACTTCTGGCAGTAGTACTGCGGAAGTCGCGGCCATTTTCCCGGAGTGGAACTAAAAACAAAAGGTCCTGTATTTGGAATCGGACAGGGGGGCGTACAATATAAAAGAGGAGGAGGACTGGAGTGTAAGACAAGCAATAGTAAAGGGACTGAGCAAAACAAAGGAAGTGTTCAGTAGAGACCGCATCCTCTGAGGTTGTTGGCGATGATGACATCGGTGACCGCGTCGAAGACAAATTGAATATTGGTAGTGTCTGTGGCGCAGGTCATATGGCAGTAGATTTCCTTGGTGGTGGATTTGTTCTTTGCCTCAAATTGAGCCTGTATGTAGGCGGCTGCTTCACCGTAATCCTGAGCACCTAAGCAGGAATGAAACACAATGTTAACAGGATGCATGTTTATAAATACTTATTTACATGATCAGCCTAAAGGATTCAAAGGACAGCTTATTTACATGATCAGCCTAAAGAATTCAAAGGACAGCTTATTTACATGATCAGCCTAAAGGATTTAAAGGACTGCTTACTTACAAGTATAACGTGCATATGTTTTAATAGCTTTTGATTCAATGAACGGATTTTCACGTGCTTAAACTTATGATTCGAAGGCGTAACTTTAAATATGCTAATTAATTAGTGTAGTCGATATGTTACTGCGAACGACCAAATTTGGTGGTTGTTGACTTTCACCCGTGAATGTTGACAATCACATAGTCGCTTTGGTAAATGTCCGAAATATATATTAGGTCTAGTTTAGGGCCACTGCCCGGTATATATTTGCCCAGATGCCCTACATCAATGTTTCTTAAAGGTCAAGTGCCACTGCCCAGTATGCATTTAACCAGTACTCCGAACGCTGATGTTTCTCCTATTCCATCCTCAGTAGATATTAAAATATCATATCGAATAAATATAATAATATCAATGAATAATTTAATTTTCAAACCGGGATATAACAAATATTTCGGACATTCACCAAAGCGACTGTGTGATTGTTGACATCCACAGGTGAAAGTGGACATTCTCTTGATTTCGACCATTCACGGTGGCAGATATATTAAGTGACGAAATCTGATACAAATATGTATTTTTCCTGAACAAACAATTTTTTTTTATTCGGAGAAGTGACAGAAATAAACTCTTGACCCTCAAAAAGTAGGGGTTGATAAGAGTGATCAAGGACTCACACTTTAAGCATTTGCAAAATTCACCAGAAAGTTGGAGAGTATATGTATCTTTCTACGTATCATCCAACTATGTTCTTCGTATACGTGTAAAAAACTGTCCTTTGAAACCTAATGAATTATTTAGACTCACTTTGTATTTGTTAAGTCCATAATTACTGCAATAGTTTAAGTGGAATAAATATTAATCACAATAAAATCACCAAAACAGTATGATCAAAATAATATCGAAATAAGCTATCAATTTTTATGGAACATATTTACAGTTCAAATTCAATTCATAGTTTGCATAGGATTCGAGATTTCTAAAAGTTTTTTTTTCCCGTCATTTCATTACCGTAACCTGATTTTTAATGAGTGCTTCTGCCCTTATTTTACTATACACTTTACGTAACGGTTTTGTTTGCAGTTATTGTGTTTACCATCACGCATTTATCTTGGTAAACGGGAAAACACAATTGTCTTTGATAAATTGAAAGATTATTTAAGATTACTAATTCAAAATCATCAAATCTAGTTTAATAAGGAGTTGTTTCTGAAAATTACTTTTCAACGCCCCTAAATTTTCTCTAGCAATCAAACAAATTTCGACACTTTTAATTTTGCTCTCTTCTTCGTTAAGGGAATGGGTTAATTTTTAAAAAAAATTATTTGTTTAATGACGTGCCATATTTATATGCAGGGAAAAATAGATTATAATTCGGTTGTACGCATACTTTGTTTGTTTAAACAAAGTTTAAACTTTGCATAATTTCTTACAAACTAATGGGTGAATGTGAATACAGACAATTTTAAAGGCATTNCTTTTAATTTTGCTCTCTTCTTCGTTAAGGGAATGGGTTAATTTTTAAAAAAAATTTATTTGTTTAATGACGTGCCATATTTGTATGCAGGGAAAAATAGATTATAAT
Source organism: Parasteatoda tepidariorum (assembly GCF_043381705.1). Lineage (NCBI taxonomy): Eukaryota > Metazoa > Arthropoda > Arachnida > Araneae > Theridiidae > Parasteatoda > Parasteatoda tepidariorum. The sequence continues at coordinate 20,503,706 of NC_092209.1, read as the reverse complement.
TCGGTTGTACGCATACTTTGTTTGTTTAAACAAAGTTTAAACTTTGCATAATTTCTTACAAACTAATGGGTGAATGTGAATACAGACAATTTTAAAGGCATTCTTTTTTATTTTTAAATGTAACCCTCTTTTAGGATGAATTGCATTTAAAAACTACATTCACTAGTCATAATGATCATATGCTACAACTTGGAGCTATGGTGGCTCAGGGGATAGAGCGCTCACCTGACCTGGGTTCGAATCCCAGCGATGACTAATTGATACGAATTGACCACTGTTCTGACAAAAATATCCTCAGTGGTAGACGAATCATGAGTTAGAGTTCCCTTGCCATCAGGCTAACCGTGGGGTCTTTTGCGGTTTTCCACACCATATAATGCAATTGCGTGATAGTTTCATAAATAAGTCCTCCACGAAGTCAAATTTCTCCCTACTCTTTATTTAGGAGTTGTCTTGTCTTTTGGATTGGGTTCAAAATTACAAGGCTACGGAGCTGAATATTGGTAGTCTTAAATTCAAAATTGGGTCAGTTCTTCAACGGTTATAAAATAAAAATTTGCTAAATTACTGTCGCTTTCCATTTTGGTAGCTTGATATTTATACATTTTTACCAATGGCATATATAATTTTTAATTCAATTATTGCATAGAAATTTAAACTAAAGAGTAATATTCATAATCTATAATCAAAATGAAGAATAATATAATATAAAATTGATACTTGTTGAATACAAAACCAAGTGCATGAAGAAAACCAGTTTTGGCACTAAAATTTATTGAAGTCAGAATATATTCTAAACAAGTAAAGTAAATGTAACTCGTACCTAACCAATCAGCTTGTGGTAATCGGAAAATGAACTTTGTGATAACTAGCAGTTGGGACTAAATGCTCTGACCTTTTAAGTTGAATTTTTATGGATGAGAAATGGGAAAGTGTAGGCATTTGGCTAGAGTGGACATCGAGAATAACTTTTTAATTCATTGATCAAATTTCCTCTATGAAATATCGTAGATTAACAGTAAACTTCCATGTGCAGTTGCATAATCACGGTGGGAATACTCTGGTAAAAATTTATGAAAAAAAGGTTTTCAAGGTGCAAAAGTAATTTTCAAATTTTTTCTTTATTTCTCGATTAATACATTTTATTTCCGAAATTTCAGCAAAAGATGACAATAAGTAATAAATGATACTGTTTTTACTCGTTTTGAGGTTAACTTTTGCTTTGTATAGTTTCAATTAACTACCATTTGTGGGGCTAGTGTATACATGTGGTTGTGACATTTCCACACTGGCCTATTAAACGGTAGAACTACTAGGACTGCATCTCCATATACAATTAAAGTAGACGCTTCAAATTTTTTGGATAAACAAATTTTTTTGATAAGCAAATTAAATAATAAATGACTACTTAATAAGTTATCAAGTTTGTCCACACTAGTCCTGTAGATTGTCAATTCTAGGCCCATGTATTGAGACAAGTGGGAATTAAAAAAAAACTTTTTTTAAAAATTGTCACGAAAAAGCTCACAAGGGAAACTAGGGAAGAAAGTGACTCGCCAATTTTGAAATAAACTAGTGGGATGTATGCCTTATGAGGAATAATTTTAGGGGGCAACATTCGTTTCGGCCCATAGAAGGTCCTATGAGAGATAAAAAATAATTCAATATATACAAAAATCGGTATTTTATTACTTCAATGCTGACTATTAGTTATTGTAATTGTCTCATA
>NC_092209.1:20380142-20500657 GCF_043381705.1 Parasteatoda tepidariorum | reverse complement strand
AAATTTTATTTTATAGTTCAATTTCCATGTGATCTGAACTATCTTTAATTTATGGACACGAGTGTATATAAGATGATTCAGCACGGCGGTTTTAATTTTGGTGGGGAGGCATAGCGACCCATGTTTGAAAAAAGCACAGGAACCATTTTTGGAAATGTCTTAACACACCGCTGAGGCATTTTTTCCTTCTAGACCTGCTGTTCGAGTGCACGCGAATCAAAACTTTATCTTTTTTTTAATTTATAGATAATTTTATGTTTTTTAATAAATATTTTCGAAAACAGCATTCAAACAAGCCCAGACCTTCACAGTTTTATCATAATTTATTGATATGCCGATTGACTTGCAGAGTTGACTAATTTGGCAGCAACAATCAGTATATTACAATAAAACAACCATTCCTGGGCCTGCTTGAATGCAGTTTTTAACTGTCATTATAAGAAAACATGAATTTATAATTAAATTTTGATAATGCAACGCTTCAAATGCGCGTGAGGGTAAAGATCATAATGGAGAAACGCCTATAGAGGCGTATGAATGTTGATTAGGTCATGGAGTTGCTACGCATTCTATATTATGTGTTCTATCATCTCTCCAAATTTATAACCACTGCGTTGGGTCATCCTGCATATTCAACTTAATTAACTCAGACATGATTTATGATGAATGTTTCAAAATATAATTCTTTTAAAAACAATATTAATTTTTTAGTCAGTTAAATGTGAAGTAGCTATGAATGGAAAGAACTGAAAATAACGTTCACAATAAGTTATTAAAATTCAAGCAAAATAAAGTAATCCACAATTCATAATGAATACACATCCAAGAAATACTTTCCAATTTTTTCAACCATAAAGATGTTTCACAATCACTGTTTTTAAGTAAAAATAATACAAAAAATAGGCAATATATTAGTATTTAAAGAACAAAAAACAAGAACTTTGTGAAAATCAGAGGAATAATTATCAATATCAATCATAGTTAATTGTAATAAATAAATTTAATTATAATAATAAATATTGTAATAAATTTAAGCGCTCAATATACGTAATATTTGGCAGACACAACCCAAGCTTTGTCTCACCAGAGTGCAGAAAACTAATTACAAATAATCTGACACAATATATATATCCTCATTATTATGATATATGAATTATTATGATATGACTCATGCTATGATTTCATACCGGTGTATTCGGGGAAACAGATGGTGAGAGGAGACTTTCGAATTTTTTCTTCGAACAGATCTTTCTTGTTGAGGAAGAGGATAATCGAAGTATCTGTGAACCACTTGTTATTACAAATAGAGTCAAAGAGCTTCAGACTTTCCTGCATCCGGTTCTAAAACACAACAAATTAAATTAAAATAACAACATTGTATGCAATAAAAACAGAAAATTTAAATTGTTCCAACACTTTGATTTCATTCATGATTGAAATACGTAAAAAGGGTTATAAACTAATTTATCTCATACAACCTTTATATTTCATTGGGTTCCTGTAAGTGTCGATTCAGAAGCCAATCAGGTTCGACAAACACGCGCGACGTCATTTACAGGTAACCAATTAAATCTGATTTAAATCACATGGTTAGACTTTGTCACTTTACTTCTTCTCGAGTTGCAAGTACCCAGTTTCACATAGTTTCAGCTTGTGTTAATTTTTTGAGAACGTCTGGTCACGTGTGGTAGTGTAAGGGGAAAAAAAATACTGAAAATGTGAAACAACTTTGGAAAATACGTCTGTTTTGAAATAGAAATATGATGAACACTTTTAGAAAAAAATTCCGTAAAGTTAAGGGTTTTTATCAAGGTTGTAGTTGGACCTATGTTAGGATAAGTTGAAGAAATACTGGTATATTGAATTTTAGAAAAATCGTATATTTAAAAAATTCCATTTCTCTGGAACTATTCATCTGTATTCGCTAAAATTTTGTTTTTTGCGTGTAAAGTTACGTACTTTAAAATGATGTAAAAAATTGTATACTTTACAATTAAAACTTTTTTGACTACTAATAAATAAAAAAATAATGATTATTTAAGAGTTTTTCCTGGCATGGAACTATCTTTGGACAAACGAATTTTATAATTGCGTGCTAAGATATTTTTCAATTCGTTTCAATTGTTCTCCAGATATGAAGAAATACAAAAAAAAGTAAAATTATCATTAAGGAGTCCAAACTCTTTGGGTCGCTCACCTGAACAAGCTATGCGGACCATTTTTTCTAGATTGCGGCTAGTTTTGGGGTCAAAAATCAGAATCCGTTGAAAAAAATACGTATCTATTATAAAAAGTACGTTTTGGGTTCTGATTTCGTTATTCAAAATAACATGTACACTTATTAAATAGCATATCTGAGGTCACCCTGTAGAACCATTAAGATTCAGCTCTAGAACGGGAAAATCCGATTATTAGATCAAAAGTTATTCTAGGTGGTCCCTTTTTTTGGTGCATTGTACATTTTAAGATTAACTCAGCATTGAACCATGAAATTGATACTTAAGACTCTTTGATTCATTCAAAGTTCCCCAGAATGTAACTGACTCGAATCAGGCATCTGTTTTTAGCATATCTAATATTATAATGTTTTTTTAGCGTACATTAGTATCAAAAATGGTATCAACTATTTTACACCAAAATTAGTGTAGTGAAACATCCCTTCCTTGGTGTTTCTCCGAACAAAACATCAGGAGTGTTACTTTTCACTGCTTTTGGTGTAAAGAAGTTGCAATTAATTTTGGTAGGCAGTATTACAGAAACTTATACCAAAATAAAAATTATGATTCAAAATATTAAAATTCATACCGAATATAAAATTATGATCCAAAATATTTAAATTTATGCTAAAATTGAACCGATTATGAATATATTATACCAAAAGTTACGTAGTGAAACACCTCAGATACTTCCTTGGTGTTTGGTTTAGTGAAGCACCACACATACTCCCTTGGTGTTTGGTCTAGTAAAACATTCCCAGATAGCAACATAAGGTTCATTTTAACTCAGCAAAACCCTTTTAATGTAAACCTAATAAGATTTGTTGTGCTGTTTATGTGTAAATCTTCTAACTTTAAAACGAGATCTGTGACGATTTGCTTTATTCTGTGCACATTACCCTAATTCAAAACCTTGGAATATAACCTTCTATATAAAAACCTTAAATCGAGGACGACTTAGGGTTTTCAAGCGTGAAAACATCCTTTAATAAAGCTAGTCTCAAGCTGCATGGGTGAAAGCCCTTATATAGCAAGACGGAAAAGAGAAAAACCTGGTACGAATAACATTTCATTCCAGCATTTTTTCGAAAAAAATGAAATATCTGTAACTATCAAGATTTCTTTTATAATTCTGGCATATATATAAAACTGCTTCTTTTCCAAGATAAAGTAGATATTGTTGAAAAATTTAAAAAAAGAATAAGTAAACTCCTCCCCAAAACTAGCTATAACTGAAATGNCATAAGTTTAAAATTACTAAATAAATTCAAATAAAATCATAATAACACAAATAAACCGCAACAGATCAATTTATTTGGACTAAAATATATGAAAACAGACAAGAAGATGACATAATTTGCTACCTGATTGTTGACGTCACAAAACCTATGACGCTGATTGGTTAAGGGAGAAAAAACTTGGATGGAAAGTATAACATGCTCTACTATCGTCCAAGAAGTTGGACCAAGTTCTTGGATGTCTGTTTACACGATCAAAGTTCAAAGCAAAACAAGCTTCCATCAATATCAATCAATCTCTGTCCAAGAAATTGGATCGTCTAAACAGGCCTTAAGTAAACTCCTCCCCAAAACTAGCTATAACTGAAATGGTTTTACTACCAGCCTTTCCTCTTTTCCGTCTCGCTTTCACCCCTGGTCTCAAGGTGAACATAATATCTTAAATCAAGGTAATTATATGGTTTCTTTTCACAAAGCCTTGTATGCTCAGTCGAAATCCACCTTCTCTTGGAATTTTAATGGACAATGCAATTTGATGTGACGTCAGTGTGGCGCCGCTGGTGTGACGTCAGCTGAAACGTCATTATGGACCTTAAGTGACGATAATTTTTAAAAAAGCTTTAAAAATAATTTTTAGCTTTTTGGGATGAAAGGTTTGAAACTGTAATATTTTTTGCTTTATTCAAAAAAAGGTTTTTAGTACAAACATTTTCGTGTGAATGAAAAGAAAATTCCAACGCAAGGTTGCCATAAGGTTACGTACTTTTTGGGATTAGGAGAGTTTCTTTTTACTACTTTTGTCGTAAAGAAGTTGCCACCATTTCCGGTGTTCGTTAATATTGAAATTCATAATAACAATAAGATTTGATATGCATAAGAGTCAGTAAAGTTATTTCTACGATATAATTTAAAGTAAGAACAGTTGGTTTAGGATGCATACACACACTAATTCTTAAAATAAAATTAATTTCAAAAACAAACATAAGTGCCCAGAGAAAATTTTAAGATGAATGCGTATTAGGTTTTACAGAATAGGAATAGATAAAAATTAAATAATAAATTATTTAATATCATTGACATATTTTTGAAAATTAGAATATGATTATCTTTATTATACAACTAAATAAAATCATAAATTTTGTAACGGCGAACTTTTGTTGTCTAAGCAGCGTGAGAAATAACAAACTCAAGCTATTTCGTACTCGATTGTAAACCATCTGGGTATTAACAATATCCGAAGTATGCCAAAATTGGTGTTTTTGAAAGCAAAAGCACTTCAAGAAAGGTGCGAATGCAAGTGAGTTAAATGCAAGCCTTTTAAATAACTACACCCTTTGATATTAACTTGAACGTTCGATATGATATGAAATAAAGTGTTCCAACATGCAATTTTTGAGTTGTTCGACATGAAATTTGAAGAGCTATTACATCACCGTTTTTACCGTGGAGTAAAATGTACTTTATCCGAATAGATCAATATTGAAAAATAATACCGATATCTTAAGCTAACTGATATTGTGCAAAATTTCTGAGAAATGTAGCTAAATTAAATCATACATACGTAACTATCCCAGATAGTTAGACCTTTAATCATTTATACCATGCAAACTTGCTGCAATGTTGAAAAGTTGTTAATGTAAACACAATGCAAAAAATTTGCATGATTCAGCGTATTCTTAATTTTATCTTGCAGTTAAAAAGTACGGATTTTAAACGTATGGTTGAAAAGTTGAAAGTAGTTAACTATTAGAGGTACGGATTTTACAGTGATGAATAGACTTACAGTCGTCTCGTCTTCGTGCAATACTTGATCATATTCGCTCATCGCTACGCAAAAGATAATGGCAGTTACGTCCTCGAAGCAGTGGATCCATTTTTTCCTTTCCGATCGCTGGCCGCCTACATCAAATAACCTGGAAAAGACGGTCAATATTGCATTATTTTATGATTTTGGGGAAATGGAAACATGGGAAAAACAATAAAAGAAAATGCAAGATCTAGGAATATACTGGTTGTTGAGTTCTATCTCATTCTTTTACTTCTTACCAATTTGAAAGATAATAAAAATATTGTCAACAGATGGCGCCGCTGATTGAAAAAATTTTACCATCTATTTTTTCTGCTGCATGTCACACTTTTTCAACCAAAGCACTAGCTTGGACGTCTCTTGCAATCAGGCTGTTGCTGTAAAAAGTGATTGTTTCGAATTTTTTCCCATTTGGTAGTAAACTTTGTAACTTGGAGTAGAAAAATATCATAGCTTTTTAAGCAGAACGCAGCTAACTGTACCTGCTTTGGTTTTTATTTAAACGAAAGCAAACACTAAAATATTAAACTATTTAAATTGATGGAATTTTGTAGAGTTCAGCAAAATATATTGAATCTTAATTTTGATAGCCATAAACATAAGCTCTTTAATTTAATAATATGACAATTTTTTTTCAACATTTAATTTTTTTAAATATATTAGCAAAATACATTTATTTAAGAGTATTTTTATTTCTAAAACGATATTTACATATGTTATTTTTAATCAGGTATTTACTAATTATAGAACTATTCCCCTTTTCCACACTCTGGGGTAAAGTGGGTGCATCAAAACATGTTATTTTTAATGCATTACTGTAAGAAAACAATCAAACAAAATAGATAAGTTAAGCTTTATATTTAATCTATAAGAATCCAATGTGCATAAAATGTAACAAAACTTTTGGTAAAATAAATTATGTTTATTGTTAATGATTTTAAAAATGATTGTTAATCATTGAAAGGATGTTAAATGAGTAAATGATTGTTAAATGACAATTGATTAATGATTGTTGTTGTTGTTGATGATGATGATTGATTGTTGATTAAATGATGCTGAATGACTGTTAAATGGTGTTATTGATTGGTAAAATAAATGATGCTGATAGCTTGATTTTAGAGCCTTATTCTTCTTCTTCAAAAAAAGGTTGATTTTATGCACACTTTACCCCACTTGACAATTCTTAATCACAAGCCGGACTTCATTAAAGAAAGATAAATTTAATCAAATTTTTCAAATAATTTTACTCACAGTTTTGCCTAAAAATCTGATAGTCTGGTCTCTAATAATTAGATGACAACTCAACAGTTTTAATGTTGTAGCTGTAGACACTGTTTGAACATTTTTGAAAATGTTTATTAAACAAAAATGACCTTCTTTTAGCGATAAAAATGTGTCGATAAGGAAACTTTAGGTAACTAATTTTGCTTCATTTTCGATGTTTTCAATTCCAGTTATCATAACTTAAACTAATGATAACTTAACTGAACATTATGCACTCAGAAATTTTAATGTTACTGTAACTTGAAGGTAAGACAGAAACGATGATTATTTTACACTTTTGAAAATCAAAAATTCTGAACCATGTTCAATATATAATTACATTTTAATTTCAGAGAAAAAATAATTCCTAGTGGTAACAAATTTGATGTTTAATATTTGTTTCTTAGTTTATTACACGCTATGATGTGATTTCTAAATTAAAGACCTAATAGACATGTGATATCGTACATAAGCAATAGTTAAATGTTTCATAAACATTGTACTTTAATCACTGCTTCACTATCATTTCAACTCGCACTTCGGTTAACGTTCTGAAAAGAATGGTAACAGGTTGGCAGCTATACTACGAACGAAACATAACAAAAAATATTGCTACAAATGAAATAAAAAGATGTGACATAAGTTCTAAAATGGTCATAATACTAAAAATAATATGTTTTTCCCACTTTTTATTAACAACCATAAGAGTTTTGCGAAGAAAATCCTTTCACTCCTTTTTCAGTTTTCTTTAAATGGCACTCTTTGAATGATCATTTGTTCTCGTCTCTGTGAAACATAAATACTTTAAATAGCACTCTTTGACTGATCATTTGCTCTCGTCTCTGTGAAACATGAATACTTTAAATAACACTCTTTGAATGATCATTTGTTATCGTAACTCTGAACCATAAATACTTTAAATAGCACTCTTTGAATGATCATTTGTTCTCGTCACTGTGAAACATAAATACTTTAAATAGCACTCTTTGAATGATCATTTGTTCTCATCTCTGTGAAACATAAATACTTTAAACAGCACTCTTAGAATGATCATTTGTTCTCCTCACTGTGAAACATAAGTACTTTAACTGGCACTCTTTGAATGATCATTTGTTCTCGTCTCTGTGAAACATAAATACTTTAAACAGCACTCTTAGAATGATTATTTGTTCCCGTCACTGTGAAACAGAAATACATTAAACAGCCCTCTTTGAATGATCATTTGTTCTCCTCACTGTGAAACATAAATACTTTAAACAGCACTCTTAGAATCATTATTTGTTCTCCTCACTGTGAAACATAAGTACTTTAAATAGCAATCTTTGAATGATCATTTGTTCCCGTCACTGTGAAACATAAATACTTTAAATAGCACTCTTTGAATGACCATTTGTTCTCCTCACTGTGAATCATAAGTACTTTAAATACACTCTTTGAATGATCATTTGTTCTCGTCATTGTGAATCATAAATACTTTAAATAGCACTCTTTGAATGATCATTTGTTCTCTTCACTGTGAAACATAAGTACTTATATTTATGTTTCAAAAATATTCTGAATGTCATAAAAATCAATGAATAGCGTCTGACACGTTTTTGTTTAATTTCAACAATGTTGAAATTTAGTGGTAAAATCAACCAAAAAGGTATGAGAGAGAAAATTTCTATATAAAAGGAACAAAATCTTAAGCAAATGTTTTTTTTCCCTCCAATTATGTTTTGCATCTTCTATCGCACTAAAGAATGAATACGTTTGTTATACAACTTTAAAGAGTGATTGTTCTCCTCAATGGTATAAATTATACTTTAATTTTACAATTCAAAATATTTTGAAATTTTATTCAATGTCTACTCTTATTGTTTCTATTAACACATTTAAAATGACATAAAACGTATACAAAAAATGTATCTGTTACTAAAGTAAATTTTTTAAAAAAAATTAAAAAACTTTAAAAAAAGAGTTAACATATAATAATTAATAATAAAATCCTTATTAAATATTCAACGATAAATTCAAACACAACAATTAAGAGAGATTTAAAAAGAATACAAAAAGTGTATTTGTTATTAAAATAATCTTTCAAGAAACTTATAAAGTTAAAAACAAAGAGCCCAAAATATAATAAATAATAATAAAGTCATTTATTCAATAATAATTTCAATCATAATAATACAGAGTTATTCAGAAGGATGGTCTCAATGGTTTATTTACATCAAATATAAGTTGGATATACTACATAGAAAGGAAAAGAGGAAATTTTTTTTACCACAGCTTTTGGGGTGCATGTTCAATAGGAAAGCATTCTATTTTCCCGTCAAGGGTCAGTTAGATAATCAGTTGGGAGAGAAAGGTCAAAGGCCAGATCTCATGCCATAAAGCCTTGATTTCATGCCTTGAGAAGGGCTATTTTTCGAAGGCCAATGAATAACGCTTCACAATGAAATAACAACCGTCACAATGAAATAACGCTTTTTTTGAAAATAATATGTCATTTTCAGTACTGTTGTGAGTTTTATAACTGTTGTTGAACAGCCCAACCAGTTTTGAGATAACGGCTAGCTATCTTCAACTCCGTAGCCTTGTAATTTCGAACCCAATCCAGAAGACAAGGGAACTCCTGGATCGAGTATTGGGATAAATTTGACATCGTGAGAACTTTTTTCCTGAAACTAACCTGCATTTGCGTTACAGGGAGAGGAAAACAGCGAAAACTTCCCTAGGTTAGCTGAGAGCAAGAGGACTCTATCCCATGATCCGTCTATTACTGAGAAAATTTTACATCAGCACTGCGGTTTCAACTGTGGATCGCTGAGATTGAAACCCAGGTTAACTCGTTGGGAGGTAAGTGCTCTATCCCCTGAGCCACCACGACTCCCTGCTGTGAGTTTGCAACAGTTATTCACGACTGTAAAGTTACGTTTAGTCTATATTTAGCCAGCGCCCTCTATGCTAATTCCTAAAATGGCGCAAAAAGCCAAAATTAAGAAAAGCCACGGTTTTGTGAAAAGGAAAAGTGTTTTTTTAATGTTTCAATTATTTATTAATAATTTTTAAATTTTTTAATATTTCAAATTTATTTCAACGCTGTATTATCTGCCTTAAAAATTTGAGCAAAATTGTCAACTATTTATTGGCTTTAATAATTTTCATCGTGTTAAAATTTTGCCAATTGTCAATTTTTAAAAAAGTTTAATAACTTTTAAAGTATTTAAGTTACTTGCCTGCTCTAATGACCAGATAATTCGTTGCAGCAAGATGGTATGTGTAATAAAAAATTTTAGTTTTGCCTCAAGTAAACTGCGGTTTTTTTTAATTTTCCCTGGTAAAAAAAGCTTAAAAAACACTGCTAACAGTGCAAGACGCTGTTACCCAGCAACTCAAGTCATCGTGCTAAACCATTTCACAGTTGCGTATAACATAGTAACATGAGACTTTTGAAGAATGAGCTTGGCTACCTCCTAGAAGTTTGCCGTACAGAAAATAGGGGAAGAAATAAACACCATCCTCACCTAACTATGACCAAGCCCCTAGCCCCATTTTCCGACCTCGATCTTTTGATAGCCATGTAATTTCGACCCCAATTAGACGATAGGGACGGTGCCTGAGGTGGAACACCTTTCTCCAAACTTCCACACAAGAAGCAACTACAGGACTGCTAGCTTTGTAATTTTGATCATGGTCAGACGACGTGGACAGCACCAGAGGTGGCACAATCTCTCCAAACTTCCACACCACAACCAACAGTATTACTTTCATCCACAAAAGATTTAACATGCATTTGTTTGTGTATACATGCCGGTTTTGTCAGCAGCCAGGATTGAACTCACAACTCCCAACTCTCCAACCAGCAGTGCGAGCGACTCCCTAATGGCTCCCGCTTACGATGGCTTTGTTCTTAACGAACAAAGCCATCGTAAGCGTCGGGACAAATTGAACATTTACAGCCAGTGCTAAAATTTTTGTCCTCTTTTCGATAGTATATAGATTGATGTCCAACTTAAACTTTATTAAATGCAAATTAATTGAGTTCATCTTTCTGAGTGATTCATTGAAAAAAGGGGAACTAGGAAGAAATCAATTACTTGAAATTTAAATTTTTGAATGAGAAATGAACTTCTACTATTCCAGTAGTTTTTACTCGCGTTCTGAGAATATCTTGTTCTGTTGGCATGTAATCCTTCTTGCATAAGCGATCCAAATCATCCAGAAAACTGTAAAATAAAGATAACATAAAATAACATTCATAAAAACTGTTACTTATTTATTACTTAACTTCATACATTCAAAATAAATTAATAATTCAAAATAATAATAGATTCTGACAATTTAAATAATTGTTGTAATCTTGGGAGGAAATTCATATTCGACAAGGCCAAAATTATTTCCATCCTAGTCACATCAGCTCATCTTGATGCCCGAGAATCTTGTTTTATTCATATGAATACTGATTCCCTTGTTAATGACACTAGTTACTTACCCTCTTTCCATAGAACATGAAAATGCATTTTACCCCGATTTGCCCCTCGTCTGCCTCTGGGATTTTTCTTTTTCTTTCTCTCGGCAACTGTGGTTTGTTTATTTTTGTTTCCTCAACTTTATTTTTTCCGTTGGCAACATTAAATTTTTATTTTGTATCCCCTTTGTTTCTTTTCATTCATGTCTGGAAAGACTTGAAGATGGACACTTGCTTTTTGAGCATTTGAAACATATGGACTATTATTTCCGATTTGAAATTATGTGAAGCGAATTAAGTTTTAAATCAAGTAATATCTGACTGCTTCAGTTTCTTGGGATTATTTATTTAATATTATTGATTTTTTTATATGAAGACAGTACAGTACAGTCAGTTACAAAATCGAATTAAACCTTTTTTGAATTTATTAGAACACATTATACCAATGACAAGGTAAACAAATGTACTGTGCACACTAATAGGAAAACGATATTAAACTCTGGAAAATAATTATTTAGTTTCATGAAAAAATAGATAGTTAAATTGTTTTAATATATTTAATTTCGAGCTCCGAGAAGAACCACCTCGTATATTAAATAAATAATTTTTAGAAACTGTAACAGTAGGATATTGCTTGTTTGATGTACTTCATTGGCTTAAAAAATACGAAGATATAACTAAAAGTCTAAGTGTTTCAAGCCCTCAAAATAGGCACTCATTCTCTAGACTTACCTGATCTCAAATGATGTTTGTGTTTAATCAAGCAACACCTTTGACACGTTGTTTTAGAAGATTTTAATTACTTCCTTTCGTTTCACAACAACATTATGTATAACATTAATATAATATAAATTTTCAGAATTTGTTGAGAGAAAGAAATAAGAAATATATTTGATAAGTATCGCAAATTAATTTTTATGTGAGAAAAAAAAACTTTATCAAGTGTGGATAATTCTTAGAGAAGTTGATAAAAAAGGGACTTATGAGGGCAAAAGACAGTTTATTTGTCTAATGAGAATGCTTTGAGAACTTTTAAACTCGTTCTTAGTGATTCTGATTCCATTATTTGCTTTTATTGTTCTCGATTTGGTTTGTCAAATATTAAAAACTTTTTTTTCGTTAAACATTATATCTTCATATTTCCTTTTCTTTTTTTTCGATTAAGATTCTAAATTATTTAAGATGAAGCAGAGTGTTATAGGATATCTTACAAGTTTTACAGGGTTCCCGCGGTCCTTGAAAAATTTTAAAAGTGGTAGTAAATTTAGATCGATGCTACAGTATATTTTTTTAATTTTAACATACCTTTTTATCGTTGAGTGTTGGAATTTTCATTCATATATATATTTTTTAGTAAACAATTTTTAGTGGTGGCTACACAGAAATTAAAATATCAAAATTTGTTTTAATTTTGTTACCACTTTTTAAAATTCCCAAGGACCGTGGGAACCCTGTTTTATAATGGATAGAAATGTTTTCTTAACACATTGCTGCCCGGCAACTTTTCTGAAAATTACCCCATGTGTCCGGCTATTGTTTTGAAAGAGGATGTGGAAGAAAAACAATATAAATAAACTTAAAAAATGTTTTAATTTCTAATGCCGTGTGATAATAAGTTAACTATTACCTATGTGTAATGGTACACCACAAGTTTTGCAAATATATCTAATTTCGTAAAGTTAAAATAAATTGGTAGAGAATTAAATAGTAAAACTTGAAAAGTAAGATAAATTACGCCCACTTTTTAAAATAGTCACCACGAAAACACTGCTAACGAAAACGCGAGTTTACTCGTGACCGGTCACCAACGTTTGGTCACAAAAAAACGAGTTATCTCGTGACCGGTCACCAACGTTTGGCCACGAAAAAACGAGTTAACTCATGCCCGGTCACCAACGTTTGGCCACGAAAAAACGAGTTAACTCGTGACCGGTCACCAACGTTTGGCCACGAAAACACGAGTTAACTCGTGACCGGTCACCATCGTTTGGCCACGAAAAAAAGAGTTAACTCGTGACCGGTCAGCAATATGTTAATCACTTGCAAAATTTCAGAGTTGCTTACAACGGACATTTGAACAGTTTTAGGCACTTTAGTGATATTTTTAGTGAAATTGGGACCAGCGACAATTCTAACGCTTGTTTCTCAAGGCCTATAATAAGCTTTTAATAAATCGTGTTCCTAAGTTAGTTTCTAATATTCAATATCTCAGGGAATACTATTTTTGCTTCTTATTATAGAGAGTGATTTTATGTAAGATGGCATGATCATATAAAAACGCATGGAATATAAACGTGATTTTTCTTTAATACGTTTCTGAAAAGTAATATAAATAATATTAAAAAAGTTTTTCTTCTTGAAAAAGTAAAAATATATCTAAGGTGTTTCGTTACCATAGCACTTAATGTATATTTTTAGAATCCTTATTTAAAATGAAGAATAATCATTAGGGGTCGCTGATTAATATTCACTTATGGGACAAATAAAGACTCTTTCGAAGTCTACTGAATCACTACTGATGAAGACGGGATTGAAAACACAAAAATGATTGTCAGAGGAAAAAACGCATTGGTGTTTAAACGCAATTAAAAGAAACATCTCTATCTTTCATCAGACAATCAACAGGTTTTGATGTTAATAATTTCATCCTCCTCAGATGAGATTCAACGGAATTTGTTTTTTTCCCTCGCTTAAAATTTGCTATCCTTAATGTAAATACTTTTTTTGACTTCATTCTTGACAAGATGTCTTAAAATGAATTTTAAAAGTGGTTATAACTTAGAACTTTTTTACACGTATGCAAGCGTTTTCGATTAGATACCTAAATTTTATCAAAAAAAAATTTTTTTTCAGCACACCTATCTGAAAATATTATGAAATTACTTTAATATGATTTTTTAACGTAGCTGATAAAGTTTTTATAGTATGCGATTTAAGCATTTCTAGATTATGTTAACATGATTTTATTGAATTTAAAAATTACAGTTTTTGGTTACATAAGTAAAAAAAAACTTTTTAACTACAAGCAAAACTACATCTAGCAAGATTTAGTCATCATGTAAATAAAAATCATAATGAATTCCCATACTTAATCGTATTTGTAACTGGAAAATCAGATCCTTACATAAAATGATATTGAAAAATATTATTATAGTCGAAAATATTATTATAAGTATTCATGTAAATAAAAATTAAATTAGGAATATTATCGCGCCTATAGGAACTACCTTAAACATATAATCAAATGAGAATTATATTAGGCATGTTAATATACTAGGATTATTCTAAGCATTTTTTCATAAAAAATTACAGCACTGGCCAAATTATTTTTGTTATCTATAATTCAACGATATAAGACCAAAACAAAAATTATTATTTTTCAAACATGTATCATTTACATATTACTGCTAGACGATGATCATTTTAGCATATTTTGGGATACCTTTTTTTCACTGCTGCCTTTTGTTTAAAATATTTTTTAATTCATATCAATGTTTTCTTGTTTCATATTTTTACAAACCTGCGGCAGTTTTGTTTAATTGAGTTTCATAATTCTAACTTTGTGTATTTCAGGTCAAAATTTTATTAATTTAAACTTTGATCTGAAATTTAAAAAAATGGCTTTATGAAACCCAATTAAACAACACTGTCATAGGTCACTGTGACAACATGTACAGAGATGCCAACTTGCTCCGGACAGCAAATATATATTTTAAAGTGGTAGTTTATCAATTGTGATTCTTGGTTTAATAAATTCAATTTAGCACATTTTTATCCACCTCTGTTTCTAAACAATTTGTAGGTTTATACAATTTACCACCATTTCAACAATGTGATGCTAAACTTTTTCAAAAACTAGCAAGATCTGTCTAATATTTGTTAATTTAGTTTGTAGTTATTTATCGTTGAACTAGACGTGCAAGCTATGTAAAATTAGTATGGCGTTCAACATGTTAAAAACTTAAAAGCAATTTGATCAGTGAATTAGTTGCACTTTCATAAATTAATAAAATTCATTGTAATGAACGGAAGAGAGTGTTCTATTTTGGACTGGTGAAATTGTTTGCGCCATATAACGAAGAAATTTTGCATTCAGTATTGATACCTATAAAAACAGGTAATATCAATTGAGCTGGTTTCATTTTTAAGCTTTCACAGAGATAAATTAGATTACCTTTTGCATTTCATTACATTACATTACCGTTTAATAAATTCAATTTAGTAGATTTCTATCCACCTTATTTCTAAATAATTCGTAGGCTTATTTAATTCACCACTATGTCATGCTATATCTTTCATAAAGCAAGCAAAACTTGTCAAATATTTGCGAAATTTACTTTCTAGTTATTTACCGTTTCTTCTAAAATTATTTTGGCGTGTCCGGAGCAGTTGTCATCTCTGCATGTATGCGAATGCTTTTAAAAGAATTATTTTCGAGAAATTGTCATTGCAAACTTGAAATTAAAGAAAAACTGTTATAATTATTTGGATGTAGGTATATTATCCTATAGGAAGTATGTTATGCTATGCTCACTATTTGGCGCTATCATTGAGCTGGTATTCATTGGATCTCCCAAAACATTCCTGAACACCTGTGTCGGCCCAGAGTCTTTTCATTGCCAGAGTAAGTTCTTCTGAAAATGGCTCTGTGTCTTCCATTCTCGATACTACATCGAATACCATTTTACCATCAGCCTAAAAAGGAATAATTATTATTTCCTATACAATATTGTATGGTTAAAATTGTTTAATTTTAATAACAATATGTGAATTGAAATATTTGATGAACTATATCATATGATTATCATACATAGTTCATCAATTTTACATTTTATTTTGCTCCATGATTATTCATAATCATGGAGCAATCATGGATTATTCATAATCATGGATTGGCGGCATACCAGATGATTGGTATGCCGCCAAATCCCCCGGATTATCCCTGCAGTGCACTTGTCCTAGATTTGCTCAAACAGCTTTGTCAAGGCTTAGGACCGGCCATATTAAGTATTTGACCTTCAGAGCGAAAGAAAAGACTTATGCCTATTGTCATTGCTCGGCAATCGCTTCTCCATCTCATCTTTTGGATTGCATTGGTGCCTCTGTGAGGCAACTGATGAGTGATGGAGAGATTGTGTATGACTTGCTGATGCGACATGATCTTCTAGACTTGGTCTAGGGCTCTTGACCAAGGGGATAAGCAACAACAACAACAACATTTTATTTTGCTATCAATGTATAAAAAATTGTCAAATGAATTTTTCCCGTGTCAATATTGTATGAAGCAAAAAATTAAACAAAAATTCGATTTCATTAGTGGCAGATTCGAGGTTTTGGCATGGATTCTATGATATGGAGAAAAAAGTCATACATGACAGTATGACAAAAGTATGTCATAGATGACAGTATGACAAAAGTATTTCATACATGACAGTATGATCTCTTTCAGTATGACAGTCTTTCTGCACTCAAAAAAGTGCACTATACGTTGCAAGATGTTTCGTCCAGAACTTAATAAATCAGAATAAATCTGATTCAAGAGAAAGGAATCTGTAACGCTTAAGCAGTATTGGCTCTTGAGTGATTTGTAACTGCATCTTATCCTACAACAAATGCTGGTTGCATATTTTACAACACGTTATTAAAAAATAAGGTTTACAGAAAATACACATTTAATTAATCTAATATAAATAAAATCCCACCAAGTTTGAAAATCTGGTAACCTTTAATAGGTTATTTAATATTCGATATCGTATAAGCAATACGTAACTACAGTTATCAGATCCATATTACCTATCGTATACTGATTTAACAAAAAACAATTCATAAGGAATTCCTTAAAAAACTATTAACATTAATTTTATTCCGATTATTAATAATAAATAACACAACAAAAAACAATTAATAAGGAATTCCTTAAAAAACTATTAACATTAATTTGATTTTGATTATTAATAATAAAGAACACAACAAAAAACAATTCATAAGGAATTCCTTCAAAAACTATTAACATTAATTTGATTTTAATTATTAATAATAAAGAACACAACAAAAAACAATTCATAAAGAATTCCTTGAAAAACTATTAACATTAATTTGATTTTGATTATTAATAATGCAGAACACAACAAAAAACAATTCGTAAGGAATTCCTTAAAAAACTGTTAACATTAATTTGATTTTGATTATTAATAATAAAAAACACAACAAAAAACAATTCATAAGGAATTCCTTAAAAAGCTATTAACATTAGTTTGATTCTGATTATTAATAGTAAAGAACAAAACAATATGGAAATAAATAATTGTAAACATCAACATGAATCTAAAAGAAGGGATTGGATGCACTTTGTGTTACGTAGACGAAAGCAAAAAACAACGTGAATAAAAATTAATATCTTCACGCTGTTTTTTCTTGTTTTAGTATTATTATGAATAAAAGTTTGGAAAGTTAAATAAATTATGATAAATATGTAACGATAACTAAATAATGGTTTTCATAATTATGATTAACTTGCTATAAAGTAATATAAATTACAAAATAAGTTAACAAATTATGCCTTAAAATAAGTTATAACATATATTTAAGCTTATAAAGTTGTATAAAATATGTTCTAAACTTTTAATCTATAAACTTAACTTTTTTTTTATCTGGAAGAGTATTTATTTATTTTTATGATCATTTCTTATTGAGTTTTAATACTACACTGTAGCAAATTCAATATCAAATTACTGTGAAAAGTACCGGCACCAAGACTTTTTATCGTAAAATCCATTTTTACTGGAACATGTTACGAAACAAATAATCTAAGATACCGTAATTTTCAATTACAATAAAATTACTGAATCATTCCAATTAAATAAATATTATTGTAAAAATTATGATATAATATTTTAAGATAAAAATGGATTTTTGCGAGTGGTGCAAATCAGGTGCCAGTTCTTGCAATTTGATTCGAAATTTTTTACAGTGACTAAGGAAAAGTGCAACTGCTTATTTCATGCTTTTATAACATTTTATATATTATGTAATATATTAATACTATTTTAATAATATATATATTATATGAAAAATTTTTATCACTATTTTATTATTTTAAATCACGTGAGTAAGAAATAGGTAATAAATTCATATAAAATTGCTTGATTATTTTTAAAACTCAAGTGGCTATATTAAAATGTGTACGGGAGCACAGAGGTGCATAAAAATAGTAAATTAATGGGTAAAATTGTTTCTGAACAATAAGTTGACGAGTAGTTTAATTTTTCATTTAATCAATACATATTTCATCGGGAGCTGGAGCTAAGTCAGAAGTGGCAGCCGGCTTTACAGGTCACCTGATAAATTGGCACAATGCCAACTGAACATGGTAAGATAGATTTCTTTTAAACTTCTTGAGCTTTCGAATGACCATCAACACTTCTCAAAGCAAGAACATTTTCTTATTAGAAACTAATTTTATCGTTAAAAAGTAGAATTCGCTGGGAAAAATGTTCTTTTTTGCGACAAACGCTTATAATAAGAGTTATAATTTATTGCATTATTTGCTCTCATTAATTGTAATAAATCTTAGTAATTAATTAATGTAAGGTATTATGTTTAACCACATTTCCGTTAAAATTAAACCATAGTAACTTTTAATCAAGCTTCAGGATTTAATAAGAATCGTGTTTGATTCTATTAATTATTCTCTTTAATTAAAATAAGCCTATAATTCTAATTATTTAGGGTGTAAAGTATCAAAGATAGACCTATGCTGAACTTCCCTCATGTAGAGTATGCCAAGAACTGCCATTGATTTGGTAAGGCTTCTAATGGTCCTTAGATATAAACAAAAGTATAGAATCATTGCTACATAGCAGCTACAGTAAAGTCTTTCTCAAATACCGACTGCCAAAAATGACTTTTAAAAAGTTAAGTATTTGTATTTTATCTAAAAAAATAACCTTTCTTACACTTTTTATTATACAATGTTATAAAATCTCTCTTTTTATAAATTTTTGATACTATTCTGCTCCTTAATTTTCACTAAACTAATTTTAAAAAGGTCTTAAATAACCGTACTTTTAATGAAATGACGCCTACTTAAAAATTAGAACATGTTTTTTAAGCAGGAGTAACTTTTTTTGTAGGTGGTTTTATCTTCCTAATTAGCACACCTACACTAAATTGCTTTTATTTCTAAAAATAGCGCAAGATTATAAAAATAGTTTATCCTTCAAACAATTAAGTGATTTCTAAATTGAAAACTTAACTTTGAAATTTTAAGTATTTAGAAACAGGGAGTAGATTGGTTGAGTGGATAACCTTGAGTTAATTAAACTCTAATTTTATTGTGAAACTAAACAAACAATTTAAAAGCTAAATACAGAATGTTTAAAAAGGTAATAAATCTGATAATTTTAAAGATAATTTATTTGACAAAGTATCTAATTAATTCTATTTTTTTACTGAAAGTAAAAACTTAAGAAAGAGTTTCTTTTTTAAATACTTCTGTAAGTAAGTATGGATAATAATACACCAAAAAATATAGTTAATATTTTTAATTTGGAAGACATGAAATTTTTAGTGAAGAATAAAGGAAACCTTTAAACAAATATACTTCTTTTAATATTTTCAGTAATTAAATATTTTCGAATAAATATTTTGCTTATTCAGCTGTTTAGGTTAGCTCAGTCTGTACCTTCAATGTTGAATATTGCTACAAAAGGGTATAATATACTTTTTTTAAATTTTGAAGATAAAAAGATTTCGTAGAATGAGAAACAAATATTTATAAAATAGCAATAATATTAATATTTTAGTCAGGAGAGCGGTCCAAAGTGTGAACTCCTTAATGTTAATTTTTCTTTTTGAATATTTCACCATATCACGAGAGCATTTAAAGCAAATTAAAAAAAGTTTTGCTCGCAATTATAAAATTCATTTATCCAAATAAGATTTCATGCAAAATATAACTTTTAGTAAAAATTTATTATTTTTTTTAATAATTATCGAAAAAATTTTGAATTGTACAATTTTTTACATTATTTTAAAAAGTGCAATTTTAAATGACAAAATACAGAGTTTGTGCGAAATTGGAGGAGTAGTTCCTTAGAAATCGAATTAAAAAAATATGACTTTTTTCGAAATTCGATTTCTCAGGAATTATTCAACCGATTTTTTAATTTTTTTAAATCGCCATTTAAAAATGCATTCTTTGAAATGATGAATAAATTTGCATAGCTAAGATTTCAAAATTTTTTCGACTATTTTTAAACAAATTAATAAAAATAATAATTATTTACAGAAAGTTATATTTAGCATGGAATTATTTTTAGATAAACAAATTTTATAATTGCACTCAAAATTTTTTCAATTTGATTTAAAAGTTCTCGAGATATGGTGAAATACGCAAAAAGTATAATTAACATTAAGGGGTCCAAACATTGGACCGCTCTCTTGACATAAATATTGGGACTGTATTTCTAGATTACGGAATACGTATTTTTCATTGTTCAAATAATGTTCGAAAAACATTATCAAAATCACTTCTACAGTTACTTTTTAGTTATATAAGGCATATATGCTTCTAAATTCCAGTATATTGGTTAATTTGATTTCAGTTTTTGGAGCAAAAATCAGTTTTGGCTATATAACACTTCCAACTAGGTAGATATTATTAAACTAGTTTCACAATTCTGTTTTGGGTTAAAAACTAGATAGATGGATAAATGCCAATGTCCGTAACGTATAAAAAATATTAGAGTGAGGATCATCTCTAATTCGTAAAACTAATGATGAATAAAAGCTATCGAAATAGTGCAGTCTTTGATTTTATAGTACATATACCAAGTACATATATAGTATCCAGTATATTGGATTAGTTTTAGATAAAATATTCCTTTTGTGTTGAAATTTAAACTTACCCGCTATTAACAACGTTTTGCCATCTAGTTTACAAATTTTCATTTCTTGATCGATAAAATAAATTTCCCCCCAGTAAAATAACTGCGGATAATATTTTAGACTTCATCCATATTTCATGTTTTTTGCCTTTCAGAAAGTTTTATAGCTAATCGGAATAAATGGTAGGGAGGTTGGTACTTTATTTACGTCACACTAGAGCTGCCCAATGGGTTATTGGCGACAGTCCGGGAAGCATCCCTGAGGATGGTCCGAAGACATGTCATCGCAATTTTCATCCTCTGCGGAGAAGATGGCTTCCTGCTTTGATAGTCCGACGACTTGTTCGTGAAATCAAGCACTTTATGGTAGAACAGTTTAACGAGGACCAATACCACGCACTCTCGGTTCCTACGCAGGAAGATGAAAGTGGTCACTCACCGCTTACCGACCACAGCAGGTGATTCTTGACTTCGATGTTCTACTGGGAGCCGTGTCTTTAAGATCAGTCTACTGCGGAACCGAAATAAATGAAAGTTCCATGTTCAATATTGGTTGAGTATATGATAGGATTAGCATTATATCCCTACCTAATTAATTAATTTTCCCCCCAAGATTTTGGATCTCTATAAATAGGAAAAAATCACAATTATTGGATGTGAGCACAGAAAACCATCTTTGACCTTATAAACGTCTAATGCATTTCGCGATAAACATCGCAAGTATTTTTGGAAGCAACTGTTCTGCAAACTTTGTTGAAACTCAAAAAGAATGCCATGTTGAATATGTACTTCTTCAGGTGTTTGGTTGGCCGTTTCTGCATAAATTGAAAAAAAATATTATTTAATAATTTAGGAGAAAACAAGTCACTCTGAATGTCGTTTGCGTGACTTTGAAGTTCACAATGAGCTGATAAATAACAAGCGAATATTTAAATGCATAGAAACGACATTATTTTCTGATTTTCCTAATGTATTTTCTATAGAATTTGAAAATCATCAAAAGATTAAGATTTAGTAATTGACGAAAAAACAAATCATTCTAACCTTAAAATGTGTTTAGCATGATTTCGAAATCTGCAAGCTGGATGCTGATAAATGACAAACAAATATCGACATGCGCAGAAACGACATTATTTTCTCGTAGAACATATTTTCTCACCAGGTTGAAAGTCGCCAGAAGGTTATTTTCAGAATAATGACAAATTTAAGAATATTCATTCATATTTTTAATTTAAGATAAAGAAACAATTCTTACCTCCCTCTCATTATTACCAAATCCGATGCCTAAGTTAGGCATCGCCCTCAAAATGGCTACCATACTCTGTATTGTGTTACTATAAACAACGGGCTTGTACTGTTTAAAATCTTCTTGCGTAAAACCACTGTCATGAATAATTCTGAAAAAGAAAACAAAAAATACATCAATTTCATGATTTACCTTAATAAATTCACATTACTATCCAAATAAACAGTGGGATAGACTCTAGTTTTTTTTCCAACTTTTTAAACAATAGGATTCTAAACATACTCGGATAAAAATCGGTTCAACATTGAACCGATTTGTTATAGATGTTTTGAACCGTTTTATGGTACAAATTTTTCCCAACGTTGATAAGGTAATTAATTTATTAAATTTTCCATTCACAATTGTTTGGTGCAAAATGTTATGTACTTAAGTACAGTGAGCGAAAGAAAAAAAAAGATATTACCCTGAATAACTTTCATTCTAATGATCGTATTTTGAGGTACTAAAAGAAATCTGAATTGTTTCTGGGATTGACTTCAAATATACTAATTAATTAGTGCTAACTATTAATTAAGTTGCGAAGTCACACACAGAAACGCACTTTCTCTGAATAAACACACATATTTTTAACATATTTGGATTCCTGACCATCAAAATAGGGGTAGACAAAATTTTAAGTAATTAGATCAAACTTTAGGGTGCTGGGAAGTTTTATATATGTGGCGTCGTCCCAAAAAGCTGCCAAGAATTATCGCCACAGCAGGAATTTAATGTAACCATACTCTAGCCGCGTAATCGGCAAGAGAAAAATACTCCACTGCTAAGCAACCAAGCTGAGAGAATAAAAAATAATGCAATAAAAACTGGAGCTATTCTTCATTTTTGTGTTAACTCTGGTCGGAAAGACTTGATTTTCAAAAATAGTTAATAGAAAAATATCTTTAAGTTTCTAGGAACAGATTTGTTTTTAATTGATTACTGCCAAAAATGCAAAGATAGCTTTCGTTTTCATCTCCTTTAAAAATAAACTTTGTACCGATTTATAAATTATCTATAATTTTCCAAGATTTTAATATTTGAGCACATGAACTTTTTATAAGGCATTCTTTGTATCTAAATTATTTTCATCTTTTTTATATATGAAGATTACATACTAAAACCAAATTTGCATAATTTTTATTATATACAGGGTTGTAGGGCAAATCACGAAAAAGACACCGTTAAAATTGTAAAATATCGGGCGGGAAGAAATCATAATGCACATTTACAAGGTTTTCTATATATTTCTTTTACTTCTTTTATATTTCTTTACGGCGATATTTCTTTTTTTCTTTATAATTGAAGAAATTAGTTAATGTTACGTGACATTTTTAAAAGATTGAAAAATGCATGTTTAAGAATATTGTACAATTTAATTTTTAAAAAATCGCTTCATTCTACCAAATATGTGAGTTACCTGACTTTCTTTAGATAAAGATAATTTGCAAATAGCATCCTGGTGTTTTTATACATTCCGAAATCAATTTTCGTAAATTCACCATAAAATGTCGCTTAACATGTTCAACAATTACAATCACCAAATAATGCTAAATAATTTCTTTGCTTTATTACTTTTGTTTAAAACTTATTTTACGATTCTTACCATCATTACATACATATATCTGATACGATAGTCTCCTTTTAAACAGAATTCGTAAGGTCCTTAAGAAACTGTAATAACGGCAGCAAAACTAAGAAGATAAATGTATTTTATTGCAGTTATATTCACCATAGTATTAAATAATCAATTTCAATATATAGCTTCAAATATCTGATAACAAAATCTTAAGTTTAGAGCTTTTAATTTTAGAGTTAAAAATAACTTATTTCAATATTACAGTATTACTTATTTACATTATTTCAAAATAGATGCATTAATTTCATTAATGTTTTAAAGACGGCATGAACCCTGTTGAAATGATAATTTACAGATGTTTGCTTCCTTCTGCATAAGATTATGATCAAAATAATGATCAAGACGGATCCATTATACTTGTCGGTAAAAACTTCATTGGCTTCAAGAAATATGAAGAAACCAAACGCCCGTTCTGAAGACTCGCAGGATGTGAAAAAAGTGATATGAAACAGAAATGTGAAGTTGAAACAAGAAAACATAAGTAAATGCGGAAAATAAAACTTGAAAAACCGCAATATCCTGGAAAGGCAAATCAGGGCAAAATGCATTTCCTCATCTCCATTGTGAAATTAATATGGTTAACAAGAGAAGCAGCATTCATGTGAACAAAATAAGATTCCCGGGTATCAAGATAATGGGCCGGGTAATTTGGCAGGGGTGGTTAGAATTTTGTCATTATCGAGATTAAATTTATCTCCAAAGTGCAAAGAATGTGTAGGAATAGATTTGTCGTATTCTTGAAAAGGGACTTATCTACTGTGTTCCTTTAGTCCTTCGAGAGCGCTGAACGTTTGCTTCAAACGTTGCAATTCTCAGGGCTCGCTAGACGTTAATGACTAGTGACGTGAATTTTTGAGTGCTCAAAACGTGTTGATTTTTATTTACAGTTTCATATTTTTAGAAGGTACTGAAATTTTTATCTTCCCGCTTTAGTTTCTGGGGATTATCTATTTAATAATACAGTATATTAAATTAAAATATTTAATGCGATATTAAAATTAGTTTAACGTAAGATGGTGATTATGGTTCTTAGATTGAGAAAAACATATATAATTCATCAAACTTTCTAAGAAATTCAAAGCCGAACATTTTTCTTTATTTATTCATTCATTTATTTATTTATTTTAGTTTGTTTTATTTATTTATTTTAGTTTTATTTATTTATTTATTTATTTTTTGACTGCCGCTCTATAATACTTTTTTTAGGATGTTAAACAATTCCGCCTACAGTTGAAATGAAGTGGCTCGGTGGCGCAGTTGGTTTGTCGTCGCCCTTCTGAGCCCAAGTCTGCGGGTTCGATCCCCGATTCAGACACCGGATTTTCGGAATGCAGAAAATTCTCAGCTGCCATGTCGTATGATTATGCGGCATGTAAAAGATCCCTGGAGTGCCTTATTGGCTCTTGTCATTTCCGCCAAAATTAAATTCCTTGTGCACTTTATCATCCAAATAGAGTCTCGGTGCTGCCATCTAGTGTGGCAGAAACTAGACGTCCAAATTAACATGAACAACGGTATCTCACCCATTGTGGTGGTCCTGAAGGAGTGGATGCCACCTCTGGAGAACGCGCTAGGTCTGCTCATCGTCACGTCAAGACCGATTGTGCAGCTCATTGGAAATTTAAAAAAAAAAACAATTGAAAACAATATTTTGAACGAGTTAGCATCTCCGCCCTATTCGAAATTTTTAGAAAATATATTTTTTATTCCTCGATCCAAAATCTATTCTAGATATGTTCTAGTGTATACTTAAGGACATACTTTAATAGAATTTATCTTTTAATCCTTATTTTATTTTTTTGCTTAAATTACTCAAGTTATATGATTAAATGTATGAATAGTAAGTATGATGGTAAACGGTGCTTCTTACTACTTTTCCTAATTTTTCCTGCTGATCTTAACGGAATAAGTTTAATTTTAATAAGTTTAATTGTTTCTAACTGTTTCAGGCAATTAATATTACGTCCAAACAGATTTCAATTGAATTCAGGTTAACTTAATAATTCTCACGTTTTAATTTAGCATAACAGAAAAATTAAAATGTTTTTGTTTTTTTTACGTCAAAATAAAATAACATTTTATATTTCTAATTTCTAAAAGAAGTATATTAAAACTATTTGCTGAACATATTAATTGCAACTATAAGATAAATTGTGATCCAAAAATTTCTTAATATATCTCATTTTAGTACAAAGGAAATTCTAAAGTTAGGAAAAGAGCATTTTTTGAAATCTTTCTACAATTTTCTATTTTCAGTTTTGCTGTTTAACTCAAATAACGCACATCGAGCATTTTCCTGATATAATAATATTTTTTGAATTGTGCTAAGGTTGAGAAATAATATTAACTTTTTAAGCAAATTTTTTCAACATTATCCTTTTTAAAAGAGCAACTTTCTTAAAGTTAGCGGGAAAGAATAAGTTTGAACGTCAAAATAAAAATGCGTTTCCATATTTGCTAGTTCATTTAAAAAACAAAGCAAACTGTTGTATTTCTTGCTGTGCACACATACGCATTTACTTTTCATTACTCAAATACATGAGAAATAATAAAAAAAGACATCTCTTTATCTTCTGTGAATTAATCTGACAAAAGACAATTAATTTATCTTTATTTTTCAAAAAAATAGCATACTTAGTAAATAGTCAGCCGTTTTGCATCGAATAATTTTGATCAGCAGAATATTTTAAATTTCTTAACAAGATTTAATTTTCAGTTTTCTTTTAATAAAAACTTAACAATAATTTAAAAAGGTATTTTACTTTAAAATCAAACCTAAATTAAAGTACTAAAACAAATGATTAATATATAAATAATATACGTGGTAGTGTAAAGAATTAGATTTTGAGGAATGTTAACATTTAATTAAATAGTTGGTAAAGTAATTCAGTGAAACCCGAGTGAACAGAGATTAAAAAAATTTATTTTAAGATTAAGACGATTTATAAGATGTTGAGAAATTTTAAGATGCTTAAAAATGTTGACTGCGTATTCGTACTAATAGTTATTGATTAAAAAAATATATTTTTTCAAATCTATGCATACGTTTTTATATAATTGAAATTTTTTCTATTGAGAGAACAAACTGAAAATAAAATTTAAAAAATCTGATGTCTAATCACATTCTATCAGAAACATACTTTTATAAAACTTGACATTCGTTGAATAAGGTGTTTTTCATTAAATAAAATTTTTATTCAGATCTCTTTATTAAATTACGAATAAATTTTTAGACGAATAAAAAGGAAACATAGTATTTTATAATTAAAAAGAAGGATTAGCAATCTGCTATTAGCGAAAAAAATACCAATGAAATTTTCACTACGCCCGCGTAAGTCAAGTCTCTCGTGAGTTATCTATATTTAAATCTTAATCGCCCCCCTTAAAACATTTCTTCATTATCACCAAATTATTTTTTTAAAATTAATTAATTTTAATTCTTCTTGGCTTCTACTTAATAAAAACTGTTGAAACTTCAGATTTTGCAATAGAAAAATACGTAGGTAGGTTAATATGGTATAAACAAATTTAGAACTCAAAGTTTTTTCATCCACAATTAAATTAAATAACAAAAAACAAGATGTAATTATTAAAAATTATTTTTGCATGAAATTATCTTTGGGTAAATGGGTTTTATGAATGGGTGCAACTCTTTTTGGAATTGCTCAATTAGTTTTAAAAATATGACTATAAACACAAAAGGGGAAATTAACATAGGGGTCTGAACTTTGGATTGCTCTCCTGACGAAACTCTGGATACCATATTTACCAGATTGCGGCTACCCCCTACATTTTGAAGGTTAAGAATCCAAATATGTAAAAAAAATACATATGTTTATTGAGAGAAAGTAAGTTTTTGTGTCCAATTTCGTAGCTTAATCAATAGTTAGCACTACATAAATAGTGTATTTAAGAACCTCCAGATTGTTAAGATTGACACTTAGTACGTGAAAATCCAAGTATTAGAACGAAAGTTATTCAGGATATCTTTTTTGTTTTGCTCATTGTACAAGAAGAAATGAATTTTATGATAATAGATCAATTTGACAAGGATTTAAGGTTACAGTAATTTAAACGATATTATAGTTCTGCGTTTGGAAATGTTTCTAAATGTAGTATAATAAGATCTGCTTCACTGTATGAAATTTAAGATTAAATTGCGGTAAAACGTACTTTTTACCGTAAAATCCATTTATACTGGAGCAGGTTACGGAACAAAAAATCTAATATATTATAATTTTGACAGTAACAATTACCGTACAATCCCTTAATCACTCTAATTAAATAAATATTATATAAATTGAAATAAATAAAATTAATTAAATAATTTTACTTTCTACTTAAATTAATAAATACATAATAAATAATAATATAAATCCTTGAATCACTCGAATTAAATAAAATTAAATAAATATTTTTACTCTGTAATTGAATAAATATTTTTACTCTCAAATAAAATAAATATTTTTACAGTAATATAGTAAAATCTCTGTATCACTCAAATAAAATAAATATTACTGTAAAAATTTTGATATAATATTTTACGGTAAAAAGGAGATTGCATCCAAAATGCCGGTACTTTATACCGTAATTTGAACCGGAATTTTTTATAGAGCACTATAAATAAGAAACTACATGTAGTTTCTTATTGAGACCACTGTTAGGTTTATAAATATTATTCTGCTAAAATACACTCTATAACAAAAAAATCGACGCTACCAAGAAGGAGTTGTCCGATTGAAACGAAAATTGGTGGATAGGAAGACAATGTACATAATAGTAAATGATTAAAATTTCAGAACATCTGAATAATTTATTGCAGAGTTACAGTAACAAGTTCAATAAGGTGTTGACCCGCCTATAGCTTGGATACAAGCTGCCACACGGCGTGGCATAGACCGATAAAGCTCCCGGATGGTCTCTTGCGGTATTTCCTGCCAAATTCGATCCAATTGTCGAACG
The DNA here is from genome assembly GCF_043381705.1 of Parasteatoda tepidariorum. Taxonomy (NCBI): domain Eukaryota; kingdom Metazoa; phylum Arthropoda; class Arachnida; order Araneae; family Theridiidae; genus Parasteatoda; species Parasteatoda tepidariorum. The sequence continues at coordinate 20,471,910 of NC_092209.1, read as the reverse complement.
AGGTCATCAACATTCCGTGCCAGATGCAATCGCCTTCCCATCATATCCCAGACATGCTCGATGGGAGAGAGATCTGGTGATCTGACAGGCCAAGGAAGAGTTTGACAAGCTTGCAGACAGTTTATAGCAACACGTGCCGTATGTGGTCTGGCATTGTCCTGCTGAAAAACCAGCCCAGGGGGCTGCAAAAGAAACGGTAGCAAAACAGGTCTTAGGATGTCGTCGACGTACCGCTGTGCAGTAAGTGTACCTCTAATGACGACCAAAGGGGTCCAGCTGTCAAAGAAAATGGCACCCCAGACCATAATGACTTGTTGAGGGCTGGTGTGGCATGCAATAGCGAAGGCAGGAACCCCCCTCTGCTCTGTGCGTCTCCAAACACGTCTTCGATGATCGTCAGGACACAGTTGGAAGCAGGATTCGTCGCTAAAGACTATGCGTCCCCAGTCGGCATCATTCCAGCCATATCTGTTCAAAACATTTATGCATACGAAATTTCAAAGCAATCGGATAACTGCTTCTTGGTGCATCGATTTTTTTGCTATAGAGTGTATTTATCTTTTATAACACTGATAAGCTGGTTCAATTTGGCAAAGTCTTAAGGTTGAAGCAATTTTTGACAATGATATGGTTCAATACTCTCAAAAACTTTTAATACTCTTAAGAGAATGAATGCTTTCATATTCGTGATATCATAATTATTCAAAAAAAAAAAAATGCTAATGATTTGCTTTCTTCATGCAATAGCAGCTTAGCCGCTACAACTGTAAACAATTTAAAAAAGTGATTGAAGAGTTATTAAAGCAACAAATTGGTTTTACAAACTCTTGAACCGAGTTATATTTTTAAATTAAAGGAAAATATAGATGTTAAAACAGTCCAATTTGATTTTTAAAAGTGAGATGAAAAACCAACCTCATAAAACATTTGTCATCATTTTTTTTAAAAATGGCCATTCTGAATTAGTAAGAAACTAACTAGTTAAAATTTCTACGTCATGCTGGTCATTTTATTTTGTTTCATAACCGTCGTTGAACAGCCGACCCAATTCTGGGTTTACGACAACTAATGTTCAACTCCGTAGCCTTGTAATTTCGAACCAAATCCAGAAGACAAGGGAACTCCTGAATCAAATATTGCGAGAAATTTGCCTTTGTGGAGGACGTTTTGATGGAACAAACCCGCATTTGCGTTATATGGAGAGAAAAACCACGAAGGCCTCCTTTTACCTGACGACAAGGGGACTCTGACCCATGATCCGTCTACCACTGAGGATATTTTATGACAGCACTGTGGCTGGTGGGAGCCGGGTGTGGAATTCGTATCTACCAGTCATCGAAGGGATTTGAACCTGGTTAAACTCATTGGAAGTCAAATCGGTCACCACGTCTTGTATGCTAGTCATTGTAGAAGTAGGAGTTCGTTCGTTTTTTTAATAATGTAGATCAGCGGTTCCCAATTTTTTACGGCTACGGACGGAACCCTAAGTAATCGAGCATCTGGACTAGTTCTGAATTTGTTTTTGATTTATGCTGGTCATTTTTATTTCATTTCATAACTGTCGTTGGAAAGAAGACCCAGTTTTGAGTTTATGACACCCACGGTTAGTCTGACCGGCAAGGGGACTCTAACCCATGATCCGTCTACCACTGAGGATATTTTATGTGAGCATTGTGGTAGGCGTAAGCCGGGTGCGGATTCACCTCATTAGAAGGCGAACGCTCTATCCACCACTGTTCATATGCTGGTCGTTGCAGAAATATGATCTTGTTCGTTTTGTTAATAATGTAGAACAACGGCTCCCATTTTTTATGGCTATGGAACCCTAAATGATCTAGTATCTTCAAATAAAATGAAGAAATGAAAAAAAATGTTCCACAATTGTTAAAGATTTATATTAAAAGCATTTTATTTTAAATACGTTTAATATATACAGGGTGTTTATAAAGTCCCGGACCCGTTTTGATGTTTATTAACTCATAAAATGATAAAGATTGATTAAAATTAATAACATAAATGGCTAGATAGACTCAAAAAGTTTCATGACCTTTGTCAATGAACTTCCACGTGTGCCCCCTTCGTCGCACGGAGAATATCAAGTCGATAGTCAATTTCACGCTAGGTAGCGGCAAGCATGTCGGCATTCACAGAGGTTGTAATTCTGGCTTTTAGGTCATCAATGTTCGACACGATCCTCCTGTAAACATTGTCCTTTATAAATCCCCAAAGAAAAAAGTTCAGCGGCGTTATATCAGGTGATCTGGATGGTCAAGGAATTGGACCTCCTCGCCCAATCTATCTTCCTGAAAAATGGTCATGCAAAGAACTACGAACGATGATAACCCAATGAGGTAGTGCACCATCTTGTTGCAAAAAGACATGTGGCTAAAGCTCTTCTAGTTGTAGAAATACGAAGTTTTCCAACATGTCTAAGAATACGACTGATGAGCCCGACGACTGATGAGACAGGAAGATGGATTGGGCGAGGAGGTCCAATTCCTTGGCCACCCAGATCACCTGATATAACGCCGCTGGACTTTTGTCTTTGGGGATTTATAAAGAACAATGTTTACAGGAGGATCGTGTCGAACATTGATGACCTAAAAGCCAGAATTACAACCTCTGTGAATGCCGACATGCTTGCCGCTACCTAGCGTGAAATTGACTATCGACTTGATATTCTCCGTACGACGAAGGGGGCACACGTGGAAGTTCATTGACAAGGGTCATGAGACTTTTTGAGTCTATCTAACCATTTATGTTATTAATTTTAATCAATCTTTATCATTTTATGATGTAATAAACATCAAAATGGGTCCGGGACTTCATAAACACCCTATATTATTTAGTGATCAGGACATTATTGGAACTGTTTAGTAACTTACTTAAAGTATTATATCCTTACGACATTTATTGAGAAAACTTCTTTCTACTTTATAGATTGGAATAGAATTTTATGAATTCTCCAAAAGATCCTTTTCCAAAATATTTTTGATTACTTCTAGTCTATTTAAAATTTGAACGATTAATTTAAAAAGATATTTAGTTGAGAAAACATGTATCGATTAAATATTTTAACAAATCATTTTCTCCGATGTATTTAATTCAGTCAAGTTAGGGAAAGTTTTTTTTTCTTTCTGATAATTGTATTTTTTGACTACTAGCAATTTCTTTTACTTTTTAATAACTTGCAATTTTAAATTTTTTTTAAAATAATTCTTTCTATAGCAAAATAGCCTCCTTTGTTTCTTGGGAAGTATTTTGTACCTATAAACAAAGAATGGAACAAAATAGTTTTGCAATAATAGAGTCATTATAAATGTTCCTACGGCAATTATTTCCCCATCATTCCTGGAAATGTAATATCACTATCTATATTAATGAGTTTGCGTACATTATTTAGTTTTTCAAGTAATTGCAATTGTTTGTTTTGCAAAAATGTTCAAGGTTTCTGGGAAAGTTTCCAAGAACTTGCTTAGAGTAATGGTACCTTTATTAAAAAATTCATATTTTTATCAGTTTATTAATTAAATAAAGTTATAAGTATATAAACTTTTTTTGCTCAACAATATAAAGTGCGTCATTGTTTAAAAATACAGATCGCACTTCTATAAAATCAAGAAGCTTTATTTTGCAACCTACCACTTTAAATATATATTGAGGTAGGGAAAAGTTTCTTGCTTTTCTACATTAAATCACCAAAATGAAACACTTCTACGATCTTTTTCTTTGATTTTGAAAAAAGATTAACGTCCTTTTAAAAGAAGCTTTACACAAATACATTTGGCTTAATTTTGTCCTCTTATTTACAGAGAAAACTAAAAAGTCTTGTACGCTAAGGAATATCACTTCATTTGAAAAATCGTGTTTGGGTGATTCTCTGGAGATCACGTGTCAACGATATTATGGAAATCAAGGGTCCGCATATTGAATGTCTCTTTGCAAAATATGTCGACTGCGGTAAAATTATCGAACAATCGTTTATCTAAGATATATTTTTCTTTCAAATTCCACTTTTTAAAATTTTCATTAAAGCAATCGGTTTATTACATAAAAATCTATACTAACTAACAAAACGTGTTCGACTAAGCATGGAAATAAATTAATCGTTTTCGCGGTTATAAATAATTTTATCAAATTATAAATCTTTCGAAGCGACAATGGTAAACTGAACTTATCGAACCAAAAGAAAAAAAAACCCATGCAATAATTTTATAAATAATTTTAAATCATTGTTCGGTAGCAAAATCGCCTCCTTTGCGTCACGTACCTATTCTATGCTGTTACTATAAATAAAGAATAGAACAAAATAGCCTTGCAATAATAGCGCCATTTTAAGTTTTCCTATCGCTATCACTTTCAATGTGTTCTCGGAAATATAATATCACTTACAGTATTGAATGAGAAAAGTGCTAAAAGAAAGTATATTGCTATATTAGTAGCTATATTTAAAAAAATGACCGTGGGTAAAGAGGTAAGAAGAGATTCTAAAAATAGAACTATGATCTCGGTCTTCTATTAGCATCGACAATTAATGGCAAAGGTGAAGATATATCGTTTGTGACGTCATCTGATGACGTTGGGCGGTTAGGGATTTTGGGATGATAATTAGTGTAGCGCTCTGTCGCCAATAAACTCGCCATGGGATCATGTGCGACGTTCTACAAAACTGGGAATACATTGGGGAAGTTTTCAAATGGTAGTTTAAAGAACTTTTTATAAACAAAAGGATTTACCAGAATGAAAAAGATTACAACCTTTTCGCTAATGGCTTAGATGAAAAGGTCGTATGTTGTTCAGTTTGATTTTACCCCTGAACTTTCTGGAACTTTGTCGCTCGACTTGGAATGTTATTTGCATGGAATAAAATTTTCTTTTCCATAACGGTTTATGCAAATTTCATGGTTCATGTTTCAATAACTTTTAAACTTATAATGTTACAAAAGTTGAAGTAAATGAACTTTCGCAATTCTCTATTTATATAAACTAGCCTTATGACCTTCATAAGTTCAGAAAAGCTGCCATGTTTATTTTAAACTGATTAAGTTATAAAAGTTGAAGTTAATGAACTTTCACCAATAAGAATTGATTTAAATTTTTAGTTTTATGTCGTTTAAAGATTCTGGAACGCTGCGATATAATGAAACTTTTTTGTAATCTCGAATTCTATTGGTAATAAGAAATATAAGTTGAGTACTTACAACTCGAAACGAAGTGAAGTAATTATGTCTAACCATGTGATTTAAATCAGACTTAATTGGATACCTGCAAGCGACGTCACACGTGTGTGGCTTCTGAATCAATAAATGCAAATATTTGCCTATGATCACGTTATTTGCAGCTATCCAATTGTCCTAATGATATTAAAATGCTAAATGAATCAGTCTATTGACATTCCAAAATTTTGAATAAATATACAAATTTGTGGTGTGTAAAATAAAAGAACAAAGATTTTTAAAGTAAATAGTCATTAAAGAATAAGGGCTAGCTCGCAAATTGAAACAATGATCTAATGAAATTGTGGGTATCTAGATCTTTTGATATGGTGTTTTCAAAAGTTTTTGAATTGAGCAAAATTTTAAATAGAACATTCTGCAATTTAGATCAAACATGTTAAAATAAAACAAATTAAACATATATTGCATTCAACAAATAACCTTTCAAAAGGCAATATGAGTCTGATTTAAAGATGCAAACAAAATGTGATTAAACATTCATATCTTATATGAACATTCATATCTTATATTACATTATCGGTAATCACAAGTCTAGACTTGTTTATCTATTAATCTATATATGTACAGTATATAGTGATCGTTGAAAAAGAGAATTTAATCTCAAATCAATCATACATATTGGGAGTTACAAAGGATTTATTAAAATTATGAAAACCATTTTAGATAACACATCTGTGTTAGAATTCGAAATGTTAACCATGGAATAAACAGTTTTTTTTGTAATATGTAAGGTAAAACTTTTTGTTATGTAAAACGCGCTTTAAATACGCTACACTGGGGAACAAATTATTTGTTGTATTTGTGCAAGTACTTGATCTTAGCTAATCCGATGTGGGGATTAAAAATCTATAACCACTGAACTATTTTTGCTCCGAAATCTACAGATATTTTTAGTTCAGTTTATTTATAAAGTTACAAAATACACTTGTCTTATTTTAAAATACATGTTTTAATACCCGTTGTTGATTAGCCAACCCAAATTTGAGTTTGACTACCAATGTTCAACTCCGTAGGCTTGTAATTTTGAACCCAATTCAGAAGACAAGGGAACTCCTGGATAAAGTATTAGGAGAAATTTGCCTTCGTGAAGGACTTTTCGATGCAACTAACCCGTATTAGCGTTACATAGAGAGGAAAACCACAAGAATCTCCCACAGTTATCCTGCACTCCTGGATCAGTATCCCAAAAGGAATTGACTTGTTATGAAAACTCGGAGGACTTTGTGACCCCAACAGATTTAAAGCGCACCAGTTACCATTTAAAACGCGGGATTCTTCGGTTGGCTGGATTCGAATTTCTGTTCATTCACGAACACGAGTTCAACGCCCTACCGACCGCACTATCCTGGCCGTATAAGATACATTTTATTTTATAACCGCCGTTGAACAACAGAGCAAATGTTTCGGGTTTACGACTATAAATGTTCAACTCCGTAGCCTTGTAATTTTGAACCCAATCCAGAACACAAAGGAATAAAAAATTGGAAGAAATTTTTGCTTTAGAGGAGGACTTTTTGATGGATATAACCCGCATTTGCGTTAAATTGAGGGGGAAATCACGAAAACCTACCACGATTAGCCTGATGGTAAGGGACTCCATCTCATAATCAGTTTACCATTGATGATATTTTACGTCAGCACTGCGTTCAGTGCAAGCCGGATACGGAATTCGGCATCGACCAACCATCTCTGGGATTCGAACCCGGTTCAGCTCATAGGGAGGCAAACGCTCTATCCCCAAAACCATCACGACCCTATAAAATACTTTTGAAAATAACTTTAAAGTCAAACAACAGATGACCTTAACGTAACTTGTCATGAATTTAAATGAAACATCGCCTTATTTCTACCACGCCCAACGTACCAGAGAAGTGATGACGCTTAGTGTTCACTTGAGTAAATTTTTAAAAATTTGTTTCCCAGTGTCATTATTTAAGCTAAAGAAGCCTATATGGTAACAGTAGCTGATTTTTTTTCCTTCTGAAACTGACTTAGTAGTAGAGCAGACAAGTTGTTTAAAAAACTCTGACCAACAATTAGCATAAAACAATTATTTTTGATGAAATAAGGTTTTTAAAATGTTTTTTTTTTCCTTTCGAAAATGAATGAAAATGGAAATGAATTATATGCAAAAGTTATCTTTGAAAATCAGAATTTTGCATCGGTTTTTAATATCTTATTTCGCTTGGCATTTATTTGAATAGTAGTTCCGAAAAATGTATAAAACCATTATCTCCACGCAGTAAATTTAAAACATGTTATTTATTGAAGTTACATTTAGAGTACATATGAGTGTTTAAAAAACATTTTAAATTCTAATTAGAGTTTTAGTTCTTCAGATTGTATTTATGCTCTAATTAATCAGTCCCAAGCGTGGAAATATATGTATCACAAAATATTTAATTTTATATTATTAACATAGGATATATTGGATAGGGATATTCAGCTTCTTCAATTATTAGTACTAGGAATGAAAGATTTCAGTCTTTAATAGTTTGAAAAAGAGACGTGTTCCAGAAATAAAAAATTTTAGGTTAAATGGTTGCTATGTAATAAAAAAAAAGTATGAATATGAATATGAAAATTTATGCAGTAAGTATGGGCTAATCGGTAAATACAAAGGCGAAAATAGAATAAAAAACTTAAACCCAGTCCAAGGCTTAATTTTTTCATTATTTGAATAATAATAAATTATTGATTATTGTTGTACCATTATTATTTTCAAGTCATTTATTTGATAGACAATTGCATTTTTTTTTTACTTTACGGATCACATTTGTGAATTTATAAATCGAATTATGTTGTAGTTTCATTTTACGAACTATTTTAATGATCTTTAGTCACGAATTAATTATTTGTTTTTAAGTCGTAGAATCTAGAATAATAGAAATATCGTTATATTCACTATTCTATCAAGATTTTACATATTGATTAATGATGTGAAAATATATGTTTAAAAAAATTATTGTCTTCTTAGTTAAACAAGATATTATTTTCTTAGTTGAAAAGTTATTGATTCCAAAAACTGTTTCATTGAGGTACTAAATTTAATCCATGAAATAAATTCATAATATAAATTGTAAGTACATAATCAAAATGTTTAATAAACTTTAATTAAATTAAAAAAGTTTTAAAATAAAGATATACTCTGTATTATTAGCTCTTTTTCTCTTGCATTTCAAATCACAACAATATTAAATTAGAATAAAGCTAAAAAACATGGAATTGGTATACCTGCACAAATAATGTAACAGACATGCTATACGTTTGGTTCTTTTGTACCGAACCATCTTCAGTGACAAACGCAGAAAGAATGGCTTATTCTGTGTTCGAACACTAAAAGAAGTTTTTCATTATAGAACTGGAACTATAGTATGTTTGTTTACATGGTATTATTTGAGCTTTATCCACGCAAAGTTTATTCCAATGTTAACCCTTTCTTCACTTGGTGTGAAAATTGTTGAGTTTTAATAAAAAATCTAAACAAAGCTTAGTATACAGATTAAAAATAAACAAAATAAAAATTCAAGGCAAAGAAACAACGTGTGTTGTAACGACGAGCAAATAGGGCGAAGGCTATTGAAATATAGTTGCTATTAAATGCAAATTTTAAATATTAACCTATGAATGCCTGGCTACGAACATTGCCATATGCGCCATGAACATTGCCACAAGCAAAAAGCGACGTCACAAAAAAAAGAGGTAGTGAATATCCATTTACATTCAGTGGATATTTTGTTCTGTCATCTACCACTTTAGCTTAAAGAGGCTACAGTGCGTTGACGTCCGATATAAATATAATTAATTATTTTAAAAAGATTATGTGGTCAGACAAAGCTGTCTTGCCACAGAAAGTAAGTTGGTTGTCTTGTTATGAACATGAAAAACAAATCAATGATAAATCTATAAGACATTATATAGAATCAAAGGTCCTATACACAGCTTCAGCAGTATCAAGGCAAATGTCCGAATTAAGACCTTCTTGTGGACAGTCTCACAACTAATCTGTAACTACTAAACTAAACTAATCTGTTGCAAGATGGCCAAAATGGCAGGGCAGGAGAAAAGAGGTTCAGGTAAACAAAGTTAGTGCTAATAGTAGAACACTTTCATCGTCATTTCTTATACAATTTAATGCAATATCTTACGAAAAAATGCAATTTCTAACGCATAACTATACAATATCTTACGCATATCTATGCAATATTTTACGCATATCTATGCAATATCTTACGCATATCTATGCAATATCTTACACATATCTATGCAATATCTTACGCATAATTCTCTTTCGAAAAGTAACTCTCTTCCCTAAATGTTTGGCAACTCCTGGGTAACAATTATTATTGTATGGAAGAATAATGTGTATAAAAATATATGACTAAAATGAACAAAATAATTTCTATCGAAGTATATTGCTCTAATACCGCACATATAATATGTTGCTTTAGATATCGCTTTACGATTTATATCTGCTTTATATTGCTGTATGTTTTATGCTTTAGATAAAAGTGTAAATGCTAATTTATAAGCTGAAACCGCGATCTATAATAAAAGACAATCCATTCTGACGTCATCATGACGTTTTCTATAAGGTTTCTTCCAGCTCAACGGTCCTCTGTGCCCTCCAGTAACACTTAAAGGAAACGGTTAGTTGATACAGTTTATTTAAATAATTAACACTCTATGGTTATAATTAAGTGTCCCTGTCATTCGATTTATTCTTTACGATTATATCATGCACAATGGTTAGATTCATAGCAGGAAGAAATGAATGAAATACTTTTTCTGATAGAGATTAGTTTTTAAAAAGTGTTTTTTTCTTGCTTCATTCCAATAAAATATTTGAATAAAGATAGGATAGTGTGAATTTAATATAGTGTTTTGTATTTTATTATTGCGTATTTGTGCAGAAACATAAAAATTTTCTTTTATTTCAGATATTTGTTCTATTATACGTAAAAAATATTTCTGTCACATTTTAAATTGCTCTTGTTTCCACTAAAAACAGAGTTCTACGTTACTTTGTTTAACAGAATCAATTACAGATAGTTCAACAGAATCCAATTTTACTATAAACAGAGAAAAGGAACAAAATATACACAAATAACGCTTTTCCATACTAATTTTTTCCATTAGTTTGAAAGGATTAACGGTGCAAGTCATTCGTGAAAATGCTAATAACATTCATAATTGAAATAAATATAAAAACAAAAAAGGTGAGAAATTAAAATATTTTAATTAAATAGTAATTTACTTTGCAAAGTATAATTTTATCTTCATTAACACACGGCATTATCAAAGAATAATTAACGTCGAAGCATTTTATACAACTAAAATGAAACACATAACCAAACGATTATTAAGAACTTCATAAATTCAATTAAAACCAATAAAAGAATACGATAAAATCATCAATCAAACAAATAGTTCAGCTTTTTGCCGTAGTGTGGTGATAAAATCATTTGGGCAAGTGTTGCCAGTTTGCAGCGCATTAAAAGAAAAAAGCATTCTCTTTCTTATGCTATAACAATAAAGAGAAAACTTTATATTTCTCTGTGGCTTAATCAGCAGCAAACAACACTGCCCATTTCATCGGTGAAATTTTCGTCCCCACATAGTTTTTAATATTTTTTTGATTAAACTTATTACAAATATATGTTTTTTTTAAAGAGTTCAAATCGGAGTAGAAGGGACAATTAAGAGTATCGATATGTAGCATTAAGCCTAATGATGAAATTCGTATTCTAAAGCAGCAGAAGACAGTCATAACTTCAATTTGACGAAATATTGCCTCGGCGCATTCACCAAAAAATAGTTTCATGAAAAACAATCCAAGAATTAAATTTCATCAAAAAATAGTATTTCAATGATTTTATCCTAGACAATCCGTTAATCGTTCATTAAATGTAGCAACTTGTCAAGAAAAAAAGGGTTTGTCTCATCACTTCTGTTCCATTAGCATTAAGCCTAATGATGAAATTCATAGTCTAAGGCAACAGAAGACAGTCATAACTCCAATTTGATGAAATATTGTCTCCACGTATTCACCAAGAAATAGTTTCATGAAAAACAATCCAAAAATTCAATTTCATCAAAAAATAGTATTTTAATAATTTTATCCTAGTCAATCCGTTAATCGCTCATTAAATGTAGCAATTTGTCAAGAAAAAACGGTTTTGTCTTATCACTTCTGTTCCAAGTGTTGAAGCTTCATTCAGAGGCAAATAGAGTTCAGCCATAATTTATCCATGTTGTTGGAGTTTCGCCAAAAAAGTATTCGTCCCTGGAATTGAGAAATCAATCTTTTTTGTATTCAGAACACCTAATGTTGTGCTACTTTATTTCTTCCTTTTTTATTGGGAACAGAATTTATCACATTTTTTACTCGCTTTGAAGATATTCTTTTCCTCCAACTCCCTTTGACAAGGAATTTATTTTTGATTTATGTTTTCTCCGAGAAAATTTTAAAATGCGTAAAAGAGAGAATAGCATCGGTAAATTATTTAGAAAAGAATTGCAAAAAATTGCATATAGCAAAATAAATTCACAATTCAGGTCGTGAAGTATAATATTTATTTAAATAAATAATCTATTATGGAATACTGGCTGTACTGTGCTTTGAATCTATTGTAAACGCCCACTTACATTTAAATGTATTTTTTACACAGCATACAGGGTTTAATTTAATAATTTTCTAACAGTCGTAGAACAGTTGACAAAATTTTAGTCTTACGACTACAAATGTTCAACTCCGTAGCCTTGTAATTTTGAACCAATCCAGTAGACAAGGAAACTCCTGGATCAGTACCCTCAGAGGTATAATTTGTTATAGGAGCATGGAGAACTTTGTGATTCGACAGATTTAACGTGTAATAGTCACCATTTACTAAACGTGGAATCTTCGGCGGGGGGGGATCGAACCCACGACCTCTTGGACATGAGGCCAGTGCCCTACTCACTAGGCTATGGGAATACTTCAATAATAACACTAAGTAAACAATTTTTCTTTTAGCAGCAAATATTCTGGAAGATTTTATATGGCAAAATTGTTGGCATAATTTGAAAATTCCTGCTTGAAGCTTTTCGATATGGCTTTTTTTTTCCCATGAGAAAATTTGAATCGATCAAAATGACTTAAAAAAGCTTTTAAAAAAAGTTAAAAGCTTCTTCCTCTTTTTAATGCCATTATAATTTAAAAGGTATACTAATATAATTATTGCAATCCTTTAGAATGATTTCAAAATTTCTATGAAGATGGAAAGAAATTATTAATTTCATCTCCTCATTTCGATCAATCTGAAATTTTCATGGATTATGGCAAAAGTTCAGACATACCTTTCAAATAGTGTCAAGAGTTTTGCCATATAAAATCTTCCACAACATTTATTGTTATTTATTTACGTCGCACTAGAGCTGCACATTGGACTATTGGCGACGGTCTAGGAAATATCCCTGAGGATGATCCGAAGAAATGCATCAAAATTTTGATCCTCTGCAGAGGGAATGGCACCCCTGCTTCGGAAGCCCGACGATTTGCACGTGAAGTCGAGCACCTTACGGTAGAACAGTTTAACGAGGATCAATACAGCACACCCTCGATCCCTACGCAGACTGATCCAAATGGTCATCCACCCGCAAACTGACCGCAGCATGTGATGCTTTACTTCTTTGATCTGCTGGGAAACGTGTCTTAACAATCAGTCCACTGCGGGACCATTTGCTGCTGAAACAAAGAGTTTGTATAAAGTTAGTTTAAATGCATATCAATATTTTTGTCCCAACTGCTGTGGCTCAGGAGATAGATTCCTCACCATCCAATGAAGTGACCCGGTTGCGAATCCCAGCGATGGTTAGTCAATACGAATTCTGCACCCGGTTAGCACCGACAATAGTAGTGACATAAATTATTCTCTGAGGTAGATAGATCACGGGTTAGAAAATTCTATCGGGAAACCGTGGAAGGTTTTCGAGTTTTTCTTTTCCATGTAACGCAAATGCCGGTTAGTAAAATATTAGCAACATTTTTATTAAAATAGTATATAATTCACTTCGTGCATTAATTAATCACGCTTAAAATTATGCATCTATTTATTAAAGTATACTTCAAATAAAATTTAAAAATAGTAAAGAAACTGAATGCTATAATTTTTTTTTCTTTTTTTGAATTTTATGTACACACTGTACTATATCGAATTTCAGCGTTATTTCCGCCTTTTAGATGAAACTATGTGATAGAGCAAACAAATGGTACTCGGTTCAAATTACAAAAACAAAATGGTCCATCATGTACCGTTTTTAATGCAAATAATAATTAATTCTAAAATTGTAATTAAAAAGCAAATTAAGAATCCATTTTTCCTGCATAAGAACATTTGATAATTAACAATTTGAGAATTAACTATCAAGTGTTTTATCATGCACTACATATAAAAGGGCACCACAGTCTAAAATTGACAGAGCAATTTCGAGTGATAAATAACAGATATATTTCCCTTTTGTATAATAGCTCAATATTCACGCTAACTTCCGTTCCCATATATGTCTGAATAAAAACTCTTTGAAAATTACGATAACTGTTCATTAAAAAAGTATTGGGCAAATACTAAGAAGAAGAAAGAGTAGCAATTGTCACAAAAGTAACCAACTGTTACAAAACTAAATTTAAAGAAAACTATAACGAGATAGAAATGTATATGCATTTCGTAAAGAAAACCAGTTATAATTCGTACCAAAATTCATAATTAGTTATAAAATTTCTCAATAGAAGGCACTACTATCTCAAAAGAATTATGTTTTCAAAATAATCATTTTTCCCAAAATCAATGTGGTGCATTTTAGAAAACAAAATTTGCAGATGCACCAGTGAAAATTTACTAACGAAAATATTTGAGGTGGAATCATCTGATATTCAGTAAAAAATTATTTTTAGTATGCAGTTCATTCTCAGGACGAACGTTTTAAGAAATTGAGAAATTCGGTAAAAACGAAATCCCTGTTTACCTAAGCTGAATGCCGGAAAGCGTACATTTCCATTTCTGTCATTATTTAAATTGAGAAAATTGTCGGTCATATTTTAGACACCCGGTAATAAAACAGTTTTCTATATCGAAATGAACTTTCTTCATCCAACAAACTTTTTATTTATATTTTTTTTAAAAAACAAGGCACACCCAAAATATTCATAATTGTATTAGTTTCCTTCCCTGGTTCTTGATGCTTTACAAAATTAAATGAAACTATAAACTGTTCATGCATGTTAATGAAGCGAGCTGATAAGCTGTTTTTTCTGAAATACTAAATGTGGTGGTGCATCACGCAATTGTCACATTTACCTTACAGGCTTTATTATTTAATGAAATTCTATTTACGAACAACATTTTTTTCTACTCAATCATCACGAAGTGCCAACTTTTTATACGTAAAAAATTAAATAATATTTGCGGAATAAAAAATAATCCAGACCTTTTTAGTTTGGCACACTGTAAAGGTTTTTTGAACACACAATGGTTATACACTTTTTTTCGTTAATATGAAAATTACGAGCTTCAGGGGAGAGAGCTTTCGCCTTCCAATGAGGTGAACCGGGTTCGTATCCCAGCGATGGCCAGTCTATACGAATTCCGCGCCCGGCTCGCACCGACCACAGTGCTGACGTAAAATATCAAGGATCATGGGCAAGAGTCCCCTTGCCGTCAGGCTAACCATAGAAGGTGGTTATGGTTTCCCTCTCATGTAACAAAAATGCAGGTTAGTTCCATCAAAAAGTCCTCCACAAAGGCAAATTTCTCCCAATACTTGATCTAGGAGTTCCCTTGTCTTCTGAATTGGGTTCAAAGTTACAAGGCTATGGAGATGGACATCAGTTGTCGTAAACCCAAAAAAATTGGGTCGGCTGTTCAATGACGGTAATAAAATATAAAATAAAACATGAAAATTACATATAAAACAGTTTAGTGCAATTCTGGATTTAAATCATTAAAGTATGATGCAATATTGTGCAGTACTTTTGTTCTGTTCTTTAAGGGGTTTCCTACATAATGGATGATTGCTTATACTAATTATCCTTCCTTCCTTCCTCAATGGCACGACAGCCCCGGGTGGGCCCTGGCCTTCTCAATCAACTTCCTCCAGGTCTGCCTCCGCCTGGCAGTTGTCTTCCAGTTTGAGACTTTTAAGACTGAAAAGTCTCTTTCCAAGCAGTCGGCCCATCTCAGTTTTGGTCGACCTCTGGGCCTTGATCCGATGGGCTGAGCCGAAAAGATTATGTTTGTCGAACGCTATCTGTTCATTCGAATGATGTTACCAGCCCATTTAATTCTTTGGATTTTTACATACTTGACAACATCAGGCTCTCTAAGGGCCCGATAGAGTTTGAACGTCTATAACTGAACGTCTATAACTGTTACAAACTATTATAGTAACAGTTTGAACGTCTGTACCAAGTACCATCAGCTTGTTTGCCCCTAAAAATGGATCTTAGGATCCGACGTTCGAAGATTCCCAAGGAATTCTCATCTTTCTGTGTTGTTGTCCAAGTTTCTGAGGCATATGTTAGGATAGGTCTGATTAAGCATTTATAAATTAACAGTTTAGTATCTCTTTTTAGTAGGTTTGATTTCAAATATTTTTTTAATCCATAAAAACATTTACTTGCACTATTGATTCTTCTTTGTATTTCGGGTGCGATATTGCCATTAACGTTGACTTCAGAACCAAGATAAACAAAACTGTTTACTTTTTCAAACTTGTATTCACCAATTTGCAAGTGAGTTGTAGAATCAGTTATTTTGGTGCATTGCATATACTTGGTTTTCTCCTGGTTAATAGTGAGATGCATTTTTTCTGCCTCTTTTTCCATGGATAGAAAAGCTTGCTTTAAGTCAGATTGTGTTCGCGCTATGATGTCAATGTCATTGGCAAATGCGAAAATTTGGACAGACTTATGAAAGATATGTCCTCTGGTATTGATTCCTGAATCTCTGATAATTTTTTTCAATGCCAAATTGAAAAGTAGGCATGCCAAAGCATCGCCTTGCCTTACACCATTTTTTACCTCCATTGGTTCCGAGAAGTCATTTTGGATTTTCACTTTCTGCATGGTCTTACACAGTGTAAGTGTGGTGAGTCGTACAAGCTTGTCCGGGATATTGAATTCTCGCATAGCTTCAATGAGTCGCTTCCGGTTTACACTGTCGTAAGCAGTTTTGAAATCCACAAATAGGTGGTGGGTACCAATTCCAAATTCCCTGGTCTTTTCCAGAATCTGTCTTATGCAAAATATTTGGACAAAATATTGATTTATACTAATTATAGTAACTTGTAATTGTTAAGAACAAACAGTAAAATAATGAAATATAAAATGAAAAAATTCGCTAAATTGTTTTAAAATTTTAAATACTTTTTAAAAACGAGTACTTCGTTCAGTACTATCATGCAATCATATCCAGAAACACTTTCCAAATAATTTTGGTGTCGTAATGCATTAAACAGAACACAATATTAACTTATAGGCAAAAGAAAGACCCTTTTGTTGAAAATTTAACTGTCTCCAACAACATTTTTAGCTGTTTTTCCCCACTATTTTAGCAATCCTTAACGACATTTTTGGGAACAAAGTCTTTACCTTCCTTAAAATTGGATTCCTTAATTAAAACTAACATCTTCATTTCCCGCATATTGAACCGTAAGATAGTTTATAATTTTCAAAACCTAAATACGGTGTTAAACTGAACCCCGATAATGATAAGATAGTTTAAAATTGCTGAAACCTTGTTATGTTCAACTTCACAAGTTCAACAGTATTTTGAAATAACTCACTGTTGAACTTGTGTACGTTTAGGAATTCAATAAAATGCCATTTATCGCACTCTTTCACTTATCTCTTCAATTCCCCCGTGTTGAATTATAAAATAGTTTAAAATTGCTGAAACCTTAATGTGATACTAAACTGAACCACATTATAATGCAAATTAATCCTTGGTTGAACTTGAGTACACCTTTCCATTTAACAACCTTAACGCATTTCAAAGTTTTGATACCTTATTGTGATGCTAAACTAAACCATAATATTTTGCAAAGTAATCCCTATTGAATTTGTGTATGTTTCGGAGTTCAATAAAATGTCATTTAAAACACTCTTTCACAAATCTCTTCAATTCCCCAGTGTTGAATCGTAAAATAATTTAAAATTGCTGAAACCTTAATGTGATACTAAACTGAACCACATTATAATGCAAATTAATCCTTGGTTGAACTTGAGTACACGTTTTCCTTTAATAACCATAGCACAGTTTAAAAATTTGAAACCTTAATGTGGTGCCAAATTGAATCACAGTATTTTGCAAATGAATCCCTGTTGAATTAGTGTTCATTTCGAAATTCAATAAAATGTCATTTAAAACTCTTTTCCACTAATCTCTCTAACTTCTCAAAATCGTAAATGGTTTAAAATTGCTGAAGCCTTAATGCAGTGCTAAACTGAACCACATTATTATGCAAATTAATAATTTGATTGAAATTGTTTACACGATTTAACTCGAACGAAAACAAAATTTAATTTAATATATTACGATGATTGAAATCAAATCAGCAAAATAATATGGTTTAACATTGAACAGAATTTTCTGAGGATAAAGTATGGCTCTTGTCTAAGTATATAGCTACTGCTAATTTGCTGCGTTTCGAACTCTGGCAGACATAATTGGTCTTAATATCTCACACCATTTATTCGTAAATTAACCCATTGAAATGAATTTTAATTTATTGTAAATCAGGTGATAATTAATATTGATATTTCAAAAAGTAGTATTGTGCAAATTTGATGCAATCTTAACAAGGTGTTAAACCGCACCATATTTTCGTCGAATTTCATCTCTAAAATCGTTTAATTAAGTTCTAATAAAAAAAAGGGATGATTTGCACCATAATATGGTTTGAATCAACATAGTAATAATGTTGTAGCAAATTTAAATGTTAATAAATCGAAACATGATTTCGTCGATACTCGCACTAATATCATCTCAACTAAAAAAGGAATGACATGCACCACAATATGGTTTAAATTAACATCGTAATTGTAACAAAACCAAACGATGTCAAATCCCACTTAATTTCCGTCAAATTTCAAATCTAGCATCGTCTAACCACGTTGAAGTCAAAAAGGAATGAATTGCACGATAATATGTTTTGAATTAACACAGAAATCATGTTGCAACAAATTTAAACGATATTCCTATCTTGTTTTAGTCGAATTTCAAGACCTAGTATCGTTTAATGAAGTTCAAATAAAAAAAGAATGACTTGCACGATAATCTGGTTAAAGTTGACACCGTAATAATGTTGCTACAGATCAAATCATATCTTGTTTGGAATTTCAATCTTCGTTTAATCAAGTTCAAATCAAAAAGAGAACAATTTGTAAGGTAATATAGTTCAAATTAACATCGTAATAACATTACAACTAATTTAAACGATATTTTGGTCCAATAAGGTTGACAATGCGTAAATGGGAAAAAATTTAAGAACAAAAATCAAATATCGGTGATAATTTCCCTAAATTAATGGTTTATTTAACTATAGCTACTTTGTCAAAAATATAACGATAGATATTTATATTGTAACAAAATCCTAGCACTCCTAACCCACATAAAATGAGGATAAATGGTGCGTAAATTTTGTGCTATTGTATATTAAAGCTAGAGAGTAATGGATAAAGATCATTATAAAGATAGGTTTGTCCTACTTTGTATCTTTCTGAGCTAGTATATTGGCTGATTGACAAATATAGTTCAAAAATTAAAGCCATTATCTAAATCCGTTTGATATCATTCTTCAATCTCACTCCTTTCTTTCAACAGTGAAAGCGAAAATTATTAAATGGAATATTTGACAGCTTTTTCTAATGTTAAAGGGCAGAAAATATTTCTTTATCCTCAATTTAAAGGTATTTATCTGCATCGGTTATTTATCATCCTTTCTTCTTATTATTATTTGTTATTACTATTCTTTTTTTTACTTTGACTGATATATAGGATAAAATTTACCGTGTTTATGGCTATGAGACACGAAAAAGTGTGGTAATTTTTACCAAAGCGCTTTTGTCATGATTTAGGTAAAATTTAAGAGTAAAATCTGGTTTTGCAATATGTGTTAAAATTTGGTAAATGTAGTCGAAATTGGTTATAATTAATGACTCATTAGAGCATGAAATAAATAACCATTTATTCCTTTCAATTTACTTTTCAGTTTGGTATTTTTTCTCATCTGTGGTAATAAGATCTCGAATTTTGAAAATCAAAATTTCCGGTAAAAGTTCTGGTAAAATTACCGTTCATAAATGAACGGAAAAATTATCAGATGAAGGATTTAAATACCGTATATTTTCGTTTCGTAACCAGAATTATGTTTTTTTTTACCACAAATTTCATAACCATTCAGTACGATAATTTTGTCAGAATTTTTTTCTCCTTGTAGAAATATAATATGACCTTATAATGCAAAGTTTTATTATAAATATAACTAAATCTGTATCTATATTTATCAACCATTTCACAACTATTAAACAATAAATAAGATATACTTATTTTTATCATAAGCTTTGTATAAAACGGTACTCACTCATTTTAAAATAAGACATTGCAAAACTGTTAAGCATTATTAGGTATTATTTTTTTCACACTATTACTAAATAGTCTTATTGGCGAAGAACATATAACGAATTTAGTAACTAACAGAAGGTGACTTAAAAAATTTAATAAAATAGTGGAAGTAAATTTACGTCAAAAACAGAGATATCACAGGTGACTAAAATGTAAAAGTGATGAATATTAAAAAGGAAAAAAAATCTTTTAAAAGAGGTTAAAATTAGCAAATTTTTCTAAAAATATTTTATAAATATATATTACAATAATTTATAATATAATTATGAATTATTTCGCGGACTCCTGGTACTTTGTAGTGCGTGGACTTCCAGGGGTCCGCGAACAATTGAAACTTTGCTCTACAGTATAACAATGCAGCTATCAGAATATACTTATGCTAATAAAAAAATCGTTCTTTAGCAATGAATAGGAAAATTTTCTATCTAGTCTCTAGACTATTAATTAAGCTAGACACCACATTTTTCTATATTTTTATAAATTGTATAAATAATTCGATATTTTTCGATTTGATTCGAATTTTTCTGATTTAACTTCGGAGTATAATTTTGTTTCCGGAAAAAATATGCACGTTTACGCACCTTTTATGGTTCTCGTCAAACCCACCAGAATTGTAAGCAAAGCCAATTTGTATCAAATCCAAAATATTTTTTTAATTTATATATTGGCTTAAATGTTTTTGTTAACCCTTTCATGTCAGTGATCACGTATGCATGATCACGCGATTTTTCTCTTCATTGCCCATATTATGTAACAGACCTTTCTGACTTAAGTAACTTTATATCATACGGACGTGATCTCGATACTGTTCTCTCGTATTACATCGCGTATTAGCACGTATACTCTCAGAGCGTATGGGTCTGGGGTAGTACTTCTTTCCTCTTCAGCCTGTCTTGTAAGGGTTGATAAGAACTAAATGTAAATTGAATGAATTTTGGTTCTTTTCAAAACGATTTACCACATTCACTTGTCAGTACAGCAAATGCTTTTAGAGTTTTATTAATTTATGTTAGCCGTGCGTGAGAGAATATGAACTTTATAAGAGCATTATCTTAGACATGCATCATTTAAATGTTTACATGTGCTAGACATTCCGTTATTATTCATTTTACGAAATAATCTCATCATATGTGATAATTTTTAATGCAGCACCATTTAATAATTTTCAGTAGTTATTTAAGATTTAGCCGATGTTACTTAATATTTGTTTACTTAATATGACACCATTCACTTTTAAAAAAAATCAATCTAAAAACTAATAATGATTCCTGATATGAGAAATGAATAAGCTAATGAATTAGAGAATAATTATTAAATGACACAGTTTATATCAAAACTAAAATATTTTCTTTCTATAAACTTATGTTAATTTAAGATGAGAAGACATGGATTTTATTGAAAGTTATTAAGTATGAGGGGAACATCATTCAATATTTTAAATTAGAATGGTCTTTCTTTTTGCATTCAGTTTAAAGGATAGCTTCATATGTATTGATTCGTCATACAGCGTCATATATAGAGAGCCATTTATATAAAGTCATATTTCAGTAATTATGATGAGTATTCGTTTTTTATCCAGTTTAAAGGATAGCTTCATATATATTGATTCGTGATATAGCGTCATATATAGAGAGTCATTTACATAAAGTCATACTTCCGTAATTATGATGAGTATTCATTGTCTATCCAGTTTAAAGGATAGCTTCATATGTATTGATTCGTCATATAGCGTCATATACAGAAAACCATTTATATAAAGTCATATTTCTGTAATTATGATGAGTATTCGTTTTTTATCCAGTTTAAAGGATAGCTTCATATACACTGGTGGACAAAGTTAAGTGATGGAAGACATTTTCCCGAATATCTCAAAAAATACTGAATATAAATATCTGAAATTTGGTGTGGAAATAGTTTATTCCATGATAATGAAGTATGCAAAACAAAAATGAAAGTGCCATTCGCTGGCAAGACCCATTGCCAATATATCCAATGTAGTCTGAACTTAAGGATAAAAGATGACAATAAAAGTGAGACTTGTACAGAGAGTGTTGCCTCTAGTATGGTGTATGGTCACCCCTGACAGACAGACAGCATGCGCAACGAGTATGCATTCTGTTAATAAGGGAGTTAAGGAGGACTTGTGGAAGACCATCCCATTCTTCCACCAGAGCAGTTTTTAACTCCAGAATGGTTCTGGGGGGAGGTTGGCGCATCACAATAGCTCTTCCAAGAGCATCCCAAGCATGTTCAATAGGATTCAGGTCAGGGGATTTGGCTGGCCAATCCATTCGTTGAATATCCTCGCTTTCCAGATACTCATCAACCATGGGAGCCTTATGTGGTCGCGCATTGTCGTCCATAAAAATGAACTCAGAACCAACAGCGCCCCTGAAAAGACGTGCATAGGGCTCTAGGACCTCCTGCCTGTACCTCTGGGCATTCACGGAACCATTGTCAAACACATGCAGTGGTGTGCGGGTATCTTGCATGATTCCTGCCCAAACCATGAGTCCTCCACCAGCATAATGGTCCCTTTCGATAATTTTGCTGGGATGGTATCGGGTTCCAGGTTCCCTCCATATCAATAACCGTTTAGAATCAGGTTGTAGACTGAATCTGGACTCATCGGGGAAGAAAACATTAGCCCATTGAAGCTGTGTCCAATTCTGATGCTGTCTTAATTTTGTCCACCAGTGTATATTGATTCGTGATATAGCGTCATACATAGAGAGCCATTTATATAAAGTCATACTTCCGTAATTATGATGAATATTCTTTTTTTATCCAGTTTAAAGGATAGCTTCATATGTATTGATTCATCATATAGCGTCATATATTAAGAGCCATTGATATAAAATAATATTTCCG
Source organism: Parasteatoda tepidariorum (assembly GCF_043381705.1). Classification (NCBI taxonomy): domain Eukaryota; kingdom Metazoa; phylum Arthropoda; class Arachnida; order Araneae; family Theridiidae; genus Parasteatoda; species Parasteatoda tepidariorum. Next base: position 20,449,142 of record NC_092209.1, on the reverse strand, counting down.
TAATTATGATGAATTTTTATTTAGTTTAAAAAATTGTAACTTGTACTTATTTTTGGCATTGTGATTAAAAATGTCAATAACTAGTGATTGAATGAATTAGTAAATGAGTGAATTAGTAGGGGTGTTAAGTGTAGAAATGAGTTAATGATTGTGCAAGTAATTGAATGAATAAATGAGTTAACAAATGAATGAATGGAACAAATCCGTGAATACGTTCCAAATGAAAAAAAAACTATTAATTTAAAACACGGGATACAATATATAAATACAATTTTCAATTATTGTTGTCACTTCCATAAATTAAAGATAACACTAGGGTATAAATTTTTCGTTCCATTTATACAAAAACTTGATCTTCATAATTTGGGTATAGTGGTAATAAATTTGCTTCATTAATTGAAAAAAAGGCAACAGATATTTTGAAAATGACGTTTTAAGTTTAGTTTTTTTTGGTCGGAATGTGCTAGTTTATAAAAAAAAGTATAAATTTATATAGACACGTATACACATTTATATAGACACGTCTGCCTATTTGAAAATAACACATGAGAGAAAAGAAATATGACCTTAACTAATTGATTGATAAACGTATTATCGCTTAATTCCAACCAGGACATACTTACCAGGGAAGTGAGGACACATAGCAGTCTTTCGTGTGCATTTAAAAAATCCTAATTTGAACTGAATTGTATAAAAACTATAGCTTGAAGAGAGAAACCGATAGCAGAATTCAGATCAACTATGCGAAAGTATTTAAGATCTGTTAAAATATCTTATACAACTGAAAACTAATTGTTTCCCAGTATAATGAATTTAGTTAGTTTTGATATATAGTTCACCCAAAATAACGTAATCAATTTCTTTTTAATCTTTTACAAATGATTTCGTACACTTGATATTGTTTCAACAAATTACAAGAAATAAACACTTAATCATAATTATACCATTATATTAGCATATATTTCTTCAGATCCGAAAGTCATCAGTTCCTCGCAATGTACGTAGAACATTTTGATGATGACATAACTGCCACAGGTTCAAAGCCCTCTTAGAACAGAACAAGCAGACGATTAGTAAATGTTCCTCTCCCCCTCCCCCTTATCCGTCAGTTATGAGAGCCAGGCTATCCAACAATCGAGTAGTGTTGAGATGTTCGGAGATAAATATAAAAAGTAATTATCGGAGGTCCACATGTCGTCTGAGATTTGATTCGTGGACACATAATACGACTCGTGGTCGATTCTAGCCGCCGATCGATGAAATCAATATGGAGTCGAGTCTTCTACCCGTGGCGAGAATGCAGAAGGAAGGAAGGAAGGGTAAAAAAACGCTCCACTGTAGCTCATATCTCTAAATAGATTCTTCGGCAGATTTGCGATATTGTCAATGGAATTAATTTCTTCATTCAGTTTCACGGGGGCGTTCCGAGCTTGCCATCGTGTCCGATCAAATCGTGATTTCACTAAAACTTAATGGTGAATCGAATTCTTGAAAAGGAATCGAATGGATTTGCGTGCAACATAGGCAAACGCAATATCATGACAGTTTTCTGAAATTGTTAACTTGGCTATCCAGACTTGTATGAGCAAATCGAATTTTATCAAAAATTTGTGGGGAATCAATTAGTTTCAAGTGCAACTGGTGTAATGAGAATATTATCAGTTTATTGATTTGAATTGAAATTAGAAATACATCTTACAATCAATACACTCTCTGAACAGGCTCGTACCAACCGTGAATCAATCAGTAAATTACTCGCACGCTTACATTTTTTCATTTTATTATATTTTGTAACCGTCGTTGAACAGCTGAACCAATTGCGGGCTTACGACTACTGATGTTCAACCCAGTAACTTTGTAATTTTGAACCCAATCCAGAAGAAAGGTAACTCCTGGATTAAGTATTGGGAGAAATTTACCTTCGTGGAGGACTCTTTGATGGAACTAACCCGTATTTGCGTTACGTGGAGAGGAAAACCCCAAGAAACTCCCACTGTTATCCTGCACTTCTGGATCAGTATCCCCAAAGGTATTGATTTGTTATGGGCACCCGGAGGACTTAGTGAAACCAACAGATTTAAAGCGCACCAGTTACCATTTAAAACACGGGATTCTTCGGTTGGCTGGATTCAAATTTCTGTTCATTCACGAACACGAGTTCAACACCCTACCGACCGCACTATCCTGGCAGTATAAGATACATTTAATTTTATAACCATTGGTGAACAACAGAGTAAACTTTTTGGGTTTACGACTCTTTACGACTTTGTAATTTTGAGCCCAATCCAGAAGACAAGGGAACTAATGGATTAAGTATTGGGAGAAATTTACTTTCGTGGAGAACTCTTTGATGGAACTAACCCGTATTTGCGTTACGTGGAGAGGAAAACCACGAAGAACTTCCCACGGTTAACCCGATGACAAGGAAACTCTAACCCATGATCCGTCTATTTTGACGTCAGTACTGTGGTTGGTGCGAGCCGGGTGCGGAATTCGAATCAACCAGGCATTGCTGGGATGTCCAAAGGTATCCAATGCGTTTTTTCTAGCTTGATCAAATCTTGATTTTCTATAGTTTTTATAAACAATAAATTTTTCGAAAGAGCCGGCCAGGTGGCCGACCAGTAAGCGTGCCTGACTGTAAAGCCAATGGTTGCGGCTTCACGTAAACCATATTTCAGCTCATTCATTTTTCAGTTTATGCAAGTACTAAAATCAAGTTAAGAACTAGACTATTAAGGCCACTCTCGACCAGTGAATTCGACTGTCTGACAAAAAACCCAATTTTAGGACTAATGTTGATAAAAATGATCTGATGAAATAATTTTATTCATTCACATCAATATTTTCAAAATAATTAAAAAAAAAATGATTTTAATTGCTAATGAAACTTATTCGGGGTTCCGACAAGAGAAGGTCGATCATTTAGGGTTCCACTGCCGAAACAAATTGGGAACCGCTGATCTAAATGTTGTAAGCCAAGGATTTCCAACTTACATGAAGACGGGGGCCGCAATTGAAAACACCAATCAAATTTCGGGTCGAAACTTTATCAAAATTTTATATAGGACACTTTTATGTTTGAAAGAATATTAAATATGACTGTCAAATTTTTATCAACTTGTACAAAACAAAAGTATTAAATTACAAATTAAAATAAGAAGTAGATTTTTACCTGAGAAATAAATTTCTTTACACCGTTGGTTTGTTAAATTTCACAGAAACGAAGAAATCAGGTTTTTTTTAAAGAAGAAAAGTACTTTAAACTCATATAGATTTTCTGCAGAAATCGTCAGCAAAAAAATGACAACTAATATATTTTATTTCGCGAGCCACAAAAAAGGCTTCGTGGGCCGCCAGTTGGTAAAAACTGTTATAAGCTATCAATAAATATCTGATTTAAAGGAAATAAATATGGGTGCAAAAAATAACTCAGGAATAATTTTGTAAGTCACAAATAAAAAATAAAGATAAGCATTTTTCTGCAACCTTGAAAAATCTTAACTACCACTCATTTATTTTTTCTAGGTCGTGGGAATCCTGTAAACTTTACGGTTTGTCTAACCAACTCTATGTTTGTTATCGAAATTATCTAAATAACGTAACGTAACGATTTTTAACATTGACGTAATAATTGTAACGTAACGTAATAATTGTAACGTAACGTAACGATACTCGTAATAAAAAAAAAACAACGGTATCTTTAACAGACGTCAATATACAAAAGTTTATGGATGAAGCAGGTAAGTGACATTTTCAAGGGAACTAACAAATTCTTGTTGATAGGAATATTCAGCCTCTCCAATTGCTAATGCTAATAATGAAAAATTTTATTACCAGCCTTAACATTTTGAAAAAAAAAAGACTTGTTCCAAAAAGGGTCAAATGAGCTTAAACGATTAATCAAAGAAAACAACGTAAAATAGTCACGTAAATTTCAGGATGTTTAATATAAAAAACTTGTTAATATATTAATTTTAACATAACTAATCCATGTTAGTTTTGAGTAGGCTTGGATAATTTTTATTTAAAATTAGGTAGTAGTTCATAAAATAAGGTATAGAATTATGAGTCCTGCTTTTAAGAAAATCTATAATGCAACAGTTTTTTTTCCTATTTTAAACATGGCTGAAAGCTATTATATAGCAAGACGGAAAAGTGCAAAAACTGGTACGAAAGACATTTCATTTCAACATTCATTTAGCATTAGGTTCATTTTGGAATTTTTTTTGAGAAAAATAAAATATCTGTAAGACAATGGTTTATAAAATACAATAAAAAATAATTAATCCGGTCTTTTAATAAATCTAAATTAGAAAAGTTTAGATACCACCCTTTCTTTCTGACCCTGATTAAAACCACTTTGAAAATGTCACTTACTCGGTTCATCCACTTGGCCCCTCAATTGTTTTTAAATTTGCTCGCATTTTAACCAGGCATAAATTTTTTCTGTATTTCAAAAATTCTATGAGGTTTTAAGCAGTAAATCGAAATGAGAAAATTAATATCATGATATAAATAGCGTGTCAAATTTTCAATATTTTAAGTATTATTTTCAGTTTCTTAGGACTTTTAACCCCTTGTGGACGGGTGATTCAGAAAAGCATTCGTACAAAATCAGAATCAAGCTGTAATTAAATAAAAAACGGTAACTTAAATGTAGCATACCTGCCAACTCTTCCGGATTTTCCGGAAGATTTTATTTTCATATTTAAAGTGGTAGCAAAGTATGCATCANTTAATTCAAAGTATAACTAGTTTTATTTTGAACAAAGTAATGGTGAATTAAATAAATCAAACAATTATAACTCCGCCCACAACTAAACTGCTAAAGAAATACTTTGATTACCAGTTTTATCTTTTCACCCTGGTTGAAACGGTTTTATGCTGTCACGTGTTTGTGACAGTCGGCGCGAAAGGGTTAATCTAGAGTTAAATATATTTTTAACTTTAATGCCAAATAACGCAAGCTGTATTTTGACCGCTTAAACCCCAATGTTCCATTTTTGGACCATAACTTGTTTTCAAAATGTCACAGACTGGTAACTCAAATCTTTCTCTCTTAGCACCTAGAACTGGAGAGGCTGTTCAAGAATCATTTATCGTTCTCGAAGACCAATAAAATTTTATTAAAATCAGCAACGTCTTCAAACATATTTTTATAAATTTAATATTGTAATCGAATGCAAAAAATGCTGGATATGGGTTTGATCTCGGCAATAGGCGCGAAGCGCCGCTAACCGATTCATCCTGGAAATGCCGAAATTGAAATTCAAGCCTTGTCTAGTGGTTTAAATTTTCGCTGATAGGTTTTTTCAAGAGTAATGAACTCAAATAAAATGTTCTAAAACAAATGGTGTAGCTACCAATTTGTTCAGATTTTCTAAAAGAATTTATATTTAAAATGATAGTAAATCTATCGGTTTTCTATTTCATACTTTATTTATAGCAGGGGTGAAAGCGAGATGGAAAAGAGGAAAGGCTGGTAGTAAAACCATTCCAGTTATAGCTAGTTTTGGGGAGGAGTTAGCTTATTCTTTTTAAAACAATTCATCAATATCTACTTTATCCCTGAAAAATAAGCAGTTTTATATATAGACTAAAATTATGAAAGAAATTTTGAAAGTTACAGATATTTTATTTTTTTCAAAAAAAAATGCTAAATTGAAATGTTTTTCGTACCAGTCTTTGCTCTTTTCCGTCTTGCTATATAAGGGCTTTCAGCCATGATTTAAAGATTTAATCTAGAATGATTTTACACGGCTTGTCGAACGGTAAATAANTTGGGAGGAGCTAACTTATTCTTTTTAAAACAATTCATCAATATCTACTTTATGCCTGAAAAATAAGCAGTTTTATATATAGACTAAAATTATAAAAGAAATTTTGAAAGTTACAGATATTTTATTTTTTTCAAAAAAAAATGCTAAATTGAAATGTTTTTCGTACCAGTCTTTGCTCTTTTCCGTCTTGCTATATAAGGGCTTTCAGCCATGATTTAAAGATTTAATCTAGAATGATTTTACACGGCTTGTCGAACGGTAAATAACTATAAACTAAATTTGCAAATATTAACGTATTCTGCAAATATTAACGTATTTTAAAGGTTTAACACTACATATATGTAAAAGTGGTGAATTATATAAGCCTACGAATTGTTTAGAAATAGTGGTGAATGAAAATCTACAGAATTGAATTTGTTAAATCAAGAATCACACTTAATAAACTACCACTTGAAAATATTTATTCGCTGTCCGAAGCAAGTTTGCATTATTGTGTATATATATATAAAACTACTTTTGTGTGTTCCACATTACATTAATTTCTTCAAACCTTTTTAGTAACTATAATAATATAAAAAAAAATTAAAAAGTTACTCGAATTATGTGTTTCGAATAATCTTGGCTTCGCCGGTGACCCCCATGCAATTCAACGTGTTAATCACTGCTAGATTTGATGCACATGCTCATTACACAATGGTAAAGATGCAAGTTGCATCAAACTAAAATCATTTATCAATTGGAATTTAATGAAATTTGTTCAACGCGACAGACGTTAATATTTTAAACGGAGATATAAAGGTTTCTATCGACGAATTGTTGAGTTCTTAAGATGCCGGTTAGTGTGGCCAATGGTAACGGGTTTGAATCCCGCTCGTGCCATGGCTGTTCCTCTCTGTGTTATTCTCAGATGTGTGGCGTGGATAACGGTGTGCGACTCTGTGATTAAGATTCACAGGTGCCCACCGGGTAATGTTAAAGCACAACACTTCCTGCTTCTTCCAAGACAAATGAAATTAAGTTTAGTGACAGCCGTTAAAGAAGAAAAATCAAGTTCTTAAGAAAGTTTAGTAAATTTTTATTTGCTTTAAGTTGACTACGACTAAATCGAACTTAGAAAAGAATTTTTCAAAAACACGAAATGTTCGTACATATAACTTATACCTGCGAACTCTTCCGGATTTTCCGGAAGATTTTATTTTCATATTTAAAGTGGTAGTAAATATAAACTATATTTTCTTTTATAAACTTAATTTTTAAATCATTTTGATCACCACTATTCTTACAAAAATTAAGCACATATATTAATATGCGTTACTATCATGATTGTCAATTTAAGTTTTCTCAAATACAATGTATTTGTTTGCTTAAAATTGAAGTTTTAATTCAATTTTAATACCACTGGGAAAAATGATAATGGAAGGGATTAAAAAGGTATGATAACTACACAGTTTCATAACAAAAGCGAAAAGATATATCTTTTATCATTCACAGCACTCACTTGCTTATTTTAAAGCTTGCGAGTGCTTCAGAAAAAAGCTAAATAAATGGACCCTGCTAATCAAAAATCTATGGAATTGAAATATAGTACTATATTTTTTATTTAATAAAGCGGTAGATATTTTAAACGAATTATTCGTTTATCATGTAATAAATGTATTGCTCTGAGCAAAAGTCATAGAATAAATTAATTTTTCATCTGGCAAATACATTAACATACCTGCCAACTTGTATTGTCACTGAAGAAGGATTTTACAAAGTGGTAGTAAAACGACGATTAAATTAGGAAGACTTTTCTAAAAACAAAACTATTGAAACATCCATAAGTATAATTAGCCCACTTAGACTGGTATAGTATTCGCTGTACCTGTCTGTCAAGCGGACACTTCACACCGTCATAGAAGATAATACCCTTGGGCGACTGAAATAATGGCAGTAAATAGCATATCAGTGCGAGAAGTGAAATTGTTGCAGAAGCAGGCATAAGTCCAACTTCTATCTGCGGGAAAGTTCTATATAAATATAAAAGATGAAATACTCCCGAGTCAGGGATCACCTATAGTCATTTCCCCTCTACAGGAGTATAGGGATGCCAATTGCTCCGGTTTCTGTAAAAGTTTAGATAAATTGGAATTAAATTGTACAACTTGTGGAATAAGGATAATTACGCCTACTTTTTGAAAATTTCGTCACGAAATTACTGCCATGAAGTTGCGTTACACATATTGGTGATAAGCAGTGATGGAAAAAATATTTCAAATATTTTATTTAAAAATACTTAATACCATACTAAAAATAACTTAAATTTCATTATCAATGGATCATGTTTACATAGCTGCCAACTCTTCCGGTTTTCCCGGAAGATTTTATTTCCATATTTAAAATGGTAACGAAATTCATGTTATTCCACTAAAATGTTTGAATTATAATAATAATTATAAATTAGCTTGGCTACCACTACATATAAATAATTACAACAAATCTATAAAAGCATATTAGTCTTTTTGATAGCGAATTACAACCTGTTTAAAATATAAATATATTTATTAGGAAGATAATTTTTCGGTAATTGTTTTACTACCACTTGGAAAATCTATTCTCGAAAAGAGTGAATGTTGGCAGGTATGTGTTTATATTTTATGAGGATAGAATATAAATACAATTAGCTAACAGATCGATGTTATCTGGATATTGTTTTAAATTTTTTTTTAAACTTTAGATTAGCCAAAACGCTAATGTAATTACCACTAAGAAAAATATTTTTCAACGGCCAATGCATTACATATTTAATAAATTGTAGTTTATGCATTTTAAAAGCCCCGTATAAAGGAAACATATTTTTTTGCATTATAATAATTTTACTTAATACCAATACAATACTTTTTCGACCGGAAGTATATATATATTTAAGATGGTCATAAATTTTTTGATCTGATATTTCACTACCAATTTTAATAATTATTTTAAAACGATTTAAACCACCGCTCCCCATGAGCAGGACTGCAACTTTCAGCGCCTTTTGTAAAATTTTATTCTAGTGGTAGCTAGGTTAATGGTCCAATGTACTATTTTTTTTATTCATTTAAACTTATTTTCTGCGCCACTACATACAAATGATTTAAAAGTTCATACGCAACACCAACCAAATCTTGATCCTAACTTAGAACTTTGAACTGTATATGACCTCTGGACTAAATGCCAAAACAGTATAGATGAATCGGTTAGAAGCGCTTCGCGCTTAACACCGAGATTCCACTCATATCAATCAATCAAACCAACCAAATCTTTCGTGGAGTGATTTTTAATATGTTGCAGAGATGCCAACTGCTCCGCTCTCTGGAAAAGTTTTAATGAAGTGGTCGCGAATTAAATAGTATAACTTGTAAAATAAGCATAGTTACGCCTACGTTAAAAAACAATAAACAACGATTTAAGGTTGTATGTTATATGATTTTTATAATTTCTGATATATAGTGGTGGAAAGACTATTTAAAATTAAAAATACTAAGCTAAAAATAACTTAAATTTCGTTAACGCTAGAAAATACTATTTTGCAAAGTTGGCATCTCTATTGTTGGCCAAATTACCAAAAAGTCTGACGTCTTTGGTTTTTAAACTCTGCCCCTCTCCCTCTATAAAATTATTTCTCAAAAAGCGTAGTAGTTGGCTGGCCATTACTAAAAAGGCACTTAGAAAAAGTTTAAAAACCATTTAATTTAAATATGGATACCATAGGCGACTAAAAATACAGAAAATCGTAGAAATTTTTTTAATATATCTTTAATTATTCTATTGCAACTACCACTATTACTTGCATTTCAAATTATTGATATATAAATCGGAAAAAAGAAATTGTTGTTCACTAATGGCCCCAGGCGCCCAGATATATTTCGATGATGATGATGATTAAATTGTTGGATACAATAATGTACTTGTCAACGCACGCTATTACGGAGATTTGAATTTCGAAGTGAAGTAAAATTATTGCCGATGACCAATTTCGCTTAAGCGTGCATTCATTCTTTGACAAGGTTGAATTACTTTATCGTAAATGTTGGTATGCTTATAATATTTTCTGTGATTATTTACATATAGTGGCGGTCAAACAAATTTATAATTATAGTTATAATTCAAAAAGTGTAATGCAATAATACGAGTTCCGCTATTACTTTAAGTATGAAAATAAAATCTACGGGTATAACCGAAAAAGTTGTTAACAAAGCAATAGTAAACTGAAATAATTAAATCAGAAAAATATGCTAATAATAACATCTTTATTAAATGTTTGAGTTTTAATAATCATCTTCTCTGTGTATGTATAGAATATAGAACTGCTAACTACTACGTTTTCAGGAAAATATTTTATAGAGAGGTAAACAGCAAAAAACTGCAGCTTTCAGAGTTTCTGGTAATTTAACCAACATTTAGAGAGTCTTACTACGGTAGTGCTTGAACAAAGTGGCATTTTATATGAACTTTTGAATGATTTAAATGTAATTGTGAGGAAAATTACTTTAATTCTTAATTTACAAAAGAATTATTTATTAAAACATATACTTTGCTACCTTCCGTAGAAATGTTCTCAGAAAGTGTAGAAAGTTAGCTCCCCTGAATATATATTGCATTAACATTTATATATATTTTGTACTTATGATGTTCCCATCCAATGCCTCCACACAGTTTCTTATAGGTAGTTTGATCAGAAAACAACAAAAGTAAACCAATTTACGAAAGAGTGATTTAATACAAAATCTGGTAAAATTAAGAAAGTGGTAGCAAATATAGCTCTACATTTTTTTAATTTATGAATATGATTGCTTTGTCTTATTTACTTATCAACCACCATAGATTCAATTCTCAATTACAGGGATGCCAACTTCTACGCTTTAAATAAATTTTTTATAAATTAGTATCAAATTAATTAGTAAAACTTGTAGAATAAGTATAATTACGCTTACTTTCTTAAAGTGTCGCCTCGATGTAATTACAATTAAAATCATTTCATATGATAATTTAAATTTTTGATGTGAAGTGGTGCAAAAATTACTTAGAATGAGAAATATTAAACTGAAAATAAATTAAATTTTGTTACCTCTAGAAAATATTTTCATTACAAAGCGGAGCAGGTTGGCATCTCTGCAAATATATAATAATACAGAGATGCCATAATAATTAAGAAAACTGTAAATAACTACAAAGCAAATTTTGCAAACATTTGACTATTTTTGCTTGCTTTTTGAAAGGTATAGCAAGCGATTACGGCCAAGAAATGGTGAATTATATAAACCTATGAATTATTTAAAATTAGTGGTGAATAAAAATCTACTAAATTGAATTTATTAAACCAAGAATCACAATTGATAAACTACCACATTAAAATATATATTTGCTGTCCGGAGCAAGTTGGCATCTCTGTTAATATATAAATTTCCTTTAATTACTTTTACAGAAGAATTTAGGTATCCTGCGTACAACTGGATCACTTTTTAAATAGTCAGCGCAGACTACTCATAAAAAACCGTGTGGAGGCTTTCTGACGTAGGAGGTGATACTCTACCAGGGCTGTAAGTCCATATGCATCAAGACTGAAACAAGTAAAAACTGGTAACAAATAAATTTCATATTTAGCTTTTTTCGGGAACAGAAAAAATATCCATTATTACCAAATTTTTTTAGCGGATAAAATTTATATATTAAATTGCTTCTCACTCAGGGAAAATTAATGGCATTAAATTTTTTATTGTTAGGAATAGATTCACTCCTTCTGAAAATTATCTATTGTTGAAATAGTTACAGTACTAGAGTTTTTTTCCTTTCCCATACCTGCCAACTTTCACTCTTTCTGAGAATGAATTTTCCAAGTGGTAGTAAAACAATTACCGAAAAACAACCTTACCCAAAAATATATTTATATTTCGACTAGGTTAAAATTCGCTATCGTTAAGATTAGTATGCTTTTATATATTTGTTGTAATTATTTAAACGTAGTGGTGGTCAAACTCATTTATAATTATTATTATAATTCAAAAATTTTAATGACATGACATGAGTTTCTTTACCACTTTAAATATAAAATTAAAATCTTCCGGAAGAGTTGGCAGGTATGCTTTCCGTTTTAAATAATTCTATAATGCATGAACTTTGCTATTACTAGACGAAATTTTCCCAAGAAGGGCAGAAAGTTGGCAGTCCGGTTGGTAAGTCAAAGACATTTTACAAGGTAGTTTTGCTTCAGGATCACAAATCTCAATTTTAATTCTGAAATATTTTTAGGGGGAGGGCTTGTGTAGATAAAATAAAGATTTCTGTTATTTGTCTCTTAGTTCTCTTTAAATTTAGGCATATTCTCACAACAGTGTTACACTTTCAATTGCAGTTACAAATCAACACATTAAATTGTAGCAGGTTCATCAAATAATGGTGAGTTTGCATGGTGGAAAAGTAATTCCTTAATTTTTGCTTTAATTCTAATTTAGACTATTTTATTTATAGGTTTTGGTAACAAGAGTTACTATATTATGAATGAGTATGCTTAATAGTCTGTTTTGGTTTATCTTCCGTTAAATCATCATTAAACGCCAAAACGCCACTTTGATTTATCGTCATTTAAACAAACACTAGCGGCTACTGCAAATGCGTAAATATTATTAGGGTTCCCACTGTTCTTTAAAAAATTTAAAAGTTGAAGCTAGGAATAATTCTCTTTTTTTTTAAGATACTACTTTAACTCTTAAAGGCTTCATAGGACAAAGTTCGCAGACAAATGTATTTTCCCTGAACAATAATATAGGAATAGAACGCAGATTTACTCAAAACTAATGTGGTGGTAGTCAGGAATAAGATGCAGATTTATGTTCGTAATTGTGGTTAATGGTTGTAATTGTTGTTCATAATTATAATTAGATAATAATAGTAAGTTTCACATTTATCTTGCCAAAATATTCCTAATATTTTCTAATACAGAAAAGTTAAAGGACAAATATTAAATAAATTGAAAGCTAAATTACCTATACAGAAATGCCTTTTGTTCATGAAAATACTAAAAAAAAATTAATGTTGTTGAAAGTATGTAGACTTGGCAAATATCTGAGCAATTATTTTTTTGGAGCTAAAAAGGCGTTTCTTTCATTTTTTTCGATAGCGGCGCCGAAATATCCTTGTTGATAGTGCGTTGTGCCTTTGTCCAAGGGATCGTGAGTTCAATCACCCAATATAGTAAGTGGTGACTGGTGCGAATCAAATCTTTTGGGTCACAAAGTCCTCCGAGTTCTTAAATCAATACCTCTGGGTTAAAATTACGATGTGAGGATGAATGGATGTGCGAATGAGTTCACCCTTTAAAAGTGGCAGTGACGTGTGTGTGTCTGAAGACGTATTATTGGCATAGGTGGCTCCCCTGAAAAACAAGAAACGCACCCTCTGCTTTAAACTCGCTTGATATCTCAAAGCGGGCTTGTTGGTTAATTGGCAAGTGAAAATTCGAAACAGCTACAACGATTTTAAAAATTATTGTTGGATTTTAATGTTTCCCCAAAATATTGTGTTAAGAACGTTACCAAAGAGATAAACCTTTGCATATATTACTAAATCCTTCAAGTAAATGCCCCGAACTAATATTAAAACTTTCAAAAATGGTGCCACATATATTAAGTCAAATTATGCTAAAATGGAAAGATCAACAGGGCCGCCAACTGTGAACAGCCAAGATACACCAAATTATTTGTTAATTTTTCTTATAGCCACCTTTCCCTGTCTTTTATGTTCTAGTTTTTAGTACGTACAGGAAATTACAAAATTTTACAATCCGTGTATAGTTTATTACGGTAGGAAGATTATTTAATTGCAATTTATCTTAAATGTCAAAGCAATCAATCACGTATTTTATTAAAAATAAAGCATGTCCTTCCTTCAAGAACAAGTTGCAATCGCGGAAAATTATACGAACGTTTCATTATTTTAGAACGACTCAATGACTAAAATAAAAGGACATCCACCTATAACATAGCAACCCTTTTTCTTAACCCAGAAGATACAAACGCCTATCGTCTGCTGATACTAGATGCTCAACATGGCGGAGGCGCCAACCAGATATCGATCGAATCTTTTTAGAACGCATTCCGGAAACAACGCTCCGTTTCTGCTCCCGCCTCCCTCTCCTATTCTTTTCGGTCTCCGAATCGTTTCGCGAATTTAAAGCGAAAATAAATAATAGCGATGTTCGAAAAGAACACACGTTTAAAGATTCTGAACGATTTCGTTTTAAAAGTACATTTACTAAGCGTTTAATGTCAAAAGTATCAACTATTTAAATAAAAAAAGAACTAGAAATTTTTAAATAATATTATTCTTTTAATTTATGAAAAATATACTTTCAAATATATTTAAATGTCTTTACTCATGAAGCGTTTTCTGAATTTTTTGTATTTTACACGGTAAATAACTACAAACTAAAATTGCAAGTATAGACTAGTTTATAAAAGGTTTAACAAGACATTTATGAAACAAGTAGTGAATTACATATATCTACGAATTGTTTAAAAATAGTGGTAGATAAAAATCTACTAAGTTGAATTTATTAAACCAAGAATCACAATAATTAAGTAAATTTTGAATAAATTTTCTGCAATTCCATAAAAGAGTGTAAATTTCATAGTTCTATATCATGTGATACGCTGTCAGTCAGCTGTTGTTTGCTGTTTATGTGAAAGGTCAGTGGCAGATGCAGCCTAAATGTAATTTCAGTGTCAGCCACCGATGACTGACACTGCGCTCAACGTGTTAAATGACATAGAAATTTCTCATTAAATAATCGAGAGTCTCGTTATAACCATTTAACTAGCCGCCAAACTCATGTTTTGTAATAACAAGTAGGCGTTTTTATGAAAAACGGGGATATTTCCGTATCGTGATCTGTGGCAGAATTATCTCACAGCGAGAAACTTAGAGAAAAAAAACGTCACAGGAAGGGACTAACTAGAAAGGTATAGCTCGTAGCAACTCCCGGTCAAACATCTAAATGCCTTTTTTTTAAATTTGCAAGTTTAAAAAATATATTTGGCACCTTGGCGATTGTAGTCGGCGTGACAGATCACGATACGGCTATATCCCCTGAAAAATAGGTGGCAGCATTGATTTTAATTTAAGTGCAAAGCTCCCAGTAATATGTTGAAATTATTTTATTTCATAAGAGACGTTGAACAGATGACCCATTTCCTGGTTTATGTCTATCAATGTGCGAATCCATAGTTATGAAATTTTAAACCCATCCCAGATGACAAGGGAACTCCTGGATCAAGCAATGGGACAAATTAACATTTCTAAAAAACGTTTTTAACAGAACTAACCTGCGGTTGAGTTATATGGAGGGGCAAACTAAGAGAAACTGGGGTGGTTAGTTGTAAAGTAGGGAATTCTAACCTGTGTTTCTTAACTACTGAGCATATTTTACGTCACTGTGGTTGGTTTGAGTCGGGATCAGAATTTGCATCAACTAGCCACATCTACGATTCGAACATAGGCCACCCCATTGGCAGCCGAACACTCTGTCCTCTGAGCCACAGCGGATGTGTTAATAATCGTCTGTTTATTTCGAATTTTAAAAATGCTTAAAACAAACGAAGCATAATAGAGTATAGAAACATTATATACATTTAATATGTGATATACGAAAATACAAATAAATAAAAAATAATCAAAAGTGTTATAACTAATCAGCCGCCAACAACACTACATACCTTTGAACGATATGTTGGGTTTCGTTATAGCAACGCGGCGAACAGCAAAAGCTATAGGCCATGCTGGTATTAAGTGGTATAGGAATACGTAGACCTGGATAGACTTGGGTTTTGCTTTGATATCGGATTTAACTTTATACTGTTAAATAATACTAACGTTCTCTAATTATAATTGTTAGTGTAAGGTCCAACCAATAACAGTATCTTTGCTGTTCGCCACGTTGCTATAACGAAACCCGACACAACTTCGTTCAAAAGTGTAAAGTGTTGTTGGCTCCAAATGAATTACAACACTTTTTATTTATTTGTATTATTGTATATCTCACATACTATATCTGCTCCAATTTTCGGCAGAGGTGTTTATAAAGAGTATAGTGGCTTTTTTAGCAAATAATTTGATATATATACACACACACACACACGCACACACATATATATNCCAAGATCAACCCTTCTCAATAAAACTGATGAGATAAATGTTTTTCTAGGAAGTAGAGTTAAAGTTCACCCACTGAAGCTGGAAAAGTTATTTAAAGGTTTCTGTTTAGAAAAGGAGGCATCAAATTCCATTTCAGGTTATCCACTTTCATTCTTCGTTTAAAAAAACCATTGTTACATAACACTCTTCTGTAAGGCTTCTCTCTAGAATTGGAAACTGAAGACAATTTGCCTATTTGTTTTTATTTCTTGTGTCCTTGACACTCTTGAATAGTTATTGTTAGGAATAGGAAAGAGTATGTAAAAAACAAATAGGATAATACGATGAATTAGATGAAGTAACTACATAGGACAAATTGGACGAACTTTAAAATGTAGACTTATCAACATAGATAAGTCTGTTATTAAGAATACGAGAAATCATCATTGTACATTGTTGGAATCTTGTTCATACATTCACTTTCGATGATGCCAGAATTATTTCTACTCAACTGACATCAGTTCATCTAGATGTCCTGGAGTCTTGTTACATTCATAGGAATGCTGACTTCTTTGTTAACGACATCAGTTTCGACAGACATCAGTTTCATCAGTCGACATTTGTTTCTCACATTAATTTTCCATTATTCTTTGGCAACTTTACGTTTTATATTTTAAATCACTTTTGTATCTTCTCAATCACATCTGTTAAGTTTTGAAGAGGGACGCTTATTTTTTTAAAACGCTTGAAACATGACGACTGTTATATTTAATCTGTGTATTTATACGGTGAATGAAGGTTTTTTGAATGAATTAAGTTAAGGCCCATTCATTTGTTAGTTTTTTAGACGTATTTATTTTTGTATTAAAATGTTATTTCAAAACAGTTTTAGCATAAATAAACAAATAAAATTTAATTAAGTTGACTCAATATGATAGATAGAGACCCATAAAACTAATTAAAGCTACTGTTGTGAAAATACGATATTTAGTTTTGATGTAAAAAACATAACAATAATTTGTGAAACAAAAGTTCAGTTTTATTCACCACTTTAATTTTAAAATATAACAAATTGATAATTCTAAATTATGTATGCTTGTAATATTGGCATTCATAGAATTCATATATTTTGAATTAGTGTTCTAGTAAGTACGGTTATGTATTTATTATTGAACAGACTAAGAATAATTAACGAAGCATCAGTTTCTATATCATTTAGTAGAGTGTTTAACGAATATCATATTTAAATGTGATTGATCATCACGTGATATTTACTTTAAATATTAATGCTTACGATGACATGACACTACATGTAGCATGCGTTTTGTTTCCGAACTGATAGTATATGTTTATATAATGTAGTGTGATTAAAGGGGCGGGGCAAAAACGAAAATTTTGAATAAAAATTAAATGATTATGTATGGCTTCATATGTGTTTTATTTTATTTTAATTTTCTTTTGTTTTAATTTAATTTATTTTATTTTTATCTTATTTTATTTCTATTTTATTTCTTATTTTATTTTATTCTATTCTATATAACCAGTGTAGTGCATCTGAAACATTTTTGGGTTTATTTACTATCAATGTTCCACACCGTAATCTTGTGATTTTCCAACTCAGAAGACAATCGAACCTCCGGAATGTTGGCTCAGGGGGAAAGTGATTCAGGCTCGAATCCAAACCCAGCAGGGGCTGGCTGACACGTATTCTGCTCTCGGGTCGCACCGACCACAATACTGACGTAAAATATCCTCAGAAGTAGGTTACAATCCGCTTGACGCCGGGCTAACTGTAGGAGGTTTTCGTGATTTTCCCTTCCATCGATCGTAAATTCGGGTAAGTTCCATCAAAATGTCCCCCACAATGTCCAGTGCTTGATCCAGGAGCTCCTCTATCTTCCATGTTGTGTTCAAAATTACGAGGATACGGAGTGGAATATTAATAGCCGTAACCTCAGAATTGGCTCGGCTGTTTAAAACCTGTTTAAAGGGAACTTTTGGATCAACCATTGGAAAACCACTAAAACCACCCATGGTTAGCCCGACTGCAAGGGACTCGAATCTCATGATTTTCATACATTATTAAATTTCTAATCATATAGAAGGTACAAAGCAAAATGATTAATAGAACAAAATTTTATTCAAAGCCAGAGAGCCCTCTGAGTTCTTCGTTACATTATGGCCATTAGATATAAAAAAATTTGAGAGAGATAGAGAGACAAATGCTATATATTTCTGGGCAATCAATCTTTGTTGTTTATTAATGTAACAAGTGATCAGTTTGAATTTTAGAACATCTTGTATTTTGTATTTGTGTCTGAAATAGTCGCTAAAAGTTACATTAGCGGGATAGTAAATAATAATAAAATGAGTGAAAAAGACAAAACTCAAAATCTGAGAAGAAAATATTAATAAATAAATAAACACACTTTATGTGTAAGTTGAATTTGAGAAGCTGGTTCTATTTCAATTTAATAATCACTAAAATCACTTTGGATCGTGCAAAAGTAACAATGATTGTCTATAACAGATTTCAAATTTCAGAACTATATTAATCTGTCTCAAATCAAAATGAAACTTAATTAATTTAATCTTAGAGTTGTTTTTAACTTCTTTTCAAGTTTGTATAAAAAGTAATTAACTTATTACCAAATCCATTTCATTATTGTAAATAATATTTTTTAAGTTTTCTTTTTTTTATATGACTGAAGTTTAGTTAAAAAAGCTTTGGGTACCCTCCTGTATCAAAAAGCTTTACAAGTTCGCAATCATTTCATTATGAATGTTTTAACAGCATTTACAATTGATATATTTCATGAAACAATGATTCCAATTATTAATAACTAATTATAAGTCATTTACAAAAAAACATATATGTTCATATATGTTCATTTGGATAGTCATTGTTATTTAGCTCATTAATTAATTCCTGCCCTAAGCAGTAATTAACTCGCTCTTTGTAATTTTTATTAGTTCATCAATTACTTAGTTACTAGTTTCCTTCAACGTTAATCATAGTGCTTCTGCTTGCTTATAATATAGTTATATCAGTTTTGGTTTTCAACTACAAAGTTATGTTTCTTATTAAGCTTGATTGGTTAGATCAATTTCAACTACTGCTGGTTTTACGGTAGAAAATCAATTATCACATTATTTTACGTATGATTGGTTTTTTCAGATTGAAACAAGAAATGGTATGTAGGAAAGTTGTTAACGATTAATAGTATTATTAAAAACAATCGAATGAATCATATGAAGGGGAATTGTTAGTAATAAATAATGTTGATAACAATACTTGGTATGAATTTTCAGAATTAAAAAAAGAAATGCGTGAGTAAAAAAAAGTTTAAAATGAAAATAACGAATTTTTTTTAAAAACTTCTAACGATCGTTCCATTTAAGATAATACGACTATTTCGAGAATCACGTTTAAGAAAATGCAAAAAAAAAAGTTTCAGGAAGGTTAAGAAACTGTGAAACAAAACGGACACACATAATCCTTTAACCTCGTGCTCCAATGAACTGTACTACCTTTTGCATAAACAGAGAGTCGATCACTTTTTCTAAAAATAAAGAACGGTCCGGGGCTGTCTGTCATCCCAAATTTAACAAAGAAAGCAATCATTCGCCGAGCCCAGCTCAAAGAGCAATATTGCTCATCAAACTCCATCCACTTCAGCAAAAGTTTCTAATTCTTTGATTTTTTGCTAGAATTAATTTTTTTTCTGTTTCTTTAATAATAAAGTTCAAATATTCCCTTATTCCCATTTAATATCATGATATTTGCTTACAAATAAAGTTACAGCGATTTTATTTAACCTCTTCAAGACGGGAGAGTCATATATGCATTCTCAGGGTGGCGACAATCAGGTTAAAAATTATTAAACTGGTAGCCAAACTTTTTTTACAACAATTTATTCGTGGATGGGTAATAATAGTTTGCTTTATTTAACTCACCACTACTTAGTTCATATTAAAAGTTACATAGTTACACTTTTAACAAACATAGATTGATGTTATGTTGTAAGGGATACTAGTAAGTACAATGCTGAGAGCCCCACCGGCGATCAGCAATAAATCTCTCAAAAAAAACCTAAAGATTGAGGACATTATCTACCACATGGCCGAACTCAATATTAAATTCTATAAAGACGCAAAAGACTGCACTACGTCGAATTTTAACAAAATTTTTAATATTGATATTATTAGTGACAATGCTAGTTTGAATGCTAGCAATGATCTCCAAATATTATAGACAGTGATCCTTATCTTACCCATCTTTACGACACAACACACACAGTATTTACACCAGAACTATGGCAGACCTGGTGAAGGAGCAACCCTTTCGCAGGGTCCGATTCAGGCGAGCCACAGCTTCGCTTAAATTTTAGAATAGTGAGCAACCCAGTACGAGCGGTAATTACCGGGACGACCGGGTCACTATGTTAACCGAGGAAAACCTAACGTGTGCATACCCTTGTAAATAATTGTATTTTCCTTTTAGTATTAATTATTTTCATTTCTTGTAAATATTTTCCCAATTATTTTATGATTACTTTTATTTGCAATGTTATTTTATTTTACAAACTAACTGTTGTGCTTGTCATTATGTACTATATTTTATGTAATTTCTTTCTCGACAACGGAGATTTTCTCCTATTTCTCTACTCAATTTATTACCTGTTCTTATATTATGACTACCTATATCATGATTATTAAGAGTGGACGAATCGGTTTGGACCCCATTCTCCAGCACCATGGATTGGACCCCATTCTCATAGCTGCACTTCGCAATTTGTATTACATCATCCAATCAGATGGATGAGTTAAAGCAACGCCTCCTATAACTGAAAGCCACCACGCGGTTTTTTGTAGGTATTCCGATCAGACCACTATGAAGGTAAACCTATTAGTGAAAGAACCATTTAATATGAAATCTATTAAAAATTGGAAAGTGGTAGCAAATATATGTCTAAAAATTTGTTTAATTTATGTATATAATTGGGTTTTTTTATTTATTTGTCAACCACTACAGATTCAATTCTCAAATATATATGATAAATTTCTCTCAAGTACTTTTAAAATAGAATTTGGGTTCATGCGCACAAGTGGGTCGCTTTTTACATAATCTGCGCAGACTACTTACAAGAAACCGTGTGGAGATTTTCCGATGTAGGAGGTGATGGTTAAAGCCCTTGAATGGGCTGTGTACTCAAATAATCACATCGTATAGATAACATTGATCAGATGCGTTAGATTTAAAGTTAAAGCAAAAATGAGTCTGTCATATTAGCCATTCCCACCACTTTTTATTTTTTATCATCCTGATTCATATTTCGTACGAATACATTTATGACTCGCCCGTCCCGATTAGTCTAAGTGCAATTAGTATTGTTGACTCAATTGTTGGTATAATTATTATTAGCAGTAGTTATATTTATTATTATTAGTATTATTAATAGTATTATTTATTTACATATTTCTCTTGCGTGGCATCATAAACTCGGGTATTTTTCTATCTATTAGCTACACTATATTTATTACTCATTTTGTTAGTTTGTCTTAAGTAATAATTTAAGTAGTGTTGAATAGTTAGTTATATGTCAAATATTTATTTAGAATAAGTTTGTACTTTTAACCGACCAGCCTGTGTAAGGGCCAGGGAACTGACCGTTCATTCGAAAGGTTCTGAGTTCGAATCCCGGGTAAGGCATGGCTGTTCTTTCATTCGTTGTGCTATCTGTCCTTACTGTGGGAGCAACGCAGGCCCACCTAATATGGACCCGCTAAAGGAATGGCCAGGTGGGCATTGGAGAAGAAAAAGCTCGTATTTTTATAAAAACAAAAACTTAGTTACAACTTATTATTTCGATTTATATATGATCAATTCGAAAAGGGCTGTAGAAATCTTAACATAAACGGTGGTATAGTTCCGTATATCGTCATACTAATTACTGGTGACGGAGCTTGCCTTTTTCAAGTAATATCATATAATATTATATGATAGTCAAGTTCTTCCTTGATAAGTGCGTGAGAAGGTAGAACAACGTGAAATGGAACATTGGAATAAGTTTTCTATCTTACATTACGACAGAGATGAAGATGATTACGACACTTCTGCTGCCTACTGCGCTGAAAGGTCCCGATATCATTGTTGTGGTGATTTGTGTGATTTAATGGCTGCCGGACAGATTTTAAATTTTTATTAAAATTCAATAAATAAAGAACTTTGACAATATAGCCGACAATAGTTTACATTAAAATCAAAATCAAGGTCATTATTTGTGTTTATTTTGATGTAAAATATTAAAAAAAATATCCAAATAAATGGATAATATCTATTTAATATGTGATGTACAAAAATACAAATAAATACAAAAAAATGATGAAAAGTGTTTTAACTCCTCAGCAGCCAACAACACCGCATACCTTTGAATGATGATGTGTTGGGTTTCGTTATAGTAACGTGGCGAACAACAAAATATGTAAGCCATGCTGCTATTAGGTGGTATTGGTATATAAGTTCACATAGATAATATTGAAAGTAATATTGAAAGCAATAGGTAATATTGAAATCAAGGTATTTTACCTCAGCTAACAACTAGACGGTGAAGAAATCTATTTGGTTAATATATTGTTTAAAACTATTTAAGGCGTTAGGATTAGAAGATTTGTTGAAGAATTAGAATATTTAAATACAGTTTTGCTGTGCATTTGGCTTGGTTACCATTAAAGTTTGTATGCTGTACAAGATAATTTCGAAAGATGACCAAGCTGATCACCAAAGACGGCTACTTATTATTATTATACTTACCAATATAATTATATATTTAATATAGCATTTATTATTGTATTTATTATTATATTTATTAATAATGCCATTATTATTAAGATTATATTTATTTTTATATTTATGATTAATATCATTGTTATTAAGATTATATTTATTATTAATGTTATTATCATTAATATTATATTTATTATTAGTAGTTACAGTTATATTGTAATTATTGAATTGTAATTATTATCACTTCTGGCTTACTTATTGGAATTTTTAATTGAACGCTAATCATGAATCATGGTGAAATTAATATAGGTCTTCTAATAGGTCTTTGCATTTACCACTGTTTCAGTTAAATGTTTATACACTGTTTTTAGCGTTGTAGCGAAAAATTTATAGCAAATTAGTTACATAATATGTTTTTATTCGATGCGTTCATGGCTGAAATTTCATACACTACTGATTGAAGGGGAAGAAAGATTCATAAAATATGATCCCCATTTATTGCCTGCGTTTGAGGCTACTGATGCTCATTAAATGGACTAATGGAATGACTCACTTCCGCTCATCTAATATTTCTACTTTGAAGTTTTGCAAAGCACCTGTATTAAATATCAAGTTATTAGATATCAACATTATCTAAATACTGTGCTACATCTTAAAAATACAAAACTACGTATTTTGTAAGATAAGTAAAAGCTTTCAGAAACTACATAGTTATCCCGTGTTCATTATCTGTAGAAGTTTTTCCTTCATTTCAAGAATTCTTTTTCCTACAATTTTGAAACTTTGTTACAAGAATTAAACTTTTTAACATATTTGAAATTTGTATGTCATCTATGTTAGTATTTTGTGTTTGTAGCACATAAAATTAATTGTTTATTAATTTAAAAGCAAAAGTATTTCTTTCTTGCCAAGGTAAGTTAGAGTAATACAAGGTAGTGCTTGGTTATAACTGGAGTATTTTTAACATAAATGCTTTCTTGATTTTAACAGTAACTTTCTTTCATTTCTTTTTTTTTTGTTTGTTTGAATTCTTTAAACATTTTTGGAAGTATTTTTAAATAAGGTAGGAAAACCTATGAAGTAGACAGATGTTTTTAGTTGTATATTTTTTAAATTGTATATTAATTCTAAATAACTCTATATTCCTATACTTTTATAATAAAGCTTATGGAATAGTTCAAATAAAAAATTGTGTTTTTGAAGCGTACTTTTGTCTTATCAAATATTATTAACCTTTTCTTTTGTCGTTTGTTTAGTGCTTTGAACACCGATGACATTATGAGACAGCCTTTTTAATAATGCATATTAAAATGAGGTGAATTATACGAAAGTTTTATCCACATGAAACACTATTGGCATCAATGTTTTAACTAGGAAATGAGTTTAAAAAAAAACCTTCTTTGACTTTTTGTTTTTACCCATCCACATCCTCGCAACTATAATAAATATGATAAATAATGCAAAATAATGACGTAATAATGTCGAATAATGACGTTTTGCATTATAAACCACTTATGACATCAATAAGCTTTATTTCCTCATAGTATTCGTTTACGCAATAATTTACCCCAAACGCTATTATTAATTACAAATTTTGACGATAATTTTTGTCTGGATTTAAGAAAAATAAAAACGTATTGCAGAAATTACTTAGATAGAAAAGAAAAAAAATAATATTTAAATATGAAAAGAAATCAGAATTTTAGATTTTGAATTAAATTTTCCATAGATGCAGTTACAGAACAGACGTATGCATCATCTTTTTTAAATCTTTTTCTAGTCTTACCTTCAAACTTATACAGTGTAATCAATATTATCTTGGACTTAGGTATTCGCGCCCTTTCGGCAACGTTTAATATTTTAATCATTCGAAATATCCCTTAAAGAAAAACGCAGAAGAAATAAAATAATTCTTATTAGTTACCCAATCTTTGTGTTAGACTAATTAACCAAACGCCATCTTTTTTAAGATTAAGCCTTTAATCTTTCACACATAAAATTATATCATAGATGTATAATCATTAGCAATAAGCAATTTAACAATGCAATTTAACAATTAATAGAACAAAGCAATTTAATATCCTAAAAAAGAATATTAATTAGTAAATGAAATCGCATCTTAAGGTGTCGCAAAATAAACTAAATTTTTTCAAGAAAAAATATTATGAAGAAAAAAAAATTTTTTTTTCAGGACTGGTTGTCATCTTAGAAGTCACTGATTTCAATATGGCCCATTAAACAGTAGCAGCTGCAGACATTGCTACAACCCTGAGACCTCGAGAACCGGCACCTCGGATGCGCATGCGCATCCCTGCCACACCCTTTTGCGGTGACGGCTACCGGAGGATTTGATCACACTTTCCTCTACCTACTCACCCACCTAAACTCTCGGGCACATTTCCCGGATAGTTGTTTTTGCCACATCGCTCCTGAGTTGGAAGACTTTTAAAGAGCATTTCGAATGAAGTTAACATCAGTAAACTGGTTTGAAGCTACTGTGTTTCCTAATTTTGAAGAATATCAATTCTCCTGCTTATTTATCTACCAAAAAATAATCAATTAAATTTTATTGTACTATTTATAATATATTGCTTTGGAATGATTTATTTTCCATAAGTGAAAAAAAATGGCTTAATTTATTTATCCACGAAAAAAGAAACTATTATTTATAGGATCGTTTTCACAAAATTATATGTTGTTTTAATCATTTTATGGCAACTTCTCATATACATTTTTTAATGACGCATATACAGTTTTCACAGCAAAACACATTTAGCTGTGCAGAATTTGAAAACTGATTTTGAAATATTTGTGAAACAAAATATGATTGCAGATGTTTCCAATATTCTGATATTGGAAGAAAACAAGCTTTTTTAAGTAACAGAGATTTAAAATTAGGAATATTAGAAAACGATTCCTGGAAGCTACTAATTACAAAATCGTTTCATCAAAAATATTCGTTTTTTTTCCTCATTTTAAGTCGAATTAGAATTATAAAGAAATTTTCCGATGGAAATAAAATTGCAAGTTGAGTAGAACTTGAAAACACATAACAATGTGTTTTTTTTATAGAAATTATAAATGTACATATCTCCAAAACTTTAATACTAGGAGATAAAAAAAAACATACGTTGTAAATAACACAAATTGAAAATACATGGCTGAAAATACAAATTGAAATAACAAAAGCTAAAAATTAAAAAGTGCTTACGAAGTTATTACTTACAGAATTGTTTTTCGAAACAATATTTTCTTTTTCTTATTTTAAGGTAAAGTCTAATTAGAAATATAAACATACTTTTAATAACTGCAATAAATTTTAAGTCGTGCAGAATTTAAAAACTCATTATGATTTACAAAAAATATAACTGTATATGTTTTCGTTAAGTTAATAGTTAATTTGACTGATGACAACAAACTTATGCTTTTCTATGACCGAATTTAAAAATTTATTTATAGAATTGTTTTTTTCTCTCCAAAATTATGAGTTAATTATCTTTCATTAAGTAATGTTTTTAAATTTACTGAGTTATATAAAGAGATTTTTCGAGAAACATATTAGTTTGCAGCGTCATATATACTCAATTTTTCGATGTTTAAAATTGAAAATTAGAAAATAATTCAGAAAAAACGCTATTTATGAAATCGTTTCCTTCAAAATATGTGCTCCTTTTTTGTTATTTTAAGGTTATACCTTATGAAATAATATGCAGTGAAAATTTTCCGTGGCAATATATTGTTAATTGTGTCGAGTGTGAAAACTCATTATAATATACTTCCAAATAATATAAAAAATATGAATGCAAAATTTTTTTTATACTTTAACATTACTGGGTAATAATCCCTGAATGATAAACTTAATATGTCTTTGCAATGAAAGATTAATTAAAATTTAAAATTAGAAAGCAATTATGAAATGCTGAAATTTAAAAAACAATTTTTTAAGAGGGAAATGAAATAATTGTTAGTAAGTGTCATAGATTGTAGGTTTGAATTATTTCGATGAATAATTTAACATCTATGTTTTCTTGTTTATGACAATAACTTCCTTTTTTTTTATTAGAATGAACTCTTTTAACTTTTTTCGAAGTTTCCTTTTAAATAAGATAAAAAGAACAAATATGTAGGGAGATTGTTTCTTAAATTGTCTACAATGGACAAAGTTAACTTATTTTCCGATTTTTGACAGAAATGCTTTAAAATTAGTTGCCTCCATAAAACTTGCTGCAAATATAAGTTGCTACAATTGATGTGGCAAACTCATTAAACAACAACAATTACAAAAGTAGATTATAATTCGCTAAAAAACAATATTTCATAAAGAAATGACTTTGCACAAACTATCCATCTATACAACGGTTAAATTGTTAAAATGTATTAAGATGTTTTTTTTATAACTTAATCACGTAGAAAAAAATTAATTAAACCAAAATTTCAAAAGTTAATGCTTGTTTTAGTTGCAGCGTACTAACATAAACCCTTTTACCTAAAGAACGAATATAGATTAAAATCAATTAAGATGGGCGATAAATATTTCAATACGATTGTACATAAGTTTTCATTCTTTTCATATTTAACACAATAAAATAAAATTCCCAACCTTTTTAAAGTGCAAATCGAAATCAACAAACAAATTAGCTTTGAGCTCTAAGAACTTATTTTAAAAATTAGCATTGTCTATTAAATATTAAAAGTTCGAATAAAAAGCAATAAGAGTTCTGGGTTTTAAAATCACAAAAATTAATGAATAAACAAATGTTACGTAGGAAGGTTATCTATAAATAGAATCTCGTGAATAATAAAACACGAATCGTCAATAATAATAGGATTATAAAATAAATAATAGGATTCAAAAGTATTAGGAGAGGAGGATTGAAGTATTAAGTTTTCAATTCTCCGTTTTAGTAGTTGCTTGATAAAAAAGATGCTAAAACAAAAAAGAATTATTTAATTTATGTTTTCCGAGAATCTTTGTCATTTTACGCAGTCAGACACTACAAACCATAGATTGGGTACTCTTGTTTTATACTTAGTTTGTCTATACTTTGATATTTTAAAAGACGTATGTTAATGCAAATATATTAGGTATACAGAACTTGAAAATGGAAGATATAGAATATTTTGTTTTAAAGCTGAACACTGTTACGATCCCTTACAAAAATTTAGGGTGTTTTTGAGGTTCATTGAAGTTGTTTTGAGGTGCCAAGGTTGATTTAAGGTCTATTGAAGTTGACTTTAAAAAACCTTAAGAGATCAACCTCTCAAAGTGTATGAAGTAGTTTTATTTACACTTGAGGTTATTGAAAATGTTCATTAGAACAACCAGCTTAGAGAGGTTATTTTTAAGATGTACTGGCTATTTTTTCTACACTTCAAGCAAAAAAGTATATTTGAGGTGTGAATAATTTCACCCAATCTCAACTAAAAGTATTGTTGTGTTATACATGAGGAGGATTTTATGAGGTGTAAATGGAGTTGAAATCGAAATTAATTAATGAGGTTATTTTTGGTGGAAAACATAACCTCATTTTCTACCTCAGGTGTATTTTTTCTACATTTGTCAAAATTTGTCATTTGTCAAATTCAAAACACCTTACTATTTTGTAAGGGATGAATATTTATTTATTAAAAGTGTGTGTTACGCTGTGTGATTCTAAATTAAGACAGGAAATCTGACAGCACATCACATTTATTAAACATAGAGAGTAACACAATGAAAACGTGTTGCAACCTCCGTAAAACTATAAATCAAATGAAAGCGTATTTCTCAAATTATGAAAGTAAAAAGAACAATCTCACGTTCAACAATAAACAACATAACTGATGCTAATAAGTGAATGGTGCGCTAACAAAGTGTATATTAATGGACGTATATTATGTATAAATTAAAAGAATAGAAGAGGAATATGCTTCTTAAATAAACATTTTTACGTTATATGTTTGATTATTACAACCCGTAAAGGATTTATAACAAGCATCTTTAATTTAAAATTGAAACTGTACAAGAATAGTTAGTAGTTTTATTAAAAAAATTTACGTAGTATGTTTAATAAATAAAACGCTACGTTATGATTAGACTTGATAACTATAGAACTATAATAATAATAAAAAATTAAATAAATAAGGACACTTTAATATCTTTTGAATCGATGAAGTACTTGACTGAACTGAAAGATTATAGTCCGCAATTAATTGGATTTCTGGTAGTTCTGAAAACTTTTCCGATTCTAAATTTAACACAGTTAATAAAAAAGTTTCTGAACAGCAATTGCAAAATAAATATGTGAATTTATTAATTAAATGAATAACTGAATGAAATTTTTTCACTTACTTCATCTGTTTGACAATGGTGCTTTTACCAGATTCACCAGCTCCTATAAATTAAACAAAAATAAAATTAGATATCGTGAATAAAAGCATAATAACGAGCCCTGTTTCAAAATAAAAGTGGCACTAAACAAATGAAGGCCTCTTACGATGACATTGATGTCATAGACTCAAGCAGCTTACCCAAACATTTTAAATTAAATGCTTTTCAGGCGTTTCTAAAAAAATCAAAACTGCATCATCTATTATAAACCGAACATCAAATTTAATGAAGAGACAAAACAGCACAAAAAGAACATTTATTATTTAGTAACGTTTCGAATCTTTTAAAAATATGCAAAAAAAAGTCCAATTTATAACTCGGAAATGTTTTAAAATTCTCAAAACTTTATGGCCCAAAAAGTCTTTTTTTGGTGTCAATATTTCCTTCGAACATTTACAGCAGAAAAAGTAAATTTTTTTTTTACTGAGAGACGTTTTTTTCCAAAAATATGCCGAAGAATAAGTCCATTTTTTTCTTAGAAATGCTTCTTTAAAGATTAGACAA
This sequence comes from Parasteatoda tepidariorum, assembly GCF_043381705.1. NCBI lineage: Eukaryota > Metazoa > Arthropoda > Arachnida > Araneae > Theridiidae > Parasteatoda > Parasteatoda tepidariorum. Next base: position 20,419,549 of record NC_092209.1, on the reverse strand, counting down.
CAGAAAAAGTTCATTTTAGATTTTAGAAACGTTTTTCTTAAAATATACATAAAGTCTATTTATGTTTAGAAAATTTTCTTATTATCCAAAACTGTATCATATTTATATAGGATTATAAGGATTTGTCTTTAATACACTATTAATATTTTATTACTATTATTAATATTGTATATTCATAATTATATTATTAATATACAGAGTATATATAATATAATGCTCTCAAATATGACCTGTTGGTAAAAAATGAAACATTTGTGAAATGTTTTCGATGAAAAATTCCCTGTTTTGTGGCCAATGCAGTATTTTTAAAACTTCCTAATAGATGACCCCCGAGTCATCAGAAAATAAATCTTCAAAGAAATGGAAAAATGTTGTTAAGTAATCCTCTTTCTGATGAATTATAAGCTGGATTTAGTAGAGTAGAACGGAAGACAATCGTGACTATATTTCTTACAGTTATATTTTTTTTTATACATTCATTGGAATAGCTTGATTTTTTCATAAATAGATGATACTAGAATGATTCTTATGGATAACACATGGTCGTAACGTTTTTGATTTTTTTTGCTTTTCAGAACAAATACTTCAAACTTTCAAAATTTGTTTTTAAGAAATGTAAATTAAAGGTTTTTATAACGGTTATATATCGACCAGTGAATTAGTTGCACGTTCATAAATTAATAAAACTTATTGCTATGAATGGGAGAGAGTGTTGTATTTTGGACCGGTGTAATTATTTGCGTCATCTAGTAAAGAAATTTTGCATTCTGTATAAGTAGCTGATACCTATAAAAACAGGTACTATCTGCTGTGTTGGTTGCAATTTCAGCCTTTCACAAGAGTCAGTTAGATATAACTTTTTACATTTCATGAGGATTGCCTTTTTATTCTGAAAATATTAAATAAAATTTTTACGAGAACAATTTATCATTGATGATGAAAAGATAATGATTATATATATATATATNATTTAAACAAAAATTTGTTTTGTGGAAATATTAGGCTGAGAATTTTCTGCATGCCTGCTTATATATACATGAATATTGTCAATAAATCATAACTATATTAAATTCTATAATAAGTAAACGATTATGATTTACAAATATATATATATATATATATATATGTTTGTTTGCTACGTTTTGGTTCTTTCTACGATGGCGCAAAAACTTAATTTTAATTTCATTGTATTTCAATTATCTAAATAAAAGATAAAACTTGTTCAGTTTTATCTTTTATTTAGATAATTGAAATACAATGAAATTGAAATTAAGTTTTTGCGCCATCGTAGAAAGAACCAAAACGTAGCTGGAGTACTTATCAAAATAGATTTCGATCATTTATTCTTTGGAAATATTTTGTAACGAAACAGCAATAAAATATTGAATAAGAGTTAATACTTTATTTGATTGACTAAAATAAGACCAGTATAATGTAAAGTGTCTAATAAATCAATCTAATTTGTAGCCCAATATCTCGCCGTACATGACAAACCTGAAGGATTATTTATGTCAAAAAATAACAAAAAAAAAAGTTAAACATAAAAGTGATGTAACCAGTTCTTCTCATGCTATTTTCATCATTAATTATTCCATAAAATTGTAGGTATTCTATTACATATAATTACTTTATTCTATTACATAATTACTTTATGTCATATTTATAAAATCTACTTTATTTAAGTAAGGTGTATTTAGTACCAGATATTATCGAGTTAGCATGTCTTTTTCCAATGAGAATAACCAATGTTTTCGTGCTCATAGCAAATAATATGTAGTTTGAGAAAAACTATTGAATTATATTATCATTAGAAATTACTACAAAAGGGCATCTTGTGTAATGCCAAAAAGAATGAAACGTAGTATCAAAGTATTTACAAAAAGTTACATTGGACCTAATGCTCTTTTTAAGCTTTTTAATGATTTTCTCTTTAAAAACTCATTCAGAATCATCCATTTAAATTTTTAATCAATAATTCCAAAAAATAAGCAACTAGAAAAAAATATTGGGAATGTAAAATTAAAAACAAATAAAAAATTGTCTAAAACTAAAATTTTTATATTGTTATTGCTTTTTGAAACTTTGTTCACGTCGTTAGTAAGAAACATTTTCTAAGTTTGATATTATAAATATTTATTCAAGAGATTTTATTTTCACCTACTACGTATTTGAATACCTTCAACATCCAAGACTATCACATAGATTAAAATCAAAATATAGCGTCCGATTATTATTTTGCATATTACGGATCTGATAAAAACTAATATGAAAAGGGTGGCAGTGATTAAGTTGTTAAATTAGGTAGGTATTTTTATGTTCGTTAACGTTTTCATTATTTGACAGTTTTCCTTAAACGTTCGAAAAATTTACGAACTGCTATTTACGAAAATTATCACTAAAAATATTTTGTTTTTAAGGTAATCGGGAGATTAAAAGTTGTAAAATAATTATTAAAATTTCTACAAATTATTATACATTAAATATATTACCACACATAAAAAAAAATTCTGTCATTTAATTTTATCTTAATACCTTTATTCTTTAACAATTTCAACCAATAAAAATTGCTTAATAAATACACATAAATATAATTTTTTAAATAAAATTTTGTAACTGTTATATTTCTTGGTACGAATACATTGATTGCTGACAACTAATGTCGTGTCCGGAGTAATTGACCTCTCTGCATACTGTAAATAACAGTTTAATAAAACTCTATGAATTTTTACTCATTTAACAGTTAAAGATTACACTGCCGAGGGAAAAGCACAATAACGGTAAATGGTCTACTGAAACACATAATATCCACAGTAAAAAAAATATATTATTTTTTTGCGAAACTATCAGATCAAAGATATTCTTGTTGACCGTAGGCAGTAGCCGCAACGTTCTATGAAAATTAAAAAGTAGTAACCAGTTCATTTGAAACTAACAAACCGAAAATTTCGATAACAAAAGATTTAACTTTTAGTTTCACTTTATTCTAAAACTAACACCGTTCTCTATTTTGGAACTAAATATTATTAGATAAATTATTAAAATGCCATGGTAGTTAAAAATGTATCGTTCCATCAAGAAATTAAGCAAAAAATATCTTACGTCTCCTACCAATACATACCTGCCAACTCTGCCGGAAGATTTTATTTTCATATTTAAAGTGGTAGTAAATATATACTATTTTTTTCTTTTATAAACTTAATTTTTAAATGATTTTGATCACCACTATTCTTACAAAAATGAAGAACATATATTAATATGCGTTACTATCATGGTTGTCAACTTAAGTTTTTTCAAATACAACGTATTTGTTTGCTTAAAATTGAAGTTTAAATTCCACTATAATACCACTGGGAAAAAATGATAATGGAAGGGATTAAAAGTTGGCAGGTATGCCAATATATTATTTTTAATAGGACTTCGGGACCACTGTGTACGCGAATATGCATTAAATTTTATAAATGTATTAAATCCTCTTCGTAGAAAAGTGGTAGAGTATTTATATCTATAGACTAATTTTATGTTTTTCAATGTTGTTCACTTTGTTTTAAAATGTGGCAGTTTAATAATTTAAAAAAAAATTCTGTTATTCATACTAATATAATATTTATCACTCATATTTGCATATATTTCGTATTTCCAAGATATTTATCGGCATGCAGATATTTATCGGCACTGTGGAGTTGGCATCTCTGGTTTTAAGGAATGAATTTTATCATGGAAAGTATTGGCTAATAAGCAAAATCTAATGCGCAGATTTAATTTATCGCTTTCGAAAAAACCTTACTACTTTTTTGTCAAAGGTTTTCAAAGTTTGTAAATGTTTCATGGATCCATTGAATTCATCTCATACGGTTATCGAAACTGTATCTGCTATGATATATTAAGAGATATTGGAGATATTTAAACTGGCCATCTTTTCTCGATGGTCATCCCACCTAGTTTTAGTCTAATTTTATAAAGCTTTTATTGAGCTTGAGACCATGACAATTTCTGAGTATAACCTTTTAAATACCTGCTTAACCTTTTGCACTCCGAATATTTTAACATGCTACTTGAATTAATGTAAGCACTTGAACTAATGTAGCATTTGAACTAAATTGTACAATATCAGCAAAAGTTTAAGTAAATTGGTAGCGAATTAAATAGTCAAAATTGAAGAATAAGTTACGCTTACAATATAACACAGTCACTACGAGGTATCAGTTAAACAGTTGGATTTTATGTAATATTTTAAATTTTCGATAGGTGGTAGTGGAAAAATTGTTTAAAACAAAACATATTAAACTAAAATTAACTTAAATTTCATTACCACTTAATAATATATTTTTAGAAAGCGGAGCAAGTTGACATCGTTGCAATATTTTAAAATAATATCTAATATTTATTCATTCATTTCAACTGATGTAAGAACTAGATCATTTAAACTAAAGTGTACAGTATTTTTAAATAATTTCTAATATTTATTCATTCATTTCAACTGATGTAAGCACTAGATCATTTAAACTAAAATGTACAATACTTTTTATATAATTTCTAAAATTTATTCATCCATTTCAACTGATGTAAGCACTAAATCACTTAAACTAAATTGTGCAATATTTTTATATTATTTCTAATATTTATTCATTCATTTCCACTGATGTAAGCACTAAATCATTTAAACTAAAATGTACAATATTTTTTATATAATTTCTAATATTTATTCATTCATTTCAACTGATGTAAGCACTAGATCATTTAAACTAAAGTGTACAGTATTTTTAAATAATTTCAAATATTTATTCATTCATTTCAACTGATGTAAGCACTAAATCATTTAAACTAAATTGTACAATATTTTTATATAATTTTCTAATATTTATTCATTCATTTCAACTGATGTAAGCACTAGATCATTTAAACTATATTGTACAATATTTTTATATTATTTTTAAAATTTATTCATTCATTTCAACTGGTGTAAGCACTAAATCATTTAAACTTTTTTTTCTAACCCCCACCTGTGTTAACATCCGACAATTCAGTCGTATAAGGGCAGATTTTTTGGCCACTCTTTCAGGGGTACCATATTATTTGGGCCAACGTTGCTCCCACAGTAAAGACAGATAGTACAGAGAATGATAGAACATCCATGTCTTGTCCGGGATTCGGACCTTGAACTTTTCTGATGCAAGGCCAGTTCCCTGATCCCTACACAGTCCAGTCCGGCAACAAATCATTTAAACAAAATTGTACAATATTTTCATATTATTTCTAAAATTCATTCATCCATTTCAACTGATGTAAGCACTAAATCATTTAAACTAAATTGAGCAATATTTTCATATAATATCTGAAATTCATGAAATTATGTGATTGCTAATTATTCAGATATAAAAATTATATGCTTTACAGTGGTGACTTACGATATTCACTCATAGAGGAGATCGAAATATAAAACGTTAAATTATTTAAATTCTGTGAGACAAAACTCCTCTATTTCTTATTTATTAAAATACTTATAGATAATCTTTATTATCAGAAGTACATATATTTTCTGAAACCATGAAAACTCCGTTGGAGAGGGTGGATATCATATATATAAAAAAAGCTTAACAATATTCAACAAAGCATATAAAACACACATATTTGCAAATTTCGTTAATTTTAATCTCTCAGGAAATAAAATAAAGATTTTTAATCTTAAAAAATTGTATTAAAACACACTTTTTAAAAAACGTCATTTTAAGGTTGAAAAATAATATCGGTACTTTGAATCAACTTCGCCCCGACTGCTATACTGTACTAATTAAATCCCGAATTTTTAAACTGAAATAATGAAAAAAATTTGTAACTATATTACTTAAAAATTTATATTTTTTTTTGTTATACTGAATGCTGAATACATGTTAACAATATTCAGTATGTAAGTTAAAAAGAGATTTAAAAAAAATTTGATATACTTTTAAAAACTTTTGGTATTGATTATTTTGTTTGATACTAGTATTTTGTCTAACTAACTATCGAACTATTTTTTTTATCCAACTATCTGATATATATAAAAAATGAAAACATTATTGTCACTATTTTCTTTCGTTAGGATGAAGCTGAACGCTTACAAGCGAATGTCGTATAGTGCGCAAAATAAAAATAAAAGAACATCATGAATACCTTTTGAGATATTGATGGGATTTTCTCGTATTAGTGCTCAATCTTAAAGTTCAGACAGCCGACTCTTAATTATGCTAATTAATCAATGCATATATATTAAGATGCCAACTGCTCAGGACACGCCAAAATGTTTAAAAAACGTTAAATTACTACAAAATAAATTTTGCAAATATTTGACTATTTTTGCTGCCTTTTTAAAAGGTATAACAGGACAAATGCTCTATAAAGTGGTGAATTATATAAGCCTACAAATGATTTAGAAATAGTGGTGGGCAAAAATCTACTAAATTGAATTTATTAAACCAAGAATCACAAACTACCAAGAATCAAAACTAAAAAATTTAAAACTACCACTTTAAAATATATATTTGCTGTCCGGAGCAAGTTGGCATCTCGGCATATGTTAAGTTATGAAATCAGAAACGAAAACGTACTTTCTGTGATTCAACATGTTCTTTTTCGGCTGATAGTTCTTCAGAAAACTAATTTTCATTATAAATCGTTTTAAATTAGCTCACTCAAGAAGCTACTCGGCCGATTGCATTCAAATTTTGAATTTTGCCATTTAATATTACATTCTTTAAAATGATGCCATAATTTTAATGTCAAACTTTTTTTGACGGTTATATAAAATAATAGAAAAAAATATATTATTATTTCAGGGATGCCACAGGAGACTAAAAATGTACGAAGTGGTAAAAACTAAATTCATTTGCTATTTATCTAATTTATTTAATAATTCAGCCGCAACTGTAGCCATAGCATACATTATTAATTATTTATATTTGAAACGAAGCGAGAAACTTCTTTTCAATTGCCTTCAATAGTAAACTGAAAGAAATCAGCTAAAAAAAGTTGCTAATTTTAATCTCTTATAAGTAATTTTCGCTATTTATTAATCAACAATTTTTAAATTTTTATTCGCCTGTGGTATCCTGTTATTTTAAAGACAATATATAATTGAGTGAAAAAAAGTTTTGGTTCGCTTAGAAAGGTCTCGAAATACTGCGAAATATGCACACACACAAAAAAAATTAACATTAAATAGGCCCGAACTTCGTATCCCTTTCCTGACCAAACTGTTGAGACTATATTTTACAGATTGTGGCCACTCCCGTATTTTGAGAATTAAAAATCTAAATCTGTAGGAGAAATTATATGTTTCCTTAAATGATTTATGTTTTTGTGTCTGATTTCGTAACTTAAAATATCGTTTTTACTAATAAATTAGCATATTTAAGGTTAGGCCCTAAAATTTAGCCCTAGAACCTAAAAATCCGATTATTAGTTGAAAAGTTATTCAGGGTGTTCACTTTTTTCTTTTGCACACTGTACAATGTGTACACATACCAGTATAGTACAGATCGTGGAAGTTTTTTGCCATTTTCATAAGTTATTAATGGAAAGCCCTGATGTCATTTTCCAAAACAAAGCTAAGTGAATTTATCGATTGCTTAATACATGGAAAAACTTTTATTTATTTTTGCACAGTTCTACATACTTTGAACTACATTTAAATATATTCAATAAAAGTTATTTTGTTAAACTGAGCTCATGTAAGGTCATGAAAGACTCCTAGCTATAGGCAATTTCTAAATGCAAATGAATTTTTATATGTTCATTATTATTATGTTACCCATAGAATGGCTACTTTAATGCTACTTGTTGGTGTTACATTTTAATAATGTTAGCCGCATCATGTATATTTAAAATGTAACCATTATCACGTTTAGTATGAATTTTACCAATACCATGTATATTGTGATTCTTATTATTGTTATATAAAGTCTGGATGGCAATATCATATATTAATATGAATGTTGCCAGCGCCATTTATAGTATGGATGCTTTTAATATAATGTATATTATGAATGTTACTAGCATCATTTATCGTATGGATGTTTTCAATATAATGTATATTATGAATGTTACCAGCATCATTTATAGTATGAATGTTTTCAATATAATGTATATTATGAATGTTATCAGCATCATTTATAGTATGGATGTTATCAATATAATGTATATTATGAATGTTATCAGCATCATTTATAGTATAGATGGTTTCAATATAATGTATATTATGAATATTATCAGCATCATTTATGGTACGGATGTTATCAATATAATGTATATTATGAATGTTACCAGCATCATTTATAGTTTGGATGTTACGAATAAAATGTATCTTATGAATCATTTATAGTGTGGATATTACCAATATAATGAATATTATGAATGTTACCAGTATCATGAATGGTACGGATGTTACTAATATCATCGATATTATCGATTTTACTATTATCATATGTATAGTATGAATGTTACCAATATCATGTATATTATAAATCAAGTATAGTACGGATGTTACCAATATAATGTATTTTAGGAATGTTACCATTATCATTTATGTAATGGATGTTACCATCATCATGTATATTATGAATGTTACTATTATCATGTATGAAATGAATGTTACCTATATCTGGTAATATTATGGATGTTACTCGTAGTATGCATTGTATAGTTGATAGTTCTCTTAGAATGTATGTTATAATTGTTACCATGGTCTGTATGTTATTAAAAATGCCCATAGGATGTATATTATGAATGTAACCGGAAGCATGTATATATTGTGAAAAAGATTACCCATACAATGTGTTTCATTAATGTAACTTGTAGAAATGATATCCTTAATACTACCCAAAATATGAATATTATTGATCCTACGCTTAAATGTATATCATTAATGTTGTCCGTAACATTATATTAATAATATTACCCGTAGCATGTGCATTATTATAATACTCATCGTGTATTTAATGAATGTGATCTGTAACATATTTATTATTATAGTTATTATTCTTTTATTTTCTTATTATTAATGAAAATGTTCTCGAATAGGCATTATATCGAATTATATAAAAATGAAAAGAAAATACTGATTAATATTTTCTTAAAAATATTTACATTGGTAACAACATTGTTAACATCGTTCCCCTTTAAGTTAATGCATATTTCGGTCCATGATGAACGGTAGTATTGGTTAATCAAGTGTACGAAGGATATGCTTGTATAATAATATGTCATGTAAAATTTAATATTTTTCACAAAAAAATCAATTGCTAAGATTGAATTAAATTTTGAAATATTATGGTAAAACTAGCTATAATTTTTTATATATAAATTAAAAAGTAATTTTCCTTTTTATTACTATGACCAGTTTTAAGGTCTGATCTGCTTGAACTGGATAGTAGACATTTTTGATTTTGTTGAAATAATTAGGAAAGTATTGTAAAACTATTAGACGCAGAACTTTTAATATTTACACTAAAAAATATTAAAAATATTAGGAAAAATACTAAGGTCTTATGGAGTCAAAACTGAAGGTAATACTTCTTGGGCGAGAAGTACCAAGATGGTTGTAGTTGATTTTGTATTCTATTACTTCTATACTAACCAGGGGCATGTAAAGAATTCGTCTGAGACATGTATTAATTGCTCTTATATACCCGAGAGGATATCTTAATACTCATAAGATTTTAGGTCATAATAATAATTATCTAAAATATTGTAAATAGATTGAAATATTGTAAATAAATTGAGATGTTGTAAGGTAGTTAATAACTATCAGCAAATATTGTAAAATGAAAGTTAAACAAAGGGCATGCACTTATTGATGATAATACTTAGTAATGTTGTTAATTTTATTTATAATAAATACTTTATTTATAATATATACTTTATTTATAATTATGATCAGAATTTACCGCGTCAATGCGTATTAATGCGTATTAATACTTCTTACCTAATATTATTTAATAATAATATTTCTGATTTATTCTCAAGATAAAAGTATTGATGTAGATGTAATTTTGTAATAAAGATTTTTTTGGATACCTCTAGAATAATAAAAAGAGATTTCAGTTTTTCGAATATTGTAAATAAAATATACCAGTTATGCCATAATAACCCAAAAGCGGGCTAAGCATATCTTTCTTTAAATGTAACGAATTTGTCTGGTTTAATTGAAATATAAACCTAGATGGTTCAATGTTGTCGCAGGTAGACTTGTGGTCAAAATCTAAGAAAAAAGCCTATTTTTATAGTATTTCGACAAAATCTGTATCTAGTGTTATAACCTAATAGTTAGCACATAAAAGGCAGAATACAAATTAAAAATAGGTTTTAGTTATAGCAGAAAAAGCAATGCACCGTGTATATTTTTCTTATTATATCAGATGACATTTCATTAAGCTTCGACCCCTCAAAACTTGAAAAAAAAATTTTTTTGCTAAAATAAAAGAAACACGTGCTTAATGGTTTTACATAAGGAACATACTCAAAACTAAACGGAATCAAAAATGTTAATAGTTAATCTGGTTAGCTTGATTTTCTAAAAAATTGCTCTTAATATATTTAAATTGTATGAGGAAGAAAAATAACTAAATTTGACTGCATGACCATTAAGCATATTTACAGAAACAAAGTATAACATATTATTAAATAAAGCTATTTAACTCTTGTGTAAATATAGTTACCAACATGAAACTCCCGACAATGCAATGTAAGAATGAAATTACCCACTTTTTATTGCGGGGTAAATGAACTTAAGCAACCAGCAAATTACAATGTCTGAAAAAGTTTTTTTTTAAATCTTTCGAGAATTTTAAATTTATGAATAATAGCTAATATGAACCTAAAAGTTAACTTAAATTTTAACAAACATCTAGATTAAAATAATAATAAGATTTAAATAGTAGATAAATATATAGGGAAGTAAATGAACGTAAGCAACCATCAAATTACAATGTTCAAAAAAAACTTTATTTAAAATCTTCCGAGAATTTAAATTTCAAACTTATGAATAATAACTAGTAAGAACCTAAAAGTTAATTTAACAATTAACAAATATCTAGATTAAAATAGTAATAGATAATAAATTAAAATAATAGATAAAGAAAAAGAAATTATTTTTAACTCTGACATTTAAAAAGAAAATTTTTTTTTACGGCAATGAGAATGGCTGTGCAAAAACGAGACTAAAATAAGATCTTTACCCATGAAACCTTAATTTTCCAAAAATCTATCTTAAAAATTTTACCGATCAGCTCTTTAAATCTGAAAAAAAAATCATATAAAAAATTGAAAACTGAAAGCCTTATTTTTGCAGTTTACCAATGCAGGAAAAGCGAGCTAACTTAAATCTTTCTGTTTACAAACATTTATTACAAAAATAGAAATGTTTTATTGAACTCTCTTAATGGAACTTCATAATTACGTGTTTTAATTATTTTTGCGTTAAATGTAATTCTCAAAAAAACCTCAAATATTGGACGATATCACCTAAATCCAATAATTGTCAGGATTTGTTTTTACTTTTTTTATTTAAAAAATACATTTCATTGCATCCATTCTTCATCCATAAAATTCTTACAATTCATTTAAGAAAATATATAAGAAATTCGCGTTCGATAAATAAATAATAGAAATATCCTTATTTAAATGAATTTAATACTTAAAGTGCTACAGGTAACTTTAAAAATATTCTTTTAGCACAAAGTAAATGTCATATCAGTTATTTTAGAGTTCATTAATTTCTTATAACATTTTAAAATAAAAAGGTTTCACATCAATAAAAAAGGCGCAATTTTGCTCCCTTGACAATGAGTGAGTTAATTATTTTTTACAGTAAATTAAAATTAACATTATTTAGTTCTAAATATTATGAAATGAAATTTAATGGACTTACAAAATTTGTATTTTTCTATATTGCTCTATTACTAAATTTTTTTAATTTTTTTTAAGAACAAAATGTTTGGATTTTTGGTAATATTTTGGATTTAATGCTCCCGTCTCGCACTGACCACAATACTGGCGTTAAATATCCTCAGTGATAGAGGATTCATGAGTTAGAATCCCCATGCAGTCGGGCTAACCGTATGAGGTTTCTGTTGATTATCTCTTAATTTAACGCAAATGCATTTTTTGCAAGAATTGAACCAGCTTCTAATGTTTGAACTTTTTACCTAACATTATTGAAAAACTTTTTTTAATTCAAAAATTATCTATATATGCATATTTTTACTTGGATAATAATTATTCAAATGTTTAGTTCTATAAAATATAAAACAGGCGATATTACGCATGCAGAATTTTTTTTAAATTTGTGTTAAATGCGAAAGCTAAATTCAAAATATATCTTTTCGAAAATACAAATTTAAAGGCTTGTATTTTTCCACTACAATATCTCAACCGTTTACATGTCCGAATTGCTTTTTTGATGTAAAAGTACCTTTAAGAAAAAAATTGGCAGCATGTTTGCATATAAATTAAGTGGAAAATTCTTCCGTTATCAACAAATTTTTTAAAAATAACAAAACTGCTTTTTTGTAGAAAAAGAAAATATTTTTATATTATTAATATATTTTAGTTTATAGGAACGCTGAACTTTTCCAATTGTAAGTGCTTAGAATGAAAAAGTTGAGCAGTCTTGAAAAGTTGAGTTGAAAAAGCTAGCAGTCTTTAACTTTTTGAAACATGTTCAAAAAATGGAACATTGTCATTTAAACTGACAACAGTAGTATTTTTTAGTCTGTGACATTCATAAATAAATATAATACAGAACAAAAAATATGAAGGGAAAAAATGAGTTCAGAAATTGATTATTTGTAAGAGAAGTAAAGAAATTCTGAGAGAAGCAATCCTTTAAGACATTGTTTGTAGAGTGTAGTATGAAATGCTTAAAATAATGAAGCAAATATAAGACCAGGGCTGCTAACTTTCTGTCCTTTTTGAAAAAAATTCTCACGATGGTAAGTTAATTTTACATTTGAATGCATATATTTTTCTTTTTTTTTTGTAAATTTGAATTAAAATTATTCTTTGCACCATATGGGAATAATTCAAAAGTTTACATTAAACGTCAATTTGTTCCAACTCACTCTCGTAGTGAGACTTTTAAAATGTTGGCAACTTTACCAATTTTTTCTTTTTTCTCTTTTTCCTTTTTGCAAAATGTAGTAGCTGGCAGAGTATAAGAATCGTATAAAATTCATCAAATATTAAATATTGAAATGAACGCAAAAATCAAAATAGTCTTTTTTAGGTGGCTATTTTGAATTTTATAAAAGAGATTGATTTTCGTTTTGACTTTACTCGCTTCTGATCATTCTTTATTTTTTAGTGATTTATGCTAAATTGTTTTCCAGTTGTAGAATCTGTACAAATAAAGTTTGAACTATGGTAAATGTATTCATTTTTTAAATTTTTTACCACTTTTATATAAACTTGCCTTCGTGTATGTCTGTCCGGGTGGAATTTTGTAATCGATTTTAAACTAACTTCCCGACTAGCTACAAACTTCAAATTTGGCACATAGTTCAGAATTGGATGACAATGCATGAAAATGAAGAGAAAAAAGACATACAAAGTAAAATAAAATTAAAATTTAAAAAGAAAAAATATTTTTGAGATTGTCTTTTGCTGTCGATTCCATTATTTCAAATTAGTATTACATGTCAGGTGAAAAGATTTTTATTGNCTCTTAGAAAATACAAATGTAAAGGCTTGTATTTTTCCACTACAATATCTCAACCGTTTGCATGCCCGAAGTGCCTTTTTGATGTAAAAGTACCTTTAAGAAAAAATTGGCAGCATGTTTGCATATAAATTAAGTGGAAATTTCTTCCGTTATCAACAAATTTTTCAAAAATAACAAAACTGCTTTTTTGTAGAAAAAGAAAATATTTTTATATTATTAATATATTTTAGTTTATAGGAACGCTGAGCTTTTCCAATTGTAAGTGCTTAGAATGAAAAAATTGAGTTAGCAGTCTTTAACTTTTTGAAACATGTTCCAAAAATGGAACATTGGCATTTAAACTGTAAACAGTAGTATTTTTTAGTCTGTGACACTCATAAATAAATATAATACAGAACAAAAAATATGAAGGTAAAAAATGAGTTTAGAAATTGATTATTTGTAAGAGAAATAAAGAAATTCTGAGAGAAGCAATCCTTTAAGACATTGTTTGTAGAGGATAGTATGAAATGCTTAAAATAATGAGGCAAATATAAGACCAGGGATGCTAACTTTCTATCCTTTTCGAAAAAAATTTTCACGATGGTAAGTTAAATTTACGTTTGAATGCATAATTTTTTTTTTGTAAATTTGAATTAAAATTATTCTTTGCACCATCTGGGAATAATTCAAAAATTTACATGAAACGTAAATTTGTTCCAACTCACTCTCGTGGTAAAACTTTTAAAATATTGGCAACGTTACCAATTTCTTTTTTTTTTTTTTTTTTTTTTTTTTTTTTTTTTTTTTTTTTNTTTTTTTTTTGCACAATGTAGTAGCTGGCAGACTATAAGAATCGTATAAAATTTATCAAATATAAAATATTGAAATGAACGAAGAAATCAAAATAGTCTTTTTAGCTGGCTATTTTGAATTTTATAAAAGAGATTGATTTTCGTTTTGACTTTACTCGCGTCTGATCATTCTTTATTTTTTAGTAATTTACGCTAAATTGTTTTCCAGTTGTAGAATCTGTACAAATAAAGTTTGAACTATAGTAAATGTATTCATTTTTTAAATTTTTTTCATTCTAAGTTACCTTTTATTATTATTGAAAATGCATTTTTCTGTTAAAAGAAAGTAAGTGTTCATAAATACACAGACAGGAAAAGTTTTCAAAAAATATTTTTTCACCTAAAGGTTTTTCAAAAATTGTTTAATGAGTATATTTAAAGTTTGATAATTATAGCACTTCGCAAAAGCTGTTGTAATATTTTATTTCATTCTTTTATTTTAATTTTAAATTATTTCTTTTGTTTTTAAATCTTTATAAATAAGAAACGTCACAGAGAAATACACAGACAGGAAAAACTTTCAAAAAATATTTTTTCAACTAAACGTTTTACAAAAATTGCTTAGTCGTCAATTTAAAATTTAATAATTATAGCGCTTCGCAAAAACTGAAATAATATTTTATTTCATTAACTTAATTTAATTTCATTTTTTTTTTTGAAATTTTATAAATAAGACACATTGCATTAAGTCCGAGACAGTTTTAATTTTGCGTCAATAAAATTAAAATTGCCACTTCTGTTTAATCAATAATAAAGACATAATAAATTCATATTATATTAATAATACTATTAGTATTATTAGTTAATATTCAAATTCGTGGAAATTTGAATAAAAACTGCAGAAGTAAAAAGTAATACGATGCTTTTTGTGAAATAATTACTTTACTATTAATTCTGCTCTTAAATGTATTTATAATAACTTTCAAACAGATTATCATTTACTGAAAGTATATTTAATACAGTCTGTAACCTATAAATCTTTATTTTTATCATCGATAATAACTATTATCTCTGAAATTGTTCAGGATTTAGAAGAAAGATTTTTTTTAAATTTAAATGTGAAAAAAATAATTAGATTTCAATAAGCTAATAAATTTACATTTTTCATTAAAACAATATTTAAAATGTTCCTTTTTTATTTTTTAAAAAGTATTTCAAATAAAAAATTGCAAAACAGCAAGCAAAAATGGATTACTAGAACAAGGCTTTAATTATCAAAGCATCTGTTTTTAATCACTTTCTTGATAATTTTTAAGGGATTCATTAAAATTTATCTGCAGGTATATTTGTGTAGCTCATAGAAATGTTTATAAAAACTTTTAAAGTTTTCGACCAATTAAAATAATAAACAAGAGTTTCTAGGGCAATTTTTTCTCTATATCACAACTCTACAAAAAATAAACCAAACACGAAATATTTACATGTTATTAATATTTTTAAAATTTTGTTTAAAACCAAAATAAAATCTGCTTTAATGTTATTAAATATTTCCAGAGTAAATTGAGTCACATAGAGTGCAAAAAGTTCAGGAATACGTTCAGGAAAGTTCATGTTGTAGAATTCAGGCATTGCAAAGGTAAGGAAATCAAATGGTGATATTAACAGAGATGCCAACTGCTCCGGACACGCCAAAATAATTAAAAGAACGGTAAATAACTACAAAGTAAAGTTTCCAAATATTTGACTATTTTTGCTTGCTTTTTTAAAGGTTTAGCAAAACATACTATAAAAAGTGGTGAATTATATGAGCCTGCGAATTATTTAGAAATAGTGGTGGATAACAGTCTACTAAATTGAGGTTATTAAACCGAGAATCACAATTGATAAACTACCACTTTAAAATATATATTTGCTGTCCGGAGCAAGTTGGCACCTGCGTCTTAATTATGTGTGACGAAAAAAGTGGGTAAGGGAATTTACAAGAGAATTACACTAGGAATCTAAAAAGGAGCTTTATTCAATTGACCTTAATTGTATTTAATGTTATAAACTTTTATCAACTTTTTTATTTATGGATCAAAACCTGTAGATCTTAGTGTGTTTAAGTTAGTTTTTAATTCTACATCATAAAAATTATTTAGCTTTAAAAAATGAGAATAGGTTTGTTTGTTTGAGATCCTTAGTTTTTCTTTAAAACAACTTTTATTTTTATTTAACTTTTAACTCTAAAAATAAATAATTGATAGCATTGTCGTACGGGCACTCCGACAGTAAGATGAGGTTGCAGTACTTCTTCAGATATCACTAAAAAGAGCTCTCTAAATTAGAATCTCACACACATTATTTCGAATGTATTTTAACCCTTTCGCTCCGACTGTCACAAATACGTGCCAGCATAAAAACGTATCAATCAGGGTAAAAAGATAAAACTGGTAATCGAAGTATTTCTTTAGCAGTTTATTTGTGGGCGGAGTTATAATTGTTTGATTTATTTAATTCACCATTACTTTGTTCAAAATAAAACTATTTAGTTATATTTTGAATTAACATTGATTATATATATGATTAAACTAACAATAATTAAAGTAAAAGCAAGGTAAGTCTGTAAAATTAGCGACGACTACATTTAAGTTACCGTTTTTTATTTAATTACATCCTGATTCTGATTTTGTACGAATGCTTTTCTGAATCACCCGTCCTCAAGGGGTTAATCTATATCCATATTATTTTGTTAAAATTTTTTGTTTTGATATTTTTTTGCTTTTCCTTATTTGATCATTTCCGCACTTGGTGCAGAGGTTTGTCCGGTCTCTGGGAGAGGTTTTGCTGGTCCCTCCTAAAAGTTTTAAAAGAACAAAGTCTATGAAAAAAATTCCGTTCCTCCCTAAGGAGGTCATAAATAAAGCAGGTCGCTGCATATATGTATATACATATATATATATATGTCATATATATATATATATATATATATATATATACAAGAAAACACTAAGAAAGTTAAGAAAAACAATAAGTATCATTTATTGCGCTTAAGCTGCAAGTAAACAGCACTCATTAGATAAGTTCAAAATGAAGAATAAAACAAAGAAAAATTATAGATATATGAAAAAAGGGGGTGGGAAATAATAAGTACAAAAATAACAAACAACATTTTATTTAAAAAAAAAAATGAAGTGAAATGTTACCTAAAAAAAAGCCCGGAAAAAATCGCTTTATAGTAGATTTTTATCCACCACTATTTCTAACTAATTCGTAGGCTTATACAATACTTCATTATTCACCACTTCATATTTCAAAATTTACTTTGTTGTTATTTACCATTTTTTTCAATTATTTTCGCGTGTCCGGAGCAGTTGGCATCTCTGCACTTAGAAACCAATGTATATGTATACCATAAGAAAAAAATGAAGATATGACATATATATTTATGAAATATTCTAGTATTTTATGTTTCAATAATCGAACTAAGCAACCGAAACCTTCAAAATCTGACACTCTGACATCAATTGACATTCTTCGTTTGTTCTTTCTATTATTGCTTAAGGGCAACAGTTGTTTATCACTTGTTTTATTTGAGATAACGAATCGAAGTATTGTCGGTACATTCCTATTTATTATTGATGTGATAATTGATGTTTACTTAAACTTTTGTCTAAATTATGATCGCGTCAAATTGACGCATATCCGTAGAAATAGGTATACCACATAAAGAATTTCAATATTTCAATGCTTTTGAGGTAAATAGCATTTAATACATATTTACTTCAATCAATGGTTAAAAGTCATTACAAGAGATAAAATAAAAATTCAAACGGGTATAGAAAGTCATTACTACACTGTAAAAAAATTTTGTATTTCTAAGCACCATAAGTGGTAGCATCTACTTCACNAAAAAATTATGGTCAAAACTACAAGAATACAGTAAAATTTACCGTATTTCTAACTCTATGAGAACACCAAAGAACTCAGTAATTTTTTCCGATGAGCTTTTTTAATGATTTTGGTAAAATTGAAAATAAAATATGGCTTTATATTAAGAGATAAAATTTGGTGAAGGTGGTGATATTTGATAATTTTATCGTGATTTCGCAGATTGCATCTAAAACCATTTATTTGGCTAAAAATATTTTTAAGTTCTCGATTTTTTACTGAATGTGTGGTAGTAAGAACTATAATTTTGAACACCAGAATTTCTGGTAAACCGTTCCCTTATGAACGGAAAAATTATTAAATGACTGATTTAATCACTGTATATTTTGGTTTCTAATACAATCTCGAGATCTCAAATTTGAAGTTACGCTAAAATATTTCGAGACACCGAGTTTCCAAGATAAGTTCAGAACTAAATATTTTCTAAAAGGTAGAAAAGTGTATTCTAAGATAACACTCTAAAAAGTAGAGACATGAATAATAAAAATAACTACTAATAAATGAATAATAATAAAAATAAATGAATAATAATAAAAATAAATGAATAATAATAAAAAGAACTACTAATAACTAAATAACTACTAATAAGTATGTAATGATAATTAACTATGAGTCTAAATACAGTAATGTTAATTTCATTTTTAAAAGTATGACAAAAATAATTATGCCTTAAATAGAAATAATTGGTTTATTATAAACTTTCATTGTGATTTTATCTGAAAAAATTCATTTTCTCTTTCTAAAAATATTTGACATAGCAAGTTCTTCGACATAAGAATTCAAATTAACAAGTGGGAAATTTTTTTTTGACGTAAAAAGGTTTTCTAAATATAGAAGTTCGAGATTATCGAGAGTATACTGTACTAGCGTTATCTAATTTTCTTAACACAATTTTCATTACTATATAGAACGGTAATTTTACCAGAATTTCTTTCTCCGTATATGTTAAGTTCACCTTACACAAGGAGGGGATTTGTATTAAAAGTTCAAGAGATAAATTTCTTATCCTCTTTTCACCCTTACGAAAAATATAAAACTTTGAAGAAATAATCAGCAAGTCGCATTTTTTTATTCCCTTCCTACATTTCGAACATCTTTAAAATTCTTATCACGAGTCTCAAAGAATCGGAAAGTTAATAAAAAAAAACTATGAACAATAAAATCTATTAATAAACTTTTAACAGAGAAGTAATTAAATATAATGTGTTCTTCGACAACGACAAAACATTCAACCTTGAGACATAAGGGATTACAAATTTTCAACCGTTCTAAAAACTGATCTAAAAAATAAATGACAATACAAGCAAGAATTTGACTCCTTTAGATATTATCCATGGGTGAAAGTCCTTATATAGCAAGATGGAAAAGAGAAAAACCTGGTACGTAAAACATTTCATTCCAGCATTTTTTTCGAAAAAAATGAAATATCTGTAACTATCAAGATTTCTTTTATAATTCTGGCATATATATAAAACTGCTTCTTTTCCAAGATAAAGTAGATATTGTTGAAAAATTTAAAGAAATAATAAGTAAACTCCTCCCCAAAACTAGCTATAACTGAAATGGTTTTACTACCAGCCTTTCCTCTTTTCCGTCTCGCTTTCACCCCTGATATTATCAGCAGCATTAAATATTGGGGCATATTACAAAAAATATTTTTTTTTTCTTTCGATTCTCAAAACTTTCAGTCGATGAAAATCTGTCACCCTTTTAACATATAAAAAAATACCTTTACTTAAATTGTATATTTTCTTTGAAAACAAAATGTATATTTATTTAGAAATAAAATAATTATAAAAAAAATTTTAGTTTTACATTTCAAAAATGTGAAGTTTAGAATGTAAAGTATAAATTAAAAAATTGTAAGCAAAATGTAACATTAAGGTCTCTTCGAATCTATATGAAAACCTTAATACAACCTGTGTATTTATTGATTAAAAATGAATTTTTCACTTAGATTCCACCTATATATTCACTTTATATTTTTTTACTTTTGTTAAAAAGGGGGGGTTAAAGATCATTATTGTAATATATCATTAAAATGTAAATCTAAGAAATGTAAAATTCAGATCACCCGTAATCTACCTGAAAGTCTTAACTTTCAGAAACAAATAGGGAATTTTCAATTCATTGTTTTTATTAATCAAGTAGTAATATAGATACTGGATTGTACTAAAGTTTTCGTATAGATTTTAGAAAACTTAAATATTACATAATGAAACCTCCAGGAAAGATCGCTTCTATGAAGTGGTCACCACTTTTGGGAGCAAACCTGCCAACTCTTCCGGATTTTCCGGAAGATTTTTTTTTCATATTTAAAGTGGTAGTAATTATATACTATTTTTTCTTTTATAATCTTAATTTTTAAATGATATTGATCACCACTAATCCTGCATAAATTAAGCACATATATTAATATGCGTTACTATCATGGTTGTCAACTTAAGTTTTCTCAAATACAACGCATTTGTTTGCTTAAAATTGAAGTTTTAATTCCATTTTAATACCACTGGGAAAAATGATAATGGAAGGGATTAAAAGTTGGCAGGTATGTGGGAGGCACTGAATTTTTCTCATAGACTTTGTGTTGAAGAAAACCTTTAGGAGAAACTATGAAAGCCTCTAAAGCAGGGCTGAAAGCCTATATATACCAAGACGAAAAAGAGCAAAAACTGGTACGAACGATCTTTCATTCTAGCATTTTTTTCGAGGAAAACTAAATTTCTGTAACTACCGATAATTTTTTGTAACTATAGCATGTATATAAAACTACTCTTTTCCAAAGAAAAATTAGACATTGCTGAGTTGTTTGAAAAAGATATTAGATTTTCTCTTCCCGAAAACTAGTTAAAACTGAAATGGTTTTACTACCAGCTTTTTCTCTTTTCCGTCTCGCTTTCACCCATGCTCTAAAGTAATCTTTTCAAATAAAAAAAACCTCTTCTCGTTTTTTAAAGCTAACACACATTTATGATATAAAATTAAATGAAAAACATAAATGTTCATCTATTTAAAATAGTTATATTATTCATCTGATTTTTCTCTTAATTTTATCATTATGGAATTTTTTTTTATTGACGCTAAATTTTATTTATGAGTCTGCTTTTCATGACACCAATACAAGTGATATTTACGCATTAAGGAAATGACGCCAACTAAAGTTAAAATCCATTTATGAAAAATCTTGTACCATCGATAAAATTTTGAAGTAATCCCTAACAATGGAGGTAATACCTAAGAACGACCAACTTCCATTCACAACCATTTTAGTGCGGAACAGAGAGAGGTCGCTCCCGAAAGGTTTCACTGTATTTTATGCCTTACATTTTAGCTGTTGTTACAAGGAGTCCTAACTATTTCTATTTCTACCAGGAAACATAATATTACTAATGTAAAGTAACATTTAGAAAATTATCCATAAAATGAGATCTTTAGTTCGCTTGGAATCTCATTGGAATTTTACTTGAACTTTTGAATCACTAACATGTAATGGTATGGAAAATAATTTAAACTAAAATTCACAAAACAAAGAATCATATTTACAAACATAAGCTTAGCTACCAAGAAATTTTCTCCAAAAGCATAGGAATTTGGCAGCCCTCTATTAACCCTTTCGCGCCGACTGTCACAAATACGTGACAGCATGAAACTGTATCAATCAGGATAAAAAGATAAAACTGGTAATCAAAGTAATTCTTTAGCAGTTTATTTGTGGGCGGAGTTATAATTGTTTGATTTATTTAATTCACCGTTACTTTGTTCAAAATAAAACTATTTAGTTATACTTTGAACTAACATTGATTATATGTATGATTAAACTAACAATAATTAAAGAAAAAGCAAAGTAAGTCTGTCAAATTAGCAACGACTAAATTTAAGTTACCGCTTTTTATTTAATTACAACTTGATTCTGATTTTGTACGAATGCTTTTCTGAATCACCCGTCCCCAAGGGGTTAATACTTAAATTAAAATTTGAAATCAAAACACAATGCTTTTATGTAGCTAAAATGGTAGGTAAAAGACAGAAATATTCACTTGGTATAAACAAATATGAGTGGTGCACAAAATAAGAAAAGTAAGCCGCATGAATAACTTTTGATCCAATTATTGGATTTTCACGTAATAAGAATCAATCTTTATGGTTTGAGATCCTTAATAAAATTTCTGCTAATTAATTTGTGCCCATGATTATTAGAGGTACGGAATTATACACAAAATCGCACTTTGCTTGAATAAATATAAATTTTTTCTTTGAACAAGTTCGAATTTTTGACCCTCAGTTTAAGGGGTTATCCGTAATCTGGAAAATATAATCCCAATAGTTTAGTCAAGAAAGCAGCCGGAAGTTTGAACCCTTTAATATTTATTTCACTTTTTGCCAATTTCGCCGTACCTTAAGAACTTTTTAAGCGAATTTAGAAACTTTTACGTAGAACTTTAAAATATATTTATTTAAAGATAATTAAATGAAAAAATAATTTTTTTGAAGTCATTTTTTTTATCTGATGATAGTGGAAAAATTTTGAATTGTAAAGTATGTAAATTTTTATGTCTTTTCCAACCATAAATTTTTCTAATAAAATTAATTTTATGTTAAAATAGCTCAGAATTTTCATTGTATTTACTATTTTGCGTATTAAATATTCAGCTGTGTAAAATTTACCTAACTGTATCAGTAGCAGTCTTTTAAAAACAAAAAATTATAGTTATATAGCAACTAAGTATTAAGTAGCTAAATTTACCGGATTTCCACAGCTGTTTTAAGAGTGAGGGAATAAAAAGTGGCTGCATAACTATAACATTATTATCGTGGGAAAAAAATACTTTTCCACAAGTTCAGCTTCCTGTTTTAGATTCTTTGTAGTAGTGATGTAAGAGTTATATTTTAAACTAAGCAGAATTTTTTTTAAAGTTTCCAAATACTTATTTTAACTATTCATTCCACTCTTTTTAAAATTGAAGACTGATAATTATATTATTTTCGTGTACAGGATTGATCAAAATACAGTAAAAACCATTAACAAACATGATAGGATGTAAAACTTTAAACAAAAGTGGCAAAAATGTCGAAAGACAGTAAGTAATTTTAATGATTTACTTTCATTTTTTGAATTCCGAGAATTTTAATATGCAGTTTGAGTTAATGTAAACATTATTTCATTTAAAGTAAATGGTATAATATTTTTATATTATTTCTAAAATTCATAAAATAATGTGGTTACTATTTATTGATTTATAAAAATCATAAATTTTAGAGGGCTGACTTATGATATTTCTGCATAGGTGTCAATGGAGTGTAATAGGGTTATTTTCGAAATTAACACTTTCATCGCTAAGGGCGAGCTATATCGTCTTCCACGAGAGCTAGTGACAAGATATCTCGTCCTCCTTTTTAGTGCTAAAAGTGGAACTTGTAGCTCAGAGGGTAGGAAAAAGCCGCACTATTACGGAGATAAGTGTATAAGTTGATGTGTTTTAGTATCTAAATGGAGGATAAGCAACTACTACGCGTTTTGTAAAACCTTTTATGGAGTGGTACACAATTAAAAACTAAAGCTTTTAGAATTTTTGGTAATTTTGCAAACGTTTTACAAGCCTCACCACTAGGGGACAGCTACAAAGTGGTGTTATCTATGAACTTCTACGTAATTTACATGTGTATAGTGGTGGGGAAAATAACTTTAAACTAAATTTACAAACCAGAAAATCATACGCAAAAACATAAACTTGTAGCGTGTTTTAATATGTTTGTACTCACAACTATGCAAACTTTATGTAAAACTTTATTCTAGTGGTAGTTAAGTTCATGTTTTAATGTTTTGTTTTTTGTTCATTTAAACTTATTTTCCATACCACTAGATACAAATGATTTAAAAGTTCATATGCAACGCTACTTTGTACCAGCTCATTCTGGTGAGACTTTTAAAATGTTCAGAAAATTACCAAAAATTCTGAAAGATTTGATTTTTTAAATGTCTACCACTCTATAAAATATTTAACAAAAAAGCGTAGTAGTTGACAGGCCTGGATTAACAGAGATAGAGATAATATTTTTAAAAAAAATTGGATTGTATTTTCCATGCCCAATTTGTTTTTAAAAGGAGCTTTGGAAGAAGCTCATTAAATCAACACTGGATAATACATTAAAAATTGAAAAACTTTGGGTTTTATTATTTTCTTAACGCACTTTTTTTCGACGGATACAGATTTCAGACTTAAATAAAGAGGAATGAAAAAAAATATTTCATGCAAATCAATAATATTATTAATTATTTATACATCTTTTCTTCAGTTTAAAATAAACGAAAATTTTTTGAACTATATAATACACAAAATGTTATCAAAATTACCGTAAGTTCTGAACGCTTTGGTTCCTAAATGCCTACAGCTCTATGAAATATTTTACGAAAAGCGTAGTAGTTGGCAGACCTAATATTAATTCCAAACAAATATATTTAGTCACTAAATCTTAAGCATAGAATTTATAGTTTTTAAGTGAAAACTAATAAAAGTAAATTTGCAACTTCTTCGTTAAATTATTAGCACAATTGTTTTAAATACTTTAGGACCGTAATAAGTTTGCATACTATCTAACATTTAAGGTGGTAGTCTAGAGGTCCAAAGGCAGAACTGCCAAAGGCTTAAAAAAATATTCAAGAGTAATATACTAGTGACTAAAATTAGTTTACATTTCTTTGCTGTGACAACTACTTAAAACATTTTCCATTTTGTAAAATCATTATTTTTTATGTGAATATTAGACTGGATGTCAAGAATGTTTAACTTAAATTTAAAAACAAAAATAAAAAAATAGAAATACATTTTATAATGTACAACTTGCTATCCCTTAAATTATTTTGGAGTACCTTTAGGAGCATAGAGGGGTTGTGAACTAACATGACAGATTTAAGAACAGATAAAAATACATTATTGATGATAAATGATATTGGCTATCTAGTGATAATTGGTTATAAGTTGACCATCTAGTTCCAATCGACTATTAATTGGATATCTAGTGTTAATTAACTGTAAGTTGACTATCTAGTTATAATTAGGTGGAGACGGAAGGGTATATATCAATAAAGCTAAAACTGACCTTTTTCTGTTCCTTTGACCTTTTCTAAGAAGCTACTAATGATATCGCTTTGAATTTTTTTTTAGATGTTTGAGATTATATCAGTTGTATGCTGTGATAACGTTTTATCGTTAACAGAAATACATTTTAAATCATACATTTGAGAGATTTTTGCTCAAAAATGATGAAACTTTTGAAGAAAAAAAATTCTTCCAAATATATATATTAACAGCTACCACAGCGTAAACATGTATATGTAAATGCTTGGTGAAAAAAGAACTATAGCAATGTCTTGTTTAGATGCTCAGAAAAGATACATCTAAAAAGGTCAGTTTTAGCATTACTGGTACATGTCCTACTGGCTCCTTTTAAATATCAATTGATTATTTAGATCTAATTAATTTGAATTTGAAGATCTAGTGTTATGTTTGTAGATTGAAATGTTCTTTAGAAAATAAGAAGACCTGCTCACTATTTCGGTAAAGACAAATAACAATCATTCAAAATTTTTTTGCTTCTCTTTTTAAAAAAATAAAAGATTGGTTTTCAAATTGATTTAATCTGTATCTTAATGGTGCTAACAGAAGAACTTTAATTACACAAAAGTGAACACACTACAAATCTATTTGAATAATTTATGACCCAAATAAAAGAGATAAAAGTTCGCCTACATGATTACATAGAGATTAGTTTCATCAGAATAGATTTCTGGAGAATAACTGACAATCTAACACTTCTACAAAATTGTCCTTGTGCAAATGATTGGTCAGTATGCGATGCTTACATATTTAAAATATTTTAAAAATATATTTAATTTAAAAAATAACAGATATTTTTGGCTTTTTAATTGTTTATATTAAACACATTAATTACATAATATTTTATTAGTTCTTAAAGATTAGAAATTTTTTTTTATCTAATTCAAATTGACTTTCATTTGGTTATCCAGTGATAATTCACTGTCAGTTGATTATTTAGTCCAATTTCTATCACTTGGATAAAGTGCTCATAGACCTAAGGGCTGACTATTTAGTGCCAATGACTATCAATTGATTATCTAGGGCTAAATGGAACTTTTGGGCTTTGATTATATAGGAGTTTTTCGGGGAACCCGGGCCGCGAAGCTGCCCCTATCCTATTCATCGTGGAATTTTAGCAATGTTTTAGGTTGCACATTGAAGTTAGGTTGGACATTGAAGTTAAGTTGGACATTACAGTTAGGTTGGACAGTGGGTTTGCTTTTAAAATGTTTCAAACACTTTGCTTGAATAACTAAAGGGGAATCAAAATAAAATGAGCAGCTTGCTCTAAACTATGTTTGTTTCAAGTTGAAGTTGTGCGAAATTGTGTCAGAATGAGGAAACGTTATTTTCAGAAGAGTTGATGTAGTTATTTCTTTTATAGTTATGATATGAGGCATCAGAGGTAAAATGTGCAGTTATTGGTTTGTAGTTTTTATCTTTGTTATAGTTTTCAAATTTGAAGATTTCATCAAAATTTACTGCATTGCATTCTATGACTTTGTCAAAAAAATCAGAATTGTGTTTATGTTATATATATATATATATATATATATATATATATATATATATATATATATATATATATATATATATATATATATATATATATATATATATATATATATATATATATATATATATATATATATATATATATATATATATATATATATATATATATATATATATATATATATATATATATATATATATATATATATATATATATATATATATATATATATATATATATATATATATATATATATATATATATATATATATATATATATATATATATATATATATATATATATATATATATATATATANATATATATATATATATCAGTGGAAGAAGCAGGTAAGTATGCATTCAGGGATATTTATTCATCAAGGAAAATAACATAAAGTGGTCCCGTCTATATGGGTACGTTAAATGTAACAGAATAGATTTGGCTTTCATTTTAATTTTGACATAACTGTTCTACATCAATTTTGAGTATGGTTGCAAGATTTTTATTTCTACATATGTTATAGTAAATAATAATGCAATGATTTAAAGGCCCCACCTTCTAATAAATCTATAGTAAAATATTCCGTACGCCGCATTATGTGAAAGTGAACGAATTACAAATCAGTCTGCCCAATTTGTATAAATATACTTGAATTAAGTAGATAGTGTCCACTTGCAATAGTATGTTTTCGAAATAGGAGGAGAAGAAAAAAAAGGAATCGATGAATACATAAAGATTAGTTTCATCAGAATTGATCTCTGGAGGGGTGTCTTACTGTCAGCCACTTAAGTAAAGTTGCCTGAGTGCAAAAGATAGATTATTCTGCGATGCAGAAGACGAGACAAGATAAGAGGTGTTTCGTGTCCTTTTCCTTCCTGTCTTTCAATCTAGAATACGCCATGAGGGTTGAGGAGGGGAGTGATGAAAAATGACACAGATAAAATGGAGTGGATGGGGGAGGAAAGTTGATCTGGGCTTTCAACAGAGCTATCGGTTCGTTTTCGGAAAGATAATGAAATGTTATTCGTGAATTGGGGATGGATAGGAGCAGGTTCGTTTTTGTTGATAATTAGGATTGTTAAAGTTAGTGGGTGATCGTTATTAAATATTGTGTCGGGGACTTTCTTCAGTCATCTAAAAGGAAATCGCATGAAAATCAATTCTCTGACGATTTTGAAAATTTGAGGAGCATATTTTTTCGTGATACACCCCTTACTTACCTGACAACAAATGAAAAAAAGGTTTGATATCAAACAGTTCAAAATAACGTTTACAAAAGCAGGGAGGAAAGAGGGTTTTAACATATATTGTTTATATTCTCAATCTCAGTTATATGTTTAGAGTTTTAAAGATAAATAAAAATAATTAAAAAAATGTCATTAGAAGGATATACATTGTTACTTTATTATTTTTTGAAATATACTTGCAGTGACGAAGAAGATAATTACATTCATGAGCCAATAAAACTCATACAATGAAAAATCTAAACAGTTATTTTTTTGAACTACTCACAATTAAATTTTTTTGTAACTATCATCCTTAGTACAAAGTTTCATGGAAAAATATTTAAAATGAATCCATGACATCTTAATATATTTTAGATTTAAAATAAATAAATAAATAAAAATAATAAAGGAGCTGGCATTCGAAGGAAATACATTGTTACTTTATGTCCTTGTGAGATATAATTGCAACGACGAAGAAAGTAATTACATTCCTAAGTCAATAAAACTCATACTATGAAAAATTTAAACAGTTACATTTTTAACCCATTCGTAGTTTAATCTTTTGTATTTATCATCCTTAGTAGGAAGTTTTCGATAAAAATATTAAAAATGAAGCTATGATGGGGACTTTTGAGCAACTTAATATATTTTAACTTTTTTTTAAAGGAAGAAAGTAAACAAAATTTGATGAATAAATAAAAATTCGCTTGAGGCAAAGTCTCCTTTATAAGAATCAAAAACACTTAAGCAACCAATTTAATCAAAAACACTTAAACCTATTTCAACAAACTATATACCATTTTTAAGAAGAATTATTAACATTAACTATATTAAGAACTACAAATTAGTATTATTAACAATTAATACTAATAAAATGAAGCTATTATGGGATCTTTTGAGCAAATATAATTTAGAGATTTTTTTTTTAAATAAGGGAGGAAGTAAACAAAATTTAATGAATAAATTGAAATTCACTTAAAATACACTTAAATAGCCAATTTAAATCTATTTCAATTTTCATTTCTACGAAGAGTTATTAATATTAAAAAACTACGAGGAGTTATTAATATTAAAAAACTACGAATTATCAATACCAACAAATAATATTAATAATCTTATCCATCATGAAGTGATAAACATTTTGTATGCCTTCATTGGGGGTAAGCAATCATTGTGGTAATAGTTTTCTTCTGTAACTAATAATTACTACTTATTTAAAAAACTTAACTACTTAATTAATGAAGTAAAAAAACATTTCCAGAAAAAAGGTGTCTCATCAGTATATTTAATATTATGAAATATTGTGACTTATAACAGGGACATAGAATATTGTGATAATAACGATACTTATAACAACAACACAATCTTCGGAAATCTTATAGAAATTTAAGTCTTAAAGTTAAAAACAGTCAAAACATAATAAGAGTCTTTAATAAAAAATAAATCAAAATCGTCACGTTTATTTTTAAGTTATTAAAAACGATCTAAAAGAAACATTGCATAATAACACTTTACTTTAATACTTATATCAATGAAAATGGATCCATGCTGGTAAAATCAAATCTTTTGTTAGTGCTAGTGTCTAAACTAATACAAAATACTTAATAAAAAGTAATGATGTCAGATAATAAATTATTTATACCAAAATTTAAAAAAAAATTTGAAAATGATATTTGGTAAGGAAATAAAAACAAATTCCAATAAATTTTTCTTTAGGCTTATTTATATAATCTGATAGTAAGTTGACGATATCTAATTATAAATAAACAATATGAAAATCGGAATATTAAGGACAATAAACTAATATAAAGGAAAAAATTAAAACATTAGGTATTGCAAATTTGTTACATGAATAAACTCAGATATGACATAATTTACACTGTTTATTAAATACTTAGCATAAATAATATTACATCTGTAAATAATAGAAATAATTTTAATTTCTTATAATATTGCAATATTTTGTTTCATATTTGATGAAACATAAACTATATTTAGGATATTCAACATTTTTAGATTTGTTGTTATTGTACTAACCATTTTAATATTTTTTTAAAAATTTCCATAGCTACAAACCTAGAAATATTAACTTTTTTTCAATGTTTAAATTAATAACGAAGTAAAATTTAAGTGGTTTTTTAAATTTACATACCAATACTAAAATAAAAACATGACATCATAATTATCATATCATTTGTTGTGGAGATGGGGATTTGTGTGTACTTTTTTTAAATTTGGCTCAAAAAATTACTAATAATCATTTTGAACATATCAAGCATTTTCTTTTATTAAAATCTGAACTGTTAACTTTATTTTTAATTATATATAGGATAATTATATATTTCTATTAGTATTTTTTAAATAATTTTAGTCTACTTCAGCCCATGATATGAGGCTAGAGTTGACGAGTCATAAATTTATAATCATTCTATTTTTACTAATAACAAAGCAAGGGAAATCAAAATTTTAAAAAAAACTCACATTAAAAATACATTCTTAAATAAATATTCTAAGTATTATTTTATAATGAATTTCAGTCCATATATTATTTTATTATTAACAACTGCAATATATTTCATCGAAGTTAAACAAGTCTGTGCTTCAAAATACTTACAAATCAAGCTACTGCATAAAAAATCTATACTCAATATTTTTCGGTTGAAAAATTAAGTGAAATTTCATTTTTATTTCTGAAAATAGTTTTACAAATCAACATTAAATCAACTAGGTAGGTCAGGTAAATTGTGTAAATGAACCATTAAAAAAATATTAGGACTATATAAATATTACAACTGCTGAAAAATTAATGAAATTTCACAAGCAATCAACTTTTTAAACAAATAAAAATCTTAAAATGTATTAAAGCATTGGTATTTGTTTTTTGCTTTTATTATACAAAGAAAAATATTTTTATTAAATAAAAACATAAAATGTTGAAAAAATAAGTAAATAAATTTAGTAATCCACGAAATCAATTTATTAATCAAAGTCAGGGAAGGGTATTAACTGAACCATATTATTATCACTGAAAGCTAAATTCAAACAAAGTCCAATAACCATTTGTTTATACTTACCTCTTAGAGTCAATGTTTCTTTTAAGCATCATTTTTTGTAAGCTATTGTAATTGACATATTTAGTGAATAAAAAATTCAAATAAAAATTAAATATTAAAATATATATAATAAGCCTATTTATTTATAACCAATTTTCTCCTATTTTTTCAAAATGAGGAATAAAAAATGTTTTTGCTCGAGTTCAGTAATTTACTTTAATTACTTGCATTTATTTTTTTAAGTATTTTCAAACGTAAAGCAAATTTATTATTGCTATTCTATGTATTTGTTCTTTCGTTACATTAATCGGTGAATTGAAAAAATAAAAATATTATACCCAATAACTCAGTGTTTACAAATGGTTTTTCATTTGTGTCATTCTTCATTGGTAAGTACTGCTGAAAAATTATTCATAATATATATTCTTATTCTAAAGTATTTTTAATTTTATTTGACGCAGTTTTGATCTGTCTCACAAAAAAACAAAAAGAAAACTTTTGATAAATCAAGAACTTGAGTAAGAAAAACCACCGCTTTTATAATTTTATCTTTAAAAATAGAAAGAAAAAAAATAATGCAAATATCGAAAAATGTATACAAGCTCTCAATATCACCAAATTACACATCATACAAAATTTTTATTGCTAACAATTCTGACTCTATTTTAATTTCTATTTCTTCGACCTAGCTTATAATTTATGTTAATAAAAATTAATTATGTTGTTAAAATATTATTCTGAGTGCTAATTATTTTATAATAAAAAAAAAATTTAACAGTTTTTCCGAGCACTCCAATCTCCCAATGTACTTACTTTAATCCTATTTTTGATAAATTTCCCTTTCCTCCAAATTTTATTTTTAAATGTTTGTTTTATTTATATTTTTAATTACTTCAATGATGCTTATTTGAGCATATTTGAATTTATATAATTATGTAATTAGACAATGAAATATAAACTATTAATTTCTTTACAAATAAAGCAATAATTAAGTTTAAAATACTTTCATTACAATCAGCGATAATTATTGTTTCGATCAAAGCGGCCACAATTGCCAATTGTTAGACAACCTTTGCAATAAATAAATCATTCATCACTGAGTCGGGGGGAAATTTGATGTTTGGAAAAATGAACCCTGTAAATAGTTTTCTCCTTTACCAGATATAGCGGACAGGAAAAACACTCACTGAGTTCGAGTAGGCGGGTTTTATATTATCGTTGTTCCTTCATTGCATAAAATTTGTTTATGATGGTGTTTATCGGTTTGGCCTATTTTTAGCACCTGAATTTTGTTTAGCTGTTCATAAAAACTACGCGCAACAAAGTTCTGCACGAACTATATGCAGAATATGTGCAGCATAAATGTTACCTAAAAAATAAATAAAAATGATAAGAAAATGAAGACCAATTAATTAATATAAAAGTTTCCTAGAAATGATTAAGTTAAATTTAATAAAATCTAATTTTCATCCAGGTCAGATTTAGGAAAAGAAATTGAATGAAGAATTGTTTATGAGATTAGTTCGAATATTCATGCCATCTAATAAATGAAATTTGAAATAGAGCATTTACATAAAGCAATTAATTTAATTAAAGTATGCAAATTAGCTCCTTTTTTAGCAAACATTACAAAAAATAACCCATTAAGTAAAAATGTAAAATGCTGAATAAACAAAGATTATGCAATAATTAAAAACAAAATAAAATATTTGATTTAATACACACTTTCAGGAAAAGAAATCACATAGCTGCCAACTTGTACAGAAATATTTCAGAGAGAGTTAGAAATGAGTTGTTAAGAAATATTTTAGAGAGTGGTAATCTTATGATAGCTATGGTATTAAAGTTTTTTTTAAAAAAAATAAGCTATTTAACCAACACGTGTTAGAATACTTGCCTAACTAATGTATCTTATATATATAGGTTTGAATTATTGATTTATCGGGGTAGATTAAACAGTTTAAGATTTATTTTTAAAATTAAGGTTTGTGCATTATGATATAAATATTACTACCATAACGAAAAAAATTAATCAATGGCTATAATGTTGGAAACTATGAAACGCATTTTAAGACAATGTGAGCTATTGATGGACACTTCCATTGATAAACTGGCACTTCGGAAATTTTAATTTCAATATTTGCAAAAAGCTTTTTAAAGAGATATTTAATATTACTATTAGAAAAAAAAGTAGGTCATTATATATTTTTAAAGACAGTATTAAATTCGACACAGGGTATAATCAAATAAAAGTATACCCACAGCTCAATTATTTTATTATAATAATCTGTGCAAATTAATTATCAAAAAATATTAAATATTTTGTATGTACTATTTAAAAAGGAAGGATATTTTAATCTATAAGGTCAGATGCAATTCGAGTTTAATGGATGCAACTTAACCATTCATACTTTCAAGTAGCTGATTTCAAATCTGCAATTGGTTTCTTTTTACAAGATGCAGTTTTTGAGCAATTTAAGATATTTAAACCAAGAATTTTTAAAAATCACTCGGGTGAATACTAAGAGTCTCCACGTATCTTCTAAGTAGGGAATGGTGGAAAGAATGCGATTATACATTTGCGATCATGCACTGATTTGCTCTATTCACGCATTTATTCATTCAATTGCTTGCAAAATTATAAACCCATTTCTACAGTCACACATCTATAACTCAATCACTAGTGATTAAATTTTTCAATTACCATGTTGCCAAAAGTATCATTTTAAAAAAAATATGCAGCTTTCCAAACAAAACTAACTAATCCCCACACCCGAATTTGAAGTGCAACAAAAAAAAATAATAATGAGCAGGTATAAAATAAAAATAATGAGCTTACCGAGCAAGAGCAATTTAATATCCTTGGCTGCTTGGATTCCATCTTCTTTCAGATTTTTCTCAATCTGCTTACTCCTAGCCAAAGCAGCCCTTTCCTCGGCACTCATTGCACATCCCATGGCCGACAAAAAGGGTGCGTTCCACTCTTATCTGATAAGTATCCGTAGCGGACGTGCTTTTACGGGTATACAACCGATAAGAAAAATCCAACAAAAAGGAAGAAAAAAAAACGAAAAGAAACACGGGATCCTATAAAATTTCTTCTTTATAATCTCCTAATTTTTTTTTCAACAACCAATGATGATGATGATGGTGGCCGAATGGTCCAGATGACGTCTTCGAAAGACCATTGCAGTGTGGTCCAAAGACTATCCCCGACGATTTATAACCTTTTCCACACCTCTTCGAATTTTTCGAGGATGATGAAGATCGCCAGGTAATTTTAGAGAAGTGTTTTAATCCTTGTGAAAGCGGAAAAGGGGGTGTGTCTAGAAAGGGGTCTTCGATCTACTTCGAACCTGTTTCCCGATTTTGGGAAAGAAGGAAGGTGAGGAAGAAAAAAAAGTTATGCCGGCGACCACAAAATACTACACAAGTGGCAGTGGTGGGGTTCGAAACACCCAGTTTTTCGGTTTTGCACCGGTTCACTCTTCGGCCACCCTCCTTTTTCGAAGATTTTCCTCTACCTGTACTCTCGTCTTTTTCCCCCCTACAATATCCCGGACCGCTTTTCCCTTCAGTATGATAATGAGAGGCGACCAAAGGCTCTGGCCAATAGTTGCGCGTAGGGTCTTCCACCCGCCCGCGGTTACCATGGAGACCCGCATCTCTGCTCTGTGGAAGCTGTATGACGTCAAACTGGCGCCAGTCGCCATTTTGGCTGGCTGCGGCGCTGATGTCGGTGGGGGTTGGCGGGGACCGCCAGGAGAAAAAAATCGATGCGATTGTCTGCAGTATCGTTATCGAAAATACTAACTGATGGATATGTGGAAAGAGAATGTAAACCTGTGCGCATTTAATTCAAAGAGGGAATCTGTCAAACGGGGGCTTCACTGTGTGATTGTCTGTCATACCCTTATTCAAGATAAAAGGAAATCTTCTTCCAAAGATTCTTTTGAGAAAATTAAATCATTTCAAAATTAAATTCACTGATGAATCTTCTTTAAATTTGAGCACCATCTCTCGGTAATCGTTAAATGTCTTTATTTTGAAGAGTGCACGTTGAGAAAAGGATAATTAACTTTAAGAGGATGTAATGTATGTACGACAAATGTAATATAATTTTATTACACTTAGTTTAACTTTTTTTAATTTTGTCATGAAATTTAATTTTAATTACTTTCAAAAATTTGCTTCACTCTTAAAACTTTTTACATAATTTAATTAAGTTTTTGACTTAAATTAAATAAATTCTTAAAATGTATTAAATGCATAAAATTTTAATTTGTTTTAATCTATATTATTTTTAAATTTTTCTCGAATTATTAAAACCATTTAAATATTTTATTTCTCAACTTTTTAAAAATAACAATTTAATCGCTGTTTAGAATAAACAAATTTGTTTCAAAAATTTTAAAAATATAATTTTGATTTTAAAAATTTATTGCATTTTATTTATTTTCATTCATTTATTTTTTTCATTTTTTCTTTTTGTAAAACTTGCTTTCAAGTTGTTCAATGCCGAGTTAAAAGTACCAGCAAAACAATGTAGACTTCGATTCTAATTATTTAATATCCTTTCACATTCAAATAATGCTGCAATTATTTAATTTATGCGAATGTGAGATTTTTCATTTATTACAAAAAGATTCAAATAAAATATTTACAGTTTTACACCTTGAAGCCTTGATTAGACATTAGATCTTCAAAATTGTTCACAATAAAATTGTTTTTCTTATAATTAAAAAAATATTTACATTTTATCATACATTTTCAGAATCAGTTATTAATACTTAGAATCAGTTGATAATAATAATAAAAGATGAACTCTAATAATGAAAAGTCCAAATTTTAGAACTAAATTAAATAAAATATCGAATTCTTATCTAAATCAAAATTTACATTTGAAATATTTATAAAAGTATAAAATTTACATTTGCAAGACTATAAAAGTTATAATGGGAAAAATGAGTTATAAATCCGAGAGAAAATTTCACTAATTAAAAAGAAAAATCTTGAAATTAAGCATAGATATAAAAACAGAAGACCAAAAATTTACTATAATAACACACTACTGACACACAAAAGAATATCATTTTAGAAGCCAAAGAAAATAACAGTTATAAAATGAAAAATGCTATAAATATGCACCATGAATTCAAATAAAATAACATGTAGATAATCATCTACAACTTAAATAATTACAGATTTACAAAAAAAAATTAATGAAATTTTTATTTAGTAGAAATTGAAAATAATAATGGAGCGAAATGTTTCACGGGAACATAAAAAGCACATTTTCATCAAAAAAATCCAAGAATAATTTACTGTGGCAAAAGCAAAGAGAATAACTCAATTTTTCCAGATAAAAAATTTAACTTAAATATTTACAAATAAGAATGATAACATTTTTACTAAGGCAATCTTTAAAACTTACAATACGGAAAGAGAGATAGGCAACATATTCAAGTTCGAACTATTCAAATAAAAAAAATCTCATTTATGAAAGAAATATCGTGGAAATATTCATGATACTTGAAACTCAATAAAATAATTCAAATTTTATCCGATTAAATGTTTTTAACTTAAATACTTCTTAACAAATAACATTTCAGCGGAGACGACTCTAAAATCTACAAAATGAGAAAATAGTTTAATGAATTATCCAAGCAATTGTGAAATAAATAGGAAATTTCATTTATAAAAGAAATAACAAGGAAAGATTCATGATTCTCAAACGTAATAAAATGATTAAATTTTTAATCAGATAAAAAGTTTTTTAACTTAAGCACTTACAAACGAATAACATTTACACCTAGAGAACACTCTAAAACCTACCATACAATGAAAAGAGTTTATCAGTTTAGAATTTGTTCTTTAATATAAATACTTACAAACAATTTAAACGAATAACATTTACACCTAGAACAATCTAAAACCTGCAATACAAAGAAAGAGCTGGCTAAAATATCGAAACTATCATGATATAATCATGAAATCTCACTTAAAAAAGAAATATCATGGAAATATTTTAATGCCGACCAATAAACTGTTCAATTTTAATTGAGATTAAAAGTCATTAACTTAGATGGTTATAAATAATTGTATTTATGAAGAATTAAATTCTTATATAGATTATGAAAGCAATTAAAATAATACCATTTTTAATAAGAGGAAAATCTACAGCTTAAAATACTTACTAAAATATACAATTTTATTTTGATAGTATATTCTTTAGTAGAAGAAACGAGATAACAACCTTAAAGAGTAGCAGCATTAAAAGAACTCAAATGTTTTAGTAAAACGATCCTACAAATCGTTATTTCTTTAATCGTTTTCTAATTTTCAATCAATACCATTTTTTTTTTACTTATTTAGTCACTTTCGGGTTTTAAAATATCCTTTAATATTAGCTTTTCACAGTTTTATTGTAACTCTAATCGACAATATGAATTCGCATTTAATTATATTTTAACGCTAGGGTTACAACATCGTTAAATAAATGAATCAATAGGAAAAGAACGCAACATTTTGAAGCAAACGATTCTATAAACAGTGGTTTTTCTAAATTTTAATTATAAATTTTACTGTCAAATAATACAAGAATTGATCAATTATTTTTTGCGTAATAATCTATTTTTTTAGTATTAGATTTTAACTATTGTGAAATTTCAAAACTAACTTAAATATTATGCTTCTAGTCGAAAATCTGAATACAAATATTTCCTATAGCTTAACATTAGGATGCAACACCATAACATTAAATGTATCCATCAATATAAAAAAATATTGTTATTTTAAAAATAAAAGAAAGATTTATGAAATTAAGGTTCTTTAAAATTGTTTTCTAATATTTAATTTTAAACTTTCATTTGATGAATAATATAATATTTAAAGACAATATTTAAGTTATAAAATAAAGTTATAGTTCATTAAATTATAACTTATGCAAAACTTCATTGTTAACTTAAACATAAAACAAAAATATGACTACACATTTTTCCTACACTTTAACATTGCAACATCATTAAATATCTGTATCAAGGTATTGAAAATACACAAAAGGAATATTTGTTATCAATTTCCAATTTTTAATTGTAGACTTTATTGAAGAACAATATAAGCCCAACTAAAACAGTATTTGGGTTATTATCAACAAGTTACAGTCTCCAATAATAGATTGTAACTTGTGCAAAAATTTTCTGTTACTTAAACATAATTCCAAAATACGACAACGTATTTTTCTATAGTTTAAACATGAACGATAATACATAAGTATAATGCATTCTGACGTCATCATAAGACTTTTTATGAATTATTTTTCTCCAAGGACTACTGCGCTCTCCTACCTAGCTACTCTAAAAGAAGTCTATTAGCTTATACTGTAGATTTGAATAATTGTTTCTACTGTTTGCACTCTACAGTTTATTATGTAGTGCCACATTTCTTTTTACGGTTATTACATAAACGATGATTATTTTTAAAGCATGAACTGAATTATTTTTCTCTGTAGATGCTGAGTTTTAAATGTGAGTTTTTTTCTTGCTTCATTGCAATAAAACCATTGAATAAAGATAGGATTCTTTAAATCTATATTCGTGTTCGAAATTTTTTCACGTCTTGCTTTTATACAAAAACATAAAATTTTACAATCATTTTTATACAGTTATTTTAGTTTTAAGTTATTAAAACTAATTTAAAATATTTATATTAACATATTTATATAATTATTTAAAAGTTTTAAGTTATTTTAGATTTTAGTTTTATTATACTTAAAAAAATGTGTCTGTCATATTTATGTATACAACAGTTAATTTCATTTCGCTAAACGATAAATTCTTCTAAGAAAAAAATCTTCATTAATAACGCTTTTCATAATTTTTTTTTCTAGTTTAAAAGAATTAATTGCGCATGTAAGTCATGTAATTTTGTATTCTATGCGTATAATGAAATAAATTTAAGAAGAAGAAAATGGTGAGAAATTTAAAAAAAAAAGTCGTAACTTACTTTACGAAATTACTTTTGCCTGCATTGACACCCGACAATATAACAGAATCAACATATATGCATTTATAGAACTAAAATAAAATACTAAAGTCCAAATTTTGAAACTAAATT
>NC_092209.1:20215923-20379982 GCF_043381705.1 Parasteatoda tepidariorum | reverse complement strand
GATTTCCTAGAAATGTACTTTTAAATCGTTACTTTTTTTGTTTAGTACTTGTACTTTTACTTGTACTTTTTACTCGTTACTTTTTAAAATAAGAACTTTTTACTTTTTACTCGTTACTTTTTTTAAAAATACTTGTACTTTTACTCGTTACTTTTTAAAAGTAACGTTGCCATATATGATCATTTTTAAATATTTTATTTCAGATTTTAGTTTTATTATGCTTCAAATTTGTGTCCGTCATATTTATGTATACAACAGTTAATTTCATTCTGTTAAACGATAAACTCTACTATAAACGGAGGGAAAAAAATCTTCATTAATAACACTTTTCATAAAGTATTTTTTAGTTTAAAAGAATTAAAAGCGCGTGTAATTCATGTAATTATGTATTGTATGTGTGTAATGAAATAAAGTTAAGAACAAGAAAATGGTGAGAAATTTAAAAAAGTCGTAATTTACTTTACAAAATTGCTTTTGCCGGTATTAACACCCGACATTATAACAAAATCAACATATATGCATTTTATAGAACTAAAATAAAATGCTAACCAAACGATTAAAAAGAGATTCATAAACTCGAATAAAAATATTAAAAGAAAGCGATATATTCATCAATATAACTAGTAGTTAAGCTTTTTATTGTAGAGTGGCGCTGAAATCGTTTGGAGGAGAGTTTTGTCATTTAGCCATGCTTTAAAAAAACGCGTCGATTTTTCATATGGTCTAGTATTAGAGTGGAAATGTTTCATTTATTTCTCAATAACATTAGCATAACAGGGCACCTGAAAAACCATTAACAAAAGGTCGAAGAATTAT
This sequence comes from Parasteatoda tepidariorum, assembly GCF_043381705.1. Classification (NCBI taxonomy): domain Eukaryota; kingdom Metazoa; phylum Arthropoda; class Arachnida; order Araneae; family Theridiidae; genus Parasteatoda; species Parasteatoda tepidariorum. Next base: position 20,379,166 of record NC_092209.1, on the reverse strand, counting down.
AATATAAATTTTTATATATTGTTATGTTTGTAGCTAAGTAAATATAAGTAGATGCGAAGGTGGAGGATATGAAATTTTAATTCGAAAGTGGAAGGTAATAGTAAGAAATTTTTATCTTCTTTGCAACAAAATTGATAGTAGTTTTTAATTTTTTTCCATTGCATACGAACACTGCATTAGAACATCTTTAAACGAATGAAAAAGATTTTTTGGGAAAACTATTCTATTAAAAGTAGTTTTCTTAATCAATTTCTAAATTTTTTTGTTTTAGAATTTTAATATAAGGTTTCTATGGATCCTTATCACAGCAATACAATTAAGTTGTGCACAATTTAAAAAACATATTTTACACTTCTCGCACAGTAAACAAGCTACACTTCGATAGAAAGTGATCTTAACCTTAACACAATGAATAAGAAGAAAAAAACAGATATTCCATTGAAGAAAATTGAATACAATTTCTACAAAGTACCCTTCTACATAAAGATCAAATTCCTAAAAGGAACGAATGAAATGTAATTAACATCCCATTTCCAACGAAATAAAGGGCATGTTATTCAGACGAAATGTTTATGGTTCATAAAAATGAGCTTTAATATCATTAACCAAATATTATTGCTATCAAACGAATAGGTCATTTCCGTCTTTACGTTTCTAGACAAGAAGATGGTAATGTACTCGATGTCAATGATATTTGATTTACTGCATTTTCATCTTTTATTGAAGCTTCAAAAAAGATTTCTTGGACTTTTTATTATTATTATTTTTGCTTTTTAATTTGTTTCTTTTAAAGCACTTTTGAAACATTTTAAAATACCATTAAAACACTCTTATTAATTTTAAAAAATTATGACCCGTTTGAAATCCGAAACGGAATGGAATATAAAAATTTAAATCTAAACCAAAAACATGAATAAATAAAAGTAAGACTTGTTATGAAATAAAAGTAATACGTTTTTCAATTTTGAGCATAATTTTAGTAAAGCATATCTTCGGCGAGTTCTTTTTTCTGGACATAGCTCAAAATGTCTATTAAAGAAAATTAACGTAACTCAAAATACCTATTTTAGAAAATAAACGTATCTCAAAATGCATATTTTAAAAAAAAAAAGAACATATCATTTGATTCAGTTTTTCAAAATTCGATTTTGAGCATTGTTCATATTTTCAAAATAAGCCAATGAGTCCAAAACAAAATTCGTCATTTATATCATTGCCTAAAACACTAAGGATTTTTTTAAAACTTACTCTCTTAAGACTTTAAAAGTCAACAGTTCTTTTTGAATTGTTGCCACGGGTTTTACGAAATTATAATAGTTGTTATTGTAAATTGAGCTGTGTAAAGTTTCTTAAATACACATTTTGAACTGTGTAGATTTTCTTAAACAAGCATTTTGAACTATGCCCAAAATAAAAAGCTCACTGACGAATATTTCATTAATTTTTAATGTAAATAATTAATTTAAATTCAAATAATCCAATCAAAATAAACAATAGCTTGCCTTGGAATTTAAACATAAAATGATTTATCATAATAAGCTTAACAATGTCCTAATAATAAACAAAATTTTAAGTTACTCTAATGATTATGTTAATCAAGGAAAGTAAATTTCAGCAATTTTTTATAGTCAGAAATCAAATGACGGATGTTAATGGAATGCATTTCTTATAGAATTCATACAAATTGCTGATGATTATTAAATAAATTTAATATATCTATAGATTCTAAGTATTCAAGATTTGTATACTAATATTTCAGAATTTCATCTCATTATTAATCATGTTTTTGTAACGACCGTCTTTATCACGTTTTTTTTTGACACAATGAGCAAACACTATTTCGATTTTTTAACTAACTTGAGCACTCAAATTTTAACTGGAAGGAATGAAATATAAATAAATCGTTTTCTAGCAGCTACAAGTAGGTTCTAATGCCGTCATATTTTCAAAGATGTGTTAAAACTTTTTTAATCAAAATTTTGGCCACTTTCCGACGAGATAGGTAATCAAATATGAAAAGAAACTCTATCTTGCTGATGATGCAAGTTTCAATCGTTTTGAGACTACTATATATAGAAATTATTATCAAAAAAAATATTCTCAATTTAAATTTTTTACCACTATTAGCTAAAGTGCTTGATTTTCAAATGAAACTTTGCACCCATTAACATACCTGCCAACTCTTCATGATTTTCGGAAAGATTTTATTTTCATATTTAAAGTGGTAGCAATACTCAGGCTATTCCAATTAACTTTTTGAATTATAATGATAATTATAAATGAGTTTCACCACCACTACATATAAATAATTACAATAAATATATAAAGGCATAATAATCCCTACACAAGCGAATTTCAACGGGATAAAAATATAAATATATTTTTGAGTCAGATTGTTTTTCGTTTATTGTTTTACAACCACTCTGAAAATCCATTCTCGGAAAGAGTGAAAGTTGGCAGGTATGCATTAACAATACTAGAAAAATCAATTGGTTCCTAAAAGCTTCATTTAAAGCAACATTCAGCTTCATTTTTTCTTTGCAAATCAACTTTTTGTCCACCTTCGGGCAAAAGCAAACAAAAAACTAGTTAAGAAATCAAAAAATTTCAAACGAACTAAAAAGAAGAAAATAGTTTCATTTTTTATCACCTGTAATTAGAAAGCGAGAAGTTTCATCATAATCTGCATAAATTAGCTTTGATATGTAGACTAGACGAATTTAAATGTATTGACGCATTAATCTGAATACTTTCGGATGATGCGTATACAGAATTGAAAAAGAAAATTTAATTGAGAGAAGCAGATATATGGGTTTAACATTGTGGTCACGTGTCTCAAATCATGAGGTTTAAGATTTATTTCTATAGCTATTGCTCGTTTAACCACATATTTTTCAGATCTTCGATAGTTTATTTAATTTTATTACCTGCGTTGAACAGCTGATCCCACGGTTGGGCGTGAAGCAAGCGAATTCTAATCCATGATCAGCCAACCATTGAGAATATTCTACGACAGCTATGTGATCGGTTCGATCCGAGGACAGAATTCGTATCAACCAGCTACCACTGGGATATGAGCCTAGGTCACCTCATTGTGAGACGAGCGTACTATCCCCTTAACCAACGTGGCTTACCTTCGATGGTTTTATTTTGTAAACAGGGATGAACAGCTGACCCAATTCTGAGTTTACGACCATCACGTTCAAATCCGCAGCCATGTCATCTTTTCGACCACCACTGTTTTTTCGAAAAAAATTAAGCATATATATTAATATGTAAGGTTGATATGATTATTCTCACAGATTAAGCTCGTATTTCATGTAAATCCATCTAACCATGGCTGTATTCATTTTTCAATGGCAATTAATGTAAATCTCCGATCAAGTTTGTACATACTTCTAATCATTGTTACTTTATTATAATGTTACCACATTGTTACATAATTCAAAATGTTTTATTCACTGTATATAATTTTCATGATGAATGGGGTAGGGCCCGCTGCGCGGCTTAGGCACCCAGTTTTGTTTAAATAAATAAAGAAAAGATATGGTTCTTCGCTTAAATTTTTTTAACTTTTTCCGGCAACTGTCACTAATACGTGCCAGCATAAACCCGTAACAATCAGGGTAAAATGATAAAACTGGTAACCAAAGTAATTCTTTAGCAGTTTATTTGTGAGCCGGGTAATAATTGTTTGATTTATTTAATTCACCATTACATTGTTCAAAATAAAATTATTTAGCTATACTTTGAACTAACATTGATTATATGTATGATTAAACTAACAATATTTCAAGTAAGCCTGTCAAATTAGCAACGCCTTCATTTAAGTTACCTTTTTTTATTTACATCCTGATTCTGATTTTGTACGAATGCTTTTATGAATCACCCGTCCCCAAGGGGTTCAGATACAGCGTACGATTCTGCCCAAAATTGTAATTTAAGTTCCATTTTATTCTCACTGTGAAAAGTCATCGTTGAAAGGATTAGAAGTTGGCAGGTACGTAAGTAAGCAAAATTACGAAAATCTGGCGTGTTACAGCACAAAATTTGTTCTTTAACTTGGTTTTCGTAATTTACATTTAATGATAGAAACAAAGCAATTACTGTTTTTCTTGTGCTGAAAATAGCAATTTGAGTTTAAAATGCTCCATTTTAAGTTAAGAAAGGACCATTACGGTTTAGGACTTAAGTAATCATCCGCGACTCCATATAATTCAGTTTTATTTCCTTATTAAAATATACAAATATGCTTTCAAAACAATATCAAAGTTAGTAGAAGTTAAACACGTCAGACGGAAATCTATATCACGTTTTCTTTTACCATATATTTCATAGAATTATTTTTTTGTTAAAAAAAGGTTATAATTCGAAGTCTTACAGGAATTCTAGATTTGGCGGCGTATTTCCATAAATTAGGAGAACATTCATTCTTGAGAAAGAAACAACTATATGACTTTGCAAGAGCACTGGATTGGACCAATTAAAATCGCGCGTCTGGTGCTAATGTGCCCTTAGGAAATCATACGCTAGATAAAGAATTTTTACTTTTGTTTCTCTGTAGAAGAAAATCGTCTGTAAGAAGTAATATTTATTATTCTTTCAACACTTTCTTTAAATGCGGACAGAAAGACGTATATTTTTTAAGGTTTATAGATATCACTTTTATTCTTTCTATACTTGTTGATTGATTATTCAATAAGTTTTGGTTCACTCATTTCACACGATTTAAGAAATCAAGGTAAAAAAGATTGTGTGATATAGTTTCAAGAGTAAGGCGATGGTGATATTCGTTTGCGCTAGGAGTTGGTGCAAGATTCTGGTAAGTACCCAAAATTCTGAAAAATCTGGAGTGTTAAAGTACAAGAATTTGGTCCTAGGTCGGGATATGATTGGTAGGGCACTGGGCTCATGTCCAAGAGTTCGTGGGTTCAATCCCCGCCGGCCGAAGACTAATAGTGTAGTAAATGGTGACTGATACACGTTAAATCTGTCGAGTCGCAAAGTCCTCCATGTTCCCATAATAAAACCTCTGAGGGTGCTGATACAGGAGTTTCATTGTTATCTGAATTGGTTCAAAATTACAAGGCTACCGAGTTGAATATTAGTAGTTGTACATCCAAAATTGGGTTGGCTGCTAAACGACGGATATTTCCAAAAAAAAAGTGTTCTTCAAATTGGTATCCCTTGATTTTCATAATTATTTCCACTTAATGACGGAAAAAAAGTAGTGATTACTCTTGTCTAGAGTTAAAAATATCGATGCATACTAGTGCATTTATGCATTAATTATTCGTTACTACACGAAAAAAAGGATGCAATATTCCACATAATGTATCAATTATTTTTTCTTCTTTTTTTTGTTTAGAAAGAGAAAAAAGTGTGATGCGCAAATGAGGGTTATAACTACCGAAGTTTTCATGAAAAAACTGAGAAAAAATTTAATAATTTTCTCTTACCAACTTATACTGACACTCAATTTTATATTGCAGTCATGTACAGAAGGCTGTCAGTAACCTATCATTATTTTTTTTTATTCTGTTGTACGTACACTTTTCTTTTCACCTTAGTGAATTCAAGTTTCTAAGCTTAATAGTTTCTGTGCAGCAAAACAAAATGTTTAGTTGAACACCCAAAACAGCGTCGGCTTCGGCAAATCTTGCGAATTTTCAACTTTTCATTTGTGCTTATTCAATATTTCGTCTATCTTAATCGTGAAACGCTATTTCAAATTTTTCATAACTCCATGTGGCGTAACTAGCACTACGATTATTAAACATCAATTCACTGGTATATAAGACATGTTAATATGTTTCAATCATGAGGTATCTTTTGATAGATGAAGGTTGGCATTGTCGATAACTCCTCCCTCCACATTGGTGACCCGGACGTGATGTGATCACGCCAATCTTGACAGTAACGCCTGCTTCGATCTAGTAATGCCTACTTCGATGGTTGGTCCACATTGAACGGTTGACTTGCTACTTGTGACTGCAACATTATCCACCTCCTCGCACTGTTGCTACTCAGTCTCATCTCGATCAAACACAACGTCAGCCTGCATACACTCGACTGCTAAAGGCAACACAGGAGCGACTACGACCGTGAAATTAATACATCCCTCACATTCAGCACTAAAAAAACCCGGTAACCTATATCCAGCTCATCCGGTCTTTCACAACTACAGCAACTAGCGGTATCCGTTCATCGAATTCTATCTCTGTTAAATTCTGGTGGGGGAATATTGTGGCGTAACTACCACTACGATTATTAAACATCAATTCACTGGCATATAAGACATGCTAATATGCATCAATCATGAGGTACCTTTTGATAGATGAACGCTAACGCCTGAACCGTCCAAAACTGGGTTATGAAATTTGAACAATTTAAGCCCTCAATCCTAATAATCGTTCAAAAGTTTTAATTAGTCCATTCAGAAGAGATGCTTGAAAAATGTCTTATGATGAGCAAAATAATTTATGATTGCAATATCCCCCCCCCCTTTTCTTTTTTTTTTTAAATTTCTAATTTAAATTTATTGTATTACTTTTTCTTGTCTCTTGGACAGGATTTTCCTCTTGACGACGAATATATATTCTTTGTATTTATGTGTTTGTTTTTGTTCCCAATAAAAATATATTAGTTCGTTAATAAATAAAAAAATGTTTTTAGCCGTTGTTATAAATTAAACTGCAAACGATTTTGTTTTAAATTCTTATCTCACGATCTTTAATGTTTACTTATTTTTTTTAACAGCTTTGTGATCAACATGAATGGCATAAGAACCGGTGCTACGTCTGCGAATCATTGTTTCAAAAGAAATCTGAAACTACTCGTTGATTTATTTATTCATTTATTTGAGTTTGTGCTTTTAAAACTTGTTTCCATAGAGCTAAATATTTTAAAATCAACGATAATTGAAAAAATAAATTGGCACGGATAATTTAAATTAAACATTTGTTTTGAAGGAACATAATAAGAATCAAATTTATATTGTTATCACCAACCCAGATTATAGGACCATAATTTATTAATGAATAAAGGCAAGGGTGGTATTAAGTTCTCAAAAAAAATTTGGTGAATTTTTAATAAAACAAAACGTTAATTTTTTTTTAACGAATTCATTTATATGGGTTTTCCCTTTTTAAGTTGGAGACAAAATACAAACCTAAATATTTAATATTTTTGGCAGGTTCTATCATGTGACATTGGCAATTATTACTTTTGTTTTCTGCAAGAAATTGAATGAAGAGAGTTTCAGAATTTGTTTATCTGAAATGGATTTATTTTGTTTAATTGTACACTGAGGGCATTGTCTATAACTATTTTGCAACTTCAGAAATTTGAAACTCAATTTGAAGATTCAATTGAACTCAAACTCAATTTAAATAACTATATCGTTAAAATCGGAGCATGAAAAATATCCTGCAAAATATCAAAACAATTTTTTTTTTGCACACTGTACATTAGGCGTAACGTTCCATAAGAATTGGTATTTAAATTGATATAAAAACTTGTGTTTTGATATTTAATTTAAAATTTATTTTTTTTAATGATTTTTAGTAATTTCACTCGTAGTTTTTTGGTGCTGATGAAATTTGTAGCAACCCCCGGTTACAACTGTCAATGTTATTTCACTACCTTTAATAGAAAAATACTAAAGTCAGCAGCTAAGCTGAATAATTCATAATATATTGTGCATTCGTAAAATCAAGGTGCACTTTTTGATGGTTAACGGTCAAAATGAATCATAACTTCACGGACACACTGTATATTAATCCGTTTGCCCATTGTGCCTTGCTTTTTTGAACAAGACACTGTTTTTTTTTAAGAAAAAATTTAATCTACAATAGTACTATAAAAACAATCTAAATATTTATATTTGGATGGCATGCTGTTTTTTCAAAGCTAAAGTGGTAGATAGTTTAGAGAAATATCCATTTGGTATGTATTACCCCTTTTTATGTATGTAAAGACGACTTTTTGTGACTGGACATTGATAGGTCAACCATTCAATACTCAATCATAAGAAGCAGACGGTGTAAGTGCGAACCAGTTATGTAAACAAAATAAATCGACATGTTTGCTTAAACCAGGAGGATATTTTTTCTGTTACCTACCACTTTAGTTTTGAAATTATGCTGTGCTTATAGTACATATACACATATATCTATATAACTAATCCAATTATGCTCACATACAAAAAGTGGTCTGCATATGTGAAACACAAGCATGAAACAAGTGACAGTACTTATTTGCTTATACGAAGTCCCTCGGCTGCCTACCACTTTTTAAAAAGGCATTGTGCATGACTTCACATCCATCTATAACTATTTATAGTATTAATATATTACGGAAGTTAGTTCTATCTTGTTTCAATAAAATAAATTTTAATTAAATCTTGTTCAACCACTTTCTCCTTTTTTTTTAAAAAAAAGAACAACTAAAATAAGAAAAGAGCACGTGAAACAACTTAGTAGATATATTATGGTAGGGAGAAAACTATATACAGATCCTACTTTTGTAAAATAAATCCTAATCATGAAACATTTGTGCTACCACCATTATTTTTCTTATAATGGCAATTCTTTGCTATTGAAAAGGATGATGATGACTGACAGGGATTTTAGGAGCTCTTTGCTACAACGCGCTTATAGCTCACTTGCCAAATATGTAAGAAGGAGTGGNTAGAAATTGTATAAAATTTTAGGGTTTTATGAATCACATATGCTTTCCTTTTAAAAAGTCTCTTCGGATCATCCTCCGGGATGTTTCCCAGACCGTCGCCAATAGCCCATTGTGCAGCTCTAGTGCGACGTAAATTAACAACAACAACAATAAAATAAATTTTAATTAAATCTTCTTCTACCACTTTCTCCTCTTTTTTACAAAAACAACAATTTAAAATAAGAAAAGAGCACATGGAACAATTTGGTAGATATAATATGGTAGGGAGAAAACTATATATAGATCTTACTTTTGTAAAATAAATCCTAATCATGAAACATTTGTGCTACCACCATTATTTTTCTTATAACGGCAATTCTTTGCTATTGAAAAGGATGATGATGACTGACAGGGATTTTAGGAGCTCTTTGCTACAACGCGCTTATAGCTCACTTGCCAAATATGTAAGAAGGAGTGGATGGGTGTTCAGGGCTTCCACGGTCTGAAATTCTTTTCAAGTGGTAGCAAAAGTGAGATAAATCTAGATGGTTTAAGCATGCAATAAAAATTATATTAAGAGGATATAAACAGGGTGTCTCAGTTAAGCGTTTCAGAACTTCTAAGAGGGGTAGGGGGCATCCTGACGACTCGAAATCATATAGCAATGTGGGGTCGGAAATGCTTTCCTGAAGCGGTGACGTACACAGAAGCACCATAAAGAAAAGAGACCATAAGTGAAAAATCGCTATAATAATACATTGAAAAAATTATATGGCCTCCTCGGTCACCCGACCTATCATGTCTTGATTTCTGGAGTCATATGAAAACGCTGGTTTATGACACCCCTGCTGATAATGTTGGTTGTAATCGCAGTAGCGGCCTGCGAGATATGCCTGGAGTATTGCAGAATGTTCGAATGTCCATGAGCCGGAGATGTGAGGTGTACATTGTAGCCAGTGGCAGAAACTTCGAACACTTACTTTTGCCCATGTAACATATAATTTTTTCAATTTATTATTATAGCGATTTTTCACTTACGGTCTCTTTTCTTTATGGTGCTTCTGTGTACGTCACCGCTTCAGGAAAGCATTTCCGACCCCACATTGCTATATGATTTCGAGTCGTCAGGATGCCCCCTACCCCTCTTAGAAGTTCTGAAACGCTTAACTGAGACACCCTGTATCTATATATGGCTGCAAAAACTAACTCGGGAATAATTTCGTAATTCACAAATGAAAGATAAATTTAAGTACTTTTCAGCTGTCTTGAAAAATCTTATCTACCCCTTCATTTATTTTTCTTTCCTGTGGGAACCCTGGTTTTACAGAAGATGGATATACGGATTCACAATTAGGCTACCACATTTAGAGAGTAAACAATAATACAAAAAGATGGTTGTTTTTAATAGTTACAGTACTCGCTATAAGTTGCCAATTTAGCTACCATGTTTAGAAAACAATCTAAAACATTGCACTATAAAACATAGCAATATTAAAAGTGGGTTGTAATTGTTAAAATACATTAAGTATACAAATTGGCTAGCTAAATTCAGAGAGCAATAGCAAGATAAAAAGTTGGTTGTTTCTAATTGTTATGATACATAAAGTTCACAATTTGGCTATCACATTTCGAGAACAATATAAAATAAATAATTGTAATCGAAAGCATTGTATTGCAAAACATTGTTATGTAAAAAGTTAATTGTTTCTAATTGTTATGATACATAAAGTTCACAATTTGGCTATCACATTTCGAGAACAATATAAAATAAATCATTGTAATAGAAAGCATTGTATTGCAAAACATTGTTATGTAAAAAGTTGGTTGTTTCTAATTGTTATGATACATAAAGTTCACAATTTGGCTAGCACATTTCGAGAACAATATAAAATAAATCATTGTAATAGAAAGCATTGTATTACAAAACATTGTTATGTAAAAAGTTGGTTGTTTCTGATTGTTATGATACATAAAGTTCACAATTTGGCTAGCACATTTCGAGAGCATTATAAAATAAATAATTGTAATATGTAGTAATATAAAGCATTGTATTACAAAACATTGCAATGCAAAACGCTGAAATATAAAAAATAGGTTTTTCCTGGTTGTTACGATACATTAAATTCAGAATTATTAGCCCTTCCCGAGAAAGCCTATTGAAAAAGAAAAAAAAATTCATTGAGTTTTCGATGAATGTAAAATATATGTATCATATCCTGTGCGAAAAGGAAAACACTACGAAGGTCCTTATCTCTTCTTATCTCATCCTGATGATTTAAAACTTTTTAGTGAATAATATATTATTTGTATAACTTTTGTGCGGTTGTAACTCTTATTTATTTATGACTGTTGGTTCAAGTTTTGCTTATCTTAAACCTGTTTTCTTTCTCTATACTAATTGTAAAGTGGCCCAATTTTTTCTTTTGAAAAGAAGACAGTTTTGTGAGAATGAAAAAACGTTTGTGATATAACTTCTAACACTTGAAAAATTACTCCAAAGCTACATCGCCTGTGCTCATGAAAATTTTTATCTAACTGAAGAAATTGATAACTTTTAAAATTTAAAAAAAGGAGAAAAAAACGATTAATATTTTTTTAAATATTTGACCTATATGCCTATTCCAAAGCGTGGAGAAATCTTTACTGTAAGATTATAAGTATTGTTTAAAATTATAGCTTTAAACCAAGAATATAATATGAAAGAATTAATTTCGATACAAGATTAAATATAGAAATAAAAATATTCGGGAATTGCTGGGTAACTAGGAGATATATATAATCATGATGAATTTAAAACCAATGTCATTTCTGATTGATATTCCTAATAACACCAATTCCCTTTAAACGTCTTAGTGATGTCACTCGAATATCTGTTTGATATCATTACAATATTGTACGCGTATTCGTGCTACTTGAAAATTTAATCAAAAAAATAAGTCTTATGAATTTGGCTGCTTCTTTTTGTAATCAAACAAAATAAAAATAAAAATCTTGTTGTCTGCATGTCACAGATTTTTATGAAATTTTTTTCTAAGCAAACACGCATGATAACGGAGCACTTCTTCAAGCATAAGTACACATAGTCGCAATATATATATATATATATATATATATATATGTTACGGNTAAAAGCTATAGATTACTTTGGCCGAGCAAAAATTTAGAAATTAAAAATTAAAAAAGATTCGTGACTAATAAAGTTAGAAAAAGAATTGAAAAACGAAAAAAAATTATGTTTGATGTTCCATTTCAAAATGTCCCTCAAGAAATTTCATAAATATTATCCAATAGGTTAGAATTTTCAGAGTTGAGAATTTTTTCTTAATAAAAGGAGATAATAAAAACAATTTTCCTTTTGTACGATAAACTCTCCCCAAAACCTCATTTTTCTGAAATATTTCCTCTCCCTCATTCAAAAATTTATAAATGAAAATTGTAATAAAAAAAAGTTTAAAAAAGTAATAAATAAGTAATTTATAACTTACATTATTGTAAAAAAAGTTTGATACACAACACGCTTATATAACGTAAATAAAAAACAATTTCGTAGTTATTACATTTTAATAAAAATTATTTTGAATGAACTTATGTTTCAGAACAAAGTGTTCAATGTCTAAGTTTAAAAAATATCATAGCAAAGTTTGTAAACAAAACGTTTCTAAAACTTAGATAATTTTAGTTTCTAGATAAAGAGTATTTACTTTGAATCATAAATTGTTCCGCGTGTATTCTGTCCAGAAAATGCTTACATTCCTCTCACTCCCCTCCAAGAAAAATGCAAAAAATTATAATCACAAGGGAGTGATTTTCGAACTTTCTTTTGCAAAAAAAGAATAAAACATTTTTGGCACCATTTCATGCAATTCTCTTTAGTGCAATTTACTTATATAAACAAAAAGAAACGCGTTTCAGAAACCCATTATATTTTATATGTTTCCATAAAGTTTAATATTCAAGGGAAAGTCAACCCCTCTGCTCGGAAGCTTTAATTTTAAAATGCTCATATATTGCACGCATTATGAATAAATATTTGTCTATCTATCTATCTAATATATCTATGTATCACAATAAAATCTAAAAGAAAAAAGTGAAGAAAATTATTAAGTTTTACTTACTGCACATAGGCTGCAAGTATGTAATAAAAGTTAAAAATCTAGAGAAAATATGCAAAAAAATTATTAAAATGAATATTTTTAAAAAATATTTGGAACAAAAAAATTATTTTAAAAAAGAAAGAAAAAAGGATAAAGCCGGGAAACAAAATAATGAAAAGATATAATCTCTTCATCAGCTCACATGACTATATCAGTAAAAAGAAGTGCTTTCTAATATTGTATCAATATAGATTAGATTTCGTTTTGTGCTTCGTTCTGTTTTTTGCTTGATAATTTTTCTCGATATTTTTAACTTAACCCGGTGATGCGACTAACTTCGATAATAGTTTGTCACAACATTTATCGCGACTCTACCTTATATATAACGTTCTAAAATTTGTACATTTTGTTTAAAAATGTCATTTTAAAAAATCTGTAGCTTTAGGAGCAAAACTAATTTTTAGATTAGAAATCCCCATATCCGAATTAGGTAAGCTATCAAGTATTTGCAACAAAAAATTTGTTCCTTAGTGTAATTTCTTAATCGAAAAATATTAAAAAAATTTTATAGTACCTAACTATTAAATAGGAATTCAAGACATAAAATTCCTCGTGAAGCTAAAATAATAACTGAGAAAAATGATAAGGTTTAAATTCAGGTAGTCAGTCAGATCGAATCGGGAACTAAATCTGAGTTAATACAAATAAAACATTTTGGGATGCTTTAATTGAATATTTTTACTTTTGATGTAACAATCTGTTTATAGTCAAGAAACAAAAAATGATAGTGCAGTACTCACATTTTTTTATTGGGTTTAACACCTTGGGGACGGGTGATTCAGAAAAGCATTCGTACAAAATCAGGATCAGGACATAATTAAATAAAAACCGGTGACTTAAATGTAGTCGTTTCTAATTTGACAGACTTACTTTGCTTTTACTTTAATTATTGTTGGTTTAATCATATGTATAATCAATGTTAATTCAAAGTATAACTAAATAGTTTTGTTTTAAACAAAGTAATGGTGAATTAAATAAATCAAACAATTATAACTCCGCCCACAAATAAACTGCTAAAGAATTACTTTGAATACCTATTTTATCTTTTTACCCTGGTTAATACGATTTTATGCTGGCACGTATTTGCATACCTGCCAACTTTTAATCCTTTCTATTATGATTTTTCCCAGTGGTATTAAAAAGGAATCAAAATTTCAATTTTAAGAAAAAAAATACGTTGTTTTTGAATAAGCTTAAACTGACTACAATGATAATAACGCATAACAATATATACGCTTAATTTTTTAAGAATAGTGGTGATCAAAATCATTTAAAAATTAGGTTTATAAAAGAAAAATTAGCATATATTTACTACCACTTTATATATCAAAATAAAATTTTACGCCAAATGCGTAAAAGTTGGCAGCTATGTATTTGTGACAGTCGGTGCGACAGGGTTAATAACCGAAGTTATAAGCTGAGACTCTCGCTATTAGAATAAAATGTGAAAAATCTTCTGCCACAAGAAATTAGTCTTGTTTCCGCGGAGATAGAATTACGAAAACAACACATCGGACACGGGAAAAATAATTTATTAGGAGAAGTGAACGAATTTTTTTGTCTTTAGTTCTCAGATAGAACACAAATGTTTGTTAGACAATGCTTCAAACATATTTCCCGAGAAATTACTCACATAAAAAGTCTCTGGCTTGCAAGTTTATGGATTTAACAATCTGTGACATTTAGAGATAGGTGAGCATCAGCATAGTTGTGGCGTAACTACCACTATAAATATTAAATACCAATGCGTTAGTATATAAATCATGTTCACTAGGCATTTACGCATGGAATTCCTTCTGATCAAATCTAGTTACCATGAATCATGAGGCAGTAACCCAACTAAATTACAATGTAATTAAGGTACAAAAATTTCTCAATCACATCGCTTCAATGATTATCATTTGTAAAAGAAATCGAAATAATATGATTGCTTTACCAGCATTTACTATGGGGCTTAATCATCACTTCCTACATCAGAAAGTCTCCACACGGTATTTCATAAATGGTCTGCGTAGACTAATTAAAAGTGAACGCATGAACCCAAATTTTAATTTTAAAAGTAATTGAGAGAAATTTATCATATGTATTTGATAATTGGATCTGTAGTGGTTGACAAGTAAATAAGACAAACCAATCATATTCATAAATTAAACAAATTTTTAGACATATATTTGCTACCATTTTCTTATTTATACTAGATTTTCTATTAAATGGCTCTTTCGTAAACTTTTAATCTAAATAGTGGTCTGATCAGACTACCCATAATAAACTGTGAGAAGGCTTGATAGATCTAAGTTGCTAAGGAAAAAATTGATTGCTCAACAGCTATTTTACACGAACTGATAAGCTATCGTTAAATTTAATCAGTTCAACTTTGACAATATAACATACAGCTCTGATTTTTTTTTCACAGCTCTCAAATAAGTAATTGTGTTTTACCATTCATGCCATATTTATAAGTCAAAACTTAACCTATTGGGGGAAGTCTCATCTCCCTTAACGGTATTTTTAAGAGTCTTATTTGCTTTTGGTCATTTCAAGAAAAAATCACGATTATGCCGTCATAGCACATAAAAACCTTCATAATATTTTTGTCATAAATATAAAACTAAAAAAATGCCCTACATATATGAACAAAAGTCATAGTGGATAACTATGAGCAAACAACTAGCTAGAATTATAAACACAATTCAAAAATGTGATATAGCTGGTGGCTCACATATCTAATTTCAAATTCGGTTTCACTTAAATACTCTGTTTTATAATTGCAAATTGAAAGCTTATTTTTGGAAACTAAAGTTAAAAAAGCTGCCTTCACTTTATTTTTTTTCGACAGGTTGCTTGCTAGCTGCTAATAGTTAAAACAAAAATAATCAAAATTAGGTTGTTTTTGTCCATTAATTTCAATAGTGTTCAGAGTTCTTAATTGATTTTACATGATTCACGGAAGACTACAACTGGATATTCATAGCTGTCAACTTGCACTAGCGTACATAAAATTAGGTGCTCCGTATTTTAAACTTACCATAAAAAAAAATTTAAAATTATAATAAGGAATGAAAAACTGTGTATAGGAGATGTTCGGTTAATTAGAATCCTTAATTTTAATTTAATTTAAGAAAATAGCAATTGCGATGAAAAAGTAGAATTATGTCACTTTATTGAAACACTGTATACATTTACCATATTGTAATTATTTTTTTCTTATTAATAGGGGAAAATAACACACTATCATATAGTAATTATATTCAAAGTTTAGTTAAGGGTTAATATAATTTATAAAGTGAACTAAAAATTACATTATACATAAAAAATATTTTAATTTTAACTGATAGTCTTTTTTTCCTGGTGAGCGTGCCCCCCCCCCTCAACATGCACCGAGAGGGTGTGATTTACGCCACTGTCAACTTGTACAATTGTTAGATGCCCTATAAATGGTAATAAAATAAAGTACGAAAAATTTCCTAATAAAACTAATTTCTTACATTTAAAATCACGTTCTTAAATTAAATCTATTAAGACTCTTATTCTATCCCCCTCATATGAACTTTGGAATTCAGTTGTAGTCACAGAGATTTACAGAACTTACAAAAAAAAGCAAGGCAAATGCTCTCTGTGCTACCACATTCAGCATACTGTGAAAAAGCTGCATCCTGGTACAGTTACATTTTTACAATGAAAAATAATTTAATGGAATGTTAAGCTTCTGAACAAACTTCACTTTATTAATCACTATAATGCTGAATGTGATGTGATGCTAAATGGACTTAGTTACAATGTAATGATTGAAAAATTGTAACTAAAAAATAAGAAATGAAATAAATAAAAAATTGCCTCCCTTAAAAAAACATGTTTTTTTCTTTGTTCAAGTTATTCTTCAGAACTCCTACAACTTGTCATAATAATTAAAAAAAATTGTTGCATCCTTGTCAACTAATTTCAAAAATATTTTCCCATGATTTAAATGGTAATTAAATAATTAGAACATTAACAGAGCGTATTATTTAGAGCATAACTTTCTGGTAATTAGAACATTACAAGAAAGTTATGCACTAAAATATAAACACAAAACTGACTAAATAAGTTACTATTTTTTTGTAATCCATAAGCTCTAATAAAAGTGATTTGAATGATCAAAAACTACAATACAAAAAAAAAAAGAAAAAGGAGAAGAATTGGAACTAATGTTTATCAAGAACAAAATTTTATTGTTACATTGTATTAATGTATACAGTAAAAAAAAATTACAGAAATATTTTATCTCAGACACAAGACAATGAAAAATTCTCATATGACATTGCAATTATGAAATATAAGAAATAAAAAGCATCATAAGATTCCTTTTATTGCATAGGTTAGTTAACATTTGTTACTTTTATTTGAAGAGCAAGAGTTAAAGAAAAACAACTTCAGTTGTTTAAAACATGAGTATTAATAGATATCCTTCAAAAGTTAAAGTGGCAAAGACTGTTTTTACGAATGTGCAGAAGATGAAATTTTTCTCTTTAGAAAAAACAAAGGCAATAAGTTCCACTTAATGTTTGTATTAAGAAGCTCCAACTGAAAAAAATAAAGAGATATTAGTGCATATTAAACAAGAAAAAAATGCTAATTAAAATTTTCATTTAAATTAAAATGTTAACAAAACTTGATATTTTAAATTCTGCAAGGAGTAGATATATAGGGTGTCCTAGGATTATTGGGGCAAAATTTAATGTAAGGTAGTATGGGATTGATATTAAAAGGGGACAATTGCTTAGCAACTCATAGTCGAAAACGTCATGGGAAAGTAGCATGACAGGTACAAGAAGGAAAGAGACATAAGACTGGCATCATCTGAAATACTTCATTGGTCAAAGATATTACATGAGATGTGGAAGATGATATGTGAAAATGTCACAGTTTCAAACCAGGCATGTGTTACACCGCCAGGAAATAGACTGACGGACGTTTTCAAACACATCTGAATTTTGTTAGATATCCCCAACAGCATAGGCGTTTCTTATAACCAGATTCATTTCGGAATCCATACACAGCACTTTTCAGTTCAACCCAAGAAAAGATATTCATGGTGCTCAAATCATGAGAGCATGGTAGCCAGAAAACTGGCTCACCATTCCCAATCCATCTTGGGAACACCACCACCCAGTGACGAATAGAAGATGCTTTCGACTAAAGGTTGCTAGGCAAATCTGTATACTTGTAATGTCCCCTACCTCACTTTAAATTTTGTCCCAATAATCCTGGGACGCCATGCAGAATGTAAAAGATGAAAAATACACACCTTGAAAAACTATTTATTTAATAATCAGATTAAAGAATAAGTGATTAAAATATTTTATCTCTTCATGATTTCTGTTGAGCTAAATATCATTTGACTCAGACACATGAATATTCCTTATATAATTGTAAAACAAAGTTTTATTATACTCTTTTACATAAAATAATAAAGGAAACTACTGTTGCTTTAATTCCTTATAAAAATTAATTACATTTGTTTTTTGTTCTAGTAGTTGCATTTCTAATTTTCACTTTTTTAAAACTGGCACATCAAATAGCTTAGAAATAGATACTATTACTTAAAATAGATTACAATCATAAACTGGATAAATAATTGATATTTCCTTCAGAAAAAAAAAATAATAAAATGGATTAAAATAATGAGAGAGAAAAATTCTCTTTCACATGGTTTAGAAGAAACTTGTCATATAGATTAAGCTGTAAAAATATTTATATATAAAAGAAGGAATGAGCACACAAAAAGTAAAATTTCATTAATATTAAACTTAACTATTAAATCGTAACTACTATTATATATTAACATAATAAATTATTTGTTTCAATAGAATTTAAAAAATACTATCTGTCAGCTACATTTAAATGGTAGTAATCGAGCAGTATGATTGCCCCATAACTGAATACTCAGAATTTAAATTACTATACATAAAAAATATTACGAAATATTTACCTTGACCTGCCCCAATTTGGAGCATACGGGTAAATGTTTATTAAAATCAAGAAAAACAGAAAAGTACATAAAATACAAAAAGTGCAAAAATACAAAACATTGCATAGTCTGATGGCAACAGCAGTAAAATAATTAAAATGCTCCGAGAGTCCCACCTTATAGTGCCGAAGCCGACGGGGCTTCTCTTATAGTGAGCCAAAGACACAAATGAAAAATTTTACAACACATCGCAGGAAAGTACAGTATGACATACAATGCATCATGTGCAGGCAGTACATAGGATTAAAACGAGTAATAATACAGAGTAAGTTGGGTCGCTAAACCAAAGCGATCATTAACATTGTGACAGGATATAAAGGACACAAAGTATAAACTGTTGATGTATTCAAGAACAGTAAAACATAAAGTGAACCTTTAAAAAAAAAATGTGTACCTGAAGTGAACATAAGAAAACATTAAAAGGTCACAGGTAAACGGAGGTCCCAAGTTAATATAGGTTAAAGAACCAATACAGTCGATGACAAATTGACAACAGGTAAGACAGAAGAACAAGGCGTAAGGAGCCAAGAAAATCTCAAATGTAAAACAAAAGGAGGTGAAGATGTAAAGTAGTAAAACAAACAATTATCAAATACAATTAAAAGGCGACTCTAAAATTTGCAAAGCAAGGAAAGGCAATGTAAGTAAGCCAATTAAAAAGCCCAATGTAGTGAATAAATAGATTAAAACAGAATTAAAAGGCGAATGAGATAGATAAAACAACAAAACATTGTCAAAATAACGGGAAGCGTGCAGCCCAACAACCGGGATTGAGTTTAGTTCGTGTAGAGCGGATCCAAAATGTCATCAGGGGCGAGCATAAAAAATATTATTGAAAAGTAATAAAAAAGTTTTTTACCATATTCATTTTTTTCTCCTTTTTATTCTGGTTCAAGATTAATGTTATTCCCAAATTTGGCATACAACTGCACTTTAAGGTCTGACATAGTTTGTTTTATAGATTCTTGCTGTTCTTTCAGAACCTTAGCTTCTTCTGAAATGCTCTCTTTTTTATCTGCAAGCATCTCCTGCGCTTGATCCATAGTTACAAAAACAAAAACGTCACCTATTCTAAATGTGATATCGTTAAGGTACATGTTAGATATATGCTAAGCAGAAAATTATTTAAAAAATCTAAAATTGATCTTATCTTACAGAACATAACATTTTAAATATGTTTTTGAAATATATTGAACATTTTTCAGATCATTACACCTTTGATTGATAAATTGTGAATATTTGTCTTCAGTGCTTAGTTGATTTCTTACGGTAATCAGAAGATGAAAAAAATTTTTCTCAGAAGTCCACGCAAGGTTTTTTTCTAAAACGGACAGCCAGAAACTCCAACTGTTTGAGACTTTTACGAATAATATTTTAAATAGTAGGGAACTAGAACCTTTTTAACAAACAGAAACTTTAAAAAAAAGTAATGGAATTAAAGAATTCATATCTAAGACCTTATATACATCTCTCTAAATTGCTTGTGTTTAGCGGCAGACAAAATTCCTTTAATTCTAATTTATTAAAATATTAGCACATTGTGTAATATTCAAATTGACAAGGCTAAAACAGAAGCATGTGCAGAGCTGCAAAAGGGAAATGGATAGACCTAACCAGGAGTAAATTCCAAATAAAAAGTAGCGTTCAAATTGCCATCACGACTAGAGATGTCCGGAAATTAGCAGGAATCTTTTGATTCAGTCTGCTCTTGATGTACAGTTTTAGTAGTTGCTCATTTGAGCTTTTGTGCAAACTTTTTAATAATAAAGATTCTTTGTCCTTATTATTTTTTTTATTGCATTTTCCATTTTCACCAAAAGAGCACAAATTCGAGTTTCACATTTTGCTTTCAATCTTATATTGCTTAAAGAAAGTTGTTTCCTGTATATCTGCAATATCAATCTAACAGTTGGAACAATTGAAATACCCTGCCTTGGTAACAGAATTTACTGAGTTAGTCAGCCACATCTACATTTATGGATTCAATTTCTTCTGTGTTGTTGTTGTTAATTACGTCGCACCAGAGCTGCACAATGGGCTATTGGCGACAGTCTGGGAAACATCCCGGAGGATGATCCGAAGACATGCCATCACAATTTTGATCCTCTGAGGAGGGGATTTTTCGTCTGTGATGCAGGTACAATCGGAGATTATTGCTGTAAAAGACAGGTTAAATAAATCAAATATACAGCAATATTTACCTATGTAAAGTAGATAGAAATTCTATGCTAAAATTTTTGTAGTTTAATTCTAAAATGAAAACAAAATTAAGTAAATTTTTAAACAGTATAAACACCTAGTTAAGTAAACAAAACTTTCAGGTATCAGCTAGAATTTTTTTTTTTTTAATTTTCTTCATTTTTAAAAATTTTATCAGTAAATTAACTAAAAATTAAACTAATAAAAAAAAAAGACGAAACAACTCAGATCTTTAAAAATAAAAGTTCTCTTAAGTTTAATTATCAATAGATAATTTTTTTAGTTACAGATTTTAAATGTTTTTAGGCAGTTAGAAACTTTTAAACTTTTTTTTTTAAAAAAAATCTAAGGTGAGAAATAATCAGTAGATGCTGCAGAAATTTACAGCACCCACTGCCATTTTATAGAGTTTTCATCAAGGGTCAAGCGTGAAATTTTCTCTCGGATAAATTGCAGCAGAATTGGTTGGTAAAGTGATCCTATTAAACAGCAAAATATTTTGGGACAAGTGTTGGGGCAGGAAAAAAACTATGTGAAGTACATAATTAATGAAATCTTTAGTTATTCCGATTTCAAAAATTATTTACAATGTACAAACTGCTTTGTGCTGAACCAAAAATAAAATAAGGATAAAAATTATTTTATTTTATGTTAGAATGAAAAAGATTAAAATTGCCTAATAATAAAAAATATATAAAGGATATGGAGTTTTTTCCTCATCAGCACACATTAAGAGCTCTGATTCAGCATCTTCTAAAGCTTGGAGTTCATTCTAAAATTACAAAATAAAAAATTAAGAAAATGTTTTACAATAGAATAAAAAAATACAATAGAATAGAATTTAAGAAATAAAAATGCATTTTGTCCAGAAAGTTAATTGAAAAAAAAAAATAATACATAGCAAAATATTTATATGTAAACCTAACTCCATAACTGCCAGCACAAAAAAAAGGAAAACAAACAGCATAAAAATAAAATGATTGAAATGACAAAAATAATGTGATTGAGATAACAAAAGAAAAGAATAGCTATAGCAATAATTGTCATTTCAGAAAATTTCACCAGCATGCTAGTGTTTCTTAGGCAAAATCTAACAAAAAAAAATTGAACATTTTGATGCGAAAATGTTAGGTAGACTAGCTATTCAAAAATACATCATTACCCTTTATGCACATCTGAAACTGTTTTTTATCTTTTTCCACAAAAAAGTTATTTTCATTTTATTATTACTGTTAGTCAACCTACTAGAAATCCACTGTACTAAAAATCTAACATATTATTAAATGCCAACATTCTAACAAAGATATTTACTAAATTGAAAGAATTTCAGCATTTATTATACATCTTGGCAATGAATATAATAAATGCTAAAATTCCTGTGTTTGTTCTAACCATTTTAATTTTAACAAATAAGAATATATTTCTTCAAACAACATTTTTAAACAATCAATCGATATATTCCAGACCAATACAGAAGTTGGCATGAATTATATTAGCAGTAAATAATTACATTGGCAGCAAATATTTATATATTATTATTACTTACCTCTTTAGCCTTGAGTTCATCCATTATATCATCTAATCTTGAATTATGTCGAGCAAATTTATTAATCTTTTGTTGATCTTCAAATGATACATGCAAATCTGAATCCTGAAATTTGAAATTTAATATAAAGAATCAAAATTTTTACTAATATTTCAATTTACTTAATACATTAAAAAAATAGCAACACTTTTGAACATGGTAGTTATCAACAAGTAAAACTAGCTTTAGTCTAATAACTAAAACAAAACCTTATGGAATTTCTGTTATAAAATTTACTTATGTTGTCTAAAAAATAGTTAAAATAACTTAAGATAAACAAAATGGCAATGCTTATTTATACAATGATACCATACGACTCTCAAAAATACAGCTCAAGCTTTTTCTGTTTCATTTGTGCTTCCAGTGTTTAAAAGCATTCAAAAAATATTTTTCAACAATTTAAAAGCCAATGAGTACCAAATGATAGAAAATATATTTCATCAAAATAAAATATTATAACTTTAAGAAGGAAGTAAATGAATTTGTTTCTTGGTTTTGAGATCCATCAAAAAATTTTAATTTGGAAACTATATGAAACTTAAAACAATGTTACCCAATGGACTAAAAAACTTAAAGTAATCATTTTGAAAATTTTAATATTTCAGAGAATCTAAAGCAGCAAAATCATAGAGTTTCAACACAAATGAGAAAGTAGTGTGTATAACATATAAAGAACCCACTATTTTGCAGAAAAAATTTCCAGTCTTTAAAAAGAAAAAATCTACTTTATTTTTTTAGAAAAAAAAAATAAGCGTTTGATTTTTATTATTCTTTATTTATATTTTGAACTAATTATGGGGTAAATACAAAAGAAAAAAAATGCTTTTGTACTATTATTTTGCTCTGAAAATTACTACACTGTGATCAGGCCAACATTTCAGCTGAATATTTGAAGGTACAGAAAGCTTTTGGTTTTTATAAAACTGTTGTGGGTCAAGGGATTCAGTCTTGAATGCTAAGGCTGAGGGCAGGCTGCTTTTGCTTTCCTCAATGAAATAGATATCCCACAATTACAAATTGATAATTTGTAAGCTACAAATCGTTTGCGGTCGCCCCCTTTTACATGGTGGACGCTAGAGGAAGGGGGTTTGAACGGCGAGAGGACCACTCGTCTGGTCAGCAGATGGGGAGATAAGGAGTGATAGATTTAAATGACCCCGTCCGAGGAGTCTGTCGAGGCACACGTAGGCACAAGCCATTTTACATGCAGAAAGGTAGACCCCCTGGCCGGCTGTGGTCAATGGCACGTGGCATCCATGTCTAATTGGTTGATATCCATGTCTAATGAGGGAGGGCTTTCCTTCAACTTTGCGAGGTTGCTCTCTCCGTAACTCTCTACAATTTCATGACAATTCAAATAATTGCATTATAATAATTTTTAAATGGAACAATTCAGATAAATGAAATAAAATAATTTCCTTTCGTTTGAATGAAATTCAAGTTCACAGTTGGCCAAATCACAGTGAGCAAATTTGGAACCACAAAGGTAACCCTTCACTTCAACAGTCAGCATAGAGAATATTTACTGCAGTGACACTTAACCTTAAGAAAATTCAATAGGGTAGAGCAGACTAATGTTTAGAAGGCAGGAGTAGTAAGCCTTAAAAGGACATCAGTATAAGATAAAAGATAAAGGGAGCACAGCGGTCCACTTTTGCATTTAAAATTTTTTTAAAAGCAAAAAGTAGCAATGCAACATGCTTGAAAAAATTATCAACCATTCTTTAAAAAATTTTTTATTAAATTTTTTTACAACTATAATTGCAAACAGCATAGTTAAAAAACTCTCAAAATGAACACTGTTCCCCATCTTTAGGACCAACCTTTGTGGTTTATATAAAAATAATATAAATTACTTTATTTTACTATTCTAGGGAAATAAGTAATTCATTATTTCTAATAAGTATTTTATAAAATAAAAATGCAATAAAATAAAAGAAGTCAGACTATTCTATTAAAAAAATCAAATGAAACGAAGAAATTTTATTAAGCAAAAAATAAATCAAAATCAGCGAAAGTTAAAATTTGGTAATAAAATATAAAGACGTACAGCAAAATGACATCCTCAAATTTTCTGATGACTTGCATAGATCAGGAAGAACCATAAGAATATAATTATTAAATTACAATATAATAATAAAAGCTATATTAATAATAAATTGTAATTATTCATATATATATATTTGTTTTTATTTGTTTGTTAATATATAATTCTAATATTTGTTAAATTAAATAGTAATTATACTTTTATTCAAATGTTTATTATTTTTAAAAATTTATCATATTCAAAAATTTATTATTTTTAATAATAGGTATTAAGATATTTATTATTTTTCAGAATTAATACTTTACATTATGTAAATTTAATTAAAATAGCTAATCTATTTAATTAAATTTGTACATTTAGACACATTAAATGGTGGTCCACTGTGACCCATGTCAAAGTAGAAGAAATTATAATACTGAAATTTTATATAGACTATAAATATGAAAACAATTTTTAAAAACGTAAAAACAAGAATACTTTTCTCTTCTAGAAATACCATTTAGTACTTATAGGAAGTAATTAAATCTTTACAAAATTTTAAAAAAAAATTTTAAAGTGGAAAAAATTACTTTAAGCAGCTCAAAACATAAAATTTGCTAAAAATGGCATCCTTGGTATTTCCTATGTACAGTTTTTTTTACTTGTATACAACTAGTACCCTGCTATCATCTATGACACTTTGTATAAGCAAAGATATGGATAGAAAGATTTAAAAAGGGGTAGTACACTGTGACCCTTTCTCCTCTATACCAGGCAGTGGCACTTAACATTAAAGATACCTCAGTGTAAGGCAAACTGGGCATGACACTCACATCCCTTGATAATTAGAAGACTTAAAATAATAAACAATGATTATTATTGATTAATTATTGTGCTTGATGTTTAATTTGAAGGAAAAAATTAGCCATTTCAAACTCAACAAAAGAGTGCTATGCTTCGTCCCTTCACGTCATAGGGATATTTCAGCATCATGATCTCTCTTGAAAGCTATAAGCTGTTGCTAATTTACGTCGCACTAGAGCTGCACAATGGGCTATTGGCGACGGTCTGGGAAACATCCCGGAGGATTATCCGAAGACATGCCATCACAATTTTGATCCGCCAGCTACAAGCACCAAGGATCCTAATAGATTTTAAAACTTGCACATTAACAAAAAAAAATCATAATAATTGTACGTGTTTTTCCGGCGAAGGCTATGAGTAATACCCTTCGTTTTTGACCTTCGGTGATGTCTCCTCCAATTTCTCGAGGGTCCATACCCGGAAATCGACAAGACATGGGAATTGTTTCGCATCAGATCAGGATTTGGAACTCTTCTCCAAGTTTCTTCTCGCAACAGTTTAATAGATTTGCTTATATGTTTAGCATTAGAATGTTACATTTTCAGAATTATAAGTGGATAAAAAATATTTTAAATATTCTTTTTAAATTATTTAAGCAACAGGTGCAAATTGCAAGAGATAATGGTACTGAATGGTTCAGAAGAATTTTTACTCTAAAAGAAGTAACGTAAAAGAAATAAATGAGATGAGTATCCAATAGGATTTAAATTGCTGAATTTCAAAAGGAGTAAGAAAAAAATATTTTTTAAAAATTTAATATTTTAGGTTTACTTAAATCGATGACAAAATGAAGTTTAATGACTACGCTAACATATTTGAAATGAAAAATTGATAATCTACTTACAACGCTGGCGGCCATAATTTTTATCGAATAAACGTGGTTCTTTCTTAAACTATTTTCGGAGAAATGTGCCTAAATTCCTTTTATTTTAGGTCACTTAGGTTTAAAAACAAGAATATAAAATCGTAAATTTCTTAAAAGCGTTTCCTGCTGCCTGATTCTGTCAATTTTAAGACATACTTAATACTGCCTATTTCTGTCTTTTCAAAGTTTCATTACAATTGCTTGAAGCGTTATTCTCACTGCATACGGTTCATGGTATTCTGATCAGATTATGCTGAACGAAATAATAGTATTAGTATTTTATTTATAGCACACTAGATCTGCACAATGAACTACTGGCAATGGTTTGTGAAACGTCCACTTGTTTTCCTCAGCAGAGGCCGATGACTCCCCGCTTAAGTCCGTTCCTCGTATGGGAACAGCCTTAGGCCACAGTGGAATGCCTTACGCACTATGTCGAGCACTTTAGGGAGCAACAACACTTAATGCGAGTGGACGCAAGAATAACATTTGAAACTACGTATGCGAATTTGGAGAACTTGACTGACGATATTTTCGAGATTAAATACATTTCCTCAATCAAGTTCTCATTCACTCCTCCGAATTCGCATATGCGATATTTATGAATTCACTATGAATGGCCCTTTACGATAGAGCAATGTTAGGGACAAATTAAACCGGATATGTATGGCCATTCACTTTAGCANATCATATCTTTTTGCTACCTGGGTAGGGACAAATTAAACCGGATATGTATGGCCATTCACTTTAGCATGCAAAAAATTACAGCTAATGTATTTTAATAGAAGTTGTTGTCCACCCACTTACTGACTGCAGTCAGTGATGTGGGACTTCGATGATCTGTTGTGTACCGTATCTTATAATCACTTTGGCGCTTAGGACAGAATATTTTTATTTTAAATGCTCAACATCTTCTTCAACAAATTACTGAAAATATTTCGGTTAATTGCCACTACCTGTGTTCATTGGTTTGACTGTTAATGCATAAGATAGGAAAGTTAATGCATTTTACCATTCTTACAGCATATATAGTTATCGTTAAACTGTTCCAGCGTAAAGTGCTCGACTTCGCGTGCAGGTCGTCGTGCTTCCGAGCGAAGGTGCCCTCCCCTCTGCAGAGGATCAAAATTGTGATGGCATGTCTTCGGATCATCCTCAGGGATGTTTCCCAGACAGTCGCCAATAGCCCATTGTGCAGATCTAGTGCGACGTAAATGAACAACAACAACGCGAAAAATCACTTCTGCGAATTCAGATAGGTAAATGAGAACTTGATTTCTGAATAATATTACCCACGAAAAACTCGCCAATAAAGTTCCAATTAATATTATTGAAATATATGTATACTCGTTTTCATCTCCGAACTTGCATGCTGTGAAAATTGTTCCACTTGTAATAATCACCAGTTTTCCGGACCGCGCAGCCCAACTACTTATGTATTGATGGATATGCTGAGGACATAAGCGTATTTTACTGTCTACTAATACCTTCAGAATATGGCTATGCACTGCTCCAATTAAAATCAAATAGAAGATGGTAGTAATTAACACCTGCATCATACTCCACCACCAATTTTTTTCCTGCTCTTTAATTGTTTTTGAGATATGCACGAGTTGAGAGTTCTTCACGGCATCTGCTAACAATGTAAGCCTTCATGGCAACAAATCAGATTAATTCTCCTGTAATTATTTTTTCCTGAGCAACCTCTCTTAAGAGGATCATTTTGACAGATGTTGAACAGATTTTAATACTTGCACAAAAAACTTTTGTTTTGTTTAAAAAACATAAATGAAGTGGCCTTATCATTACTTGTACACACATAAATTTGTTGTGAAAGCTTTTATCCCATCACATAAGCAAACAGGTTATTTGATTAATTCATCTAATTTATCTCTTTCTTACAACTTTGTTCAAGTTTAGTAAAGGGAAACTAGCATACATTTAAATATTAAAATATAAATTACATTCATACTTTAATTTCTACTTTTTCTAAAAAAAAATTTTCACACTGCTACCTTTTTTTTTTACTCCAGTTTCAAATTTTTTTTTAATGAGTTTTTAAAATGGATATAAGTTCTTTTTTCTTAATTTTCTTATTATACAATACATAAATACTATAATTAATAATTGATTTTAAGAAATAATTCATAATTGTATAGATTCCTGAAACCACTATTTTGGTTACACACAGCAATGATTTTGAATCAACCGAAAAGCCTTTTTGGACACATAATGATACACCACATAATGACACACACTTAACACCCAGAGTCTAAAAAAGGAAGGGAAATGGGTATATACTGATCTAAAATCTACAGTGAGAATGTATGAATCAATTTCATATAGAGTCATATTACATCTTTATTGTATACAATTGTTTTTAAAGTATACTAAATTCTACGCAATCTTTGTAGTGTGTTAAAAAAATCAGAACATAATTTTTTAAAAAAAAGGGAATTTTTTAAAACAATATAATTTTAAAATAGTATATCTCAGATTACTTTTTTAAACAACAAACTAATTAAAGTACAATTTGCTTGATTTAAATGCAACAAAAGCATATTTTATCGTAAAAGAATAATAAATTAAACCGTTTTTAATTTCAGGATTACTTTTTTTTTTTTAACAAAAAATTTCAGTGTAATTTTATCAATACTGAACAACTCATAGCTTCAAATCAATGCATGGAAAATTTTTATAGTTCTATTCATTAAAAATTAATAAATAATCGGTATAAATAAGTTAATGTTTTCTCATACCAATACATAAAATGTGTAATTAAGTTCAAGTCATTTTAGAGTATCAAAAATCTCAAAATGTAAAACGATATGAATATGCTACTTAACATTTTTGCACAAAAGTAATTTAGTGGATGATCCCTAAATTCATCCTTTAAAATTTCTATGACATGATTATTGTATTGTTAAATGGAATCTGTCATTTTTAAAATCATATGAAAGAGACAAATCAATAAATGTGAAACTACTAAAGTCAACCCTACAAAATTTATTACTGCATTTACTAAAAATAACAAATAAGCGAATGGCACTATTAAACTTTGTAAAACTATTGATTGAGTTTCTTTCATAGAATGAATGCATGGCCAATGCTGAGACAATGCATGGCAATGAAGGGGATGATATTAACTTATGCAGTTGCAAAAGTTCTCTAAGCTTCACCACATGAGAATTTTCTTTAAATCTCCAAAAGGATTAACTTTTTCATCTTTTTTTTAACTTTGACGAATTTAAAGAAAAGAAAGTTTTTATTGTTGAATGGAAGTAATAAATTTTTTAAATTATTATTATTTTTTTATTATTATTACTTTTTATTTATTATTCAATTATTAAATATTTAATAACTACCCCCAATGAAGCCCATAAATGAAAGATTCCTAAAAAGGTTTAAACAGTGAAACTTGTGAGTAAGATACCTGAACTAGTTGGAACTATCGAAAATTGCGATTTTTACTAGCATTGTTACTTAAAATAAAAATCCAAATCTTTCGATTCTTCAAACATAGTTTTTTTAAAAATTGCACTTGTTTTCTCAGAATATACAAATATCCTTGATGTATAACAAATGTCTCAAGTACATAAATCTTTAAAAAATAAAGAAAATAAATAAATTACAGAAACAAGAATGAAAGAAGAACAAATAATTAAACAAATTTTCTGAATTGATTCTTTATTACAAGGCTCGGAAACAATAAGAATATTTGTTTAAAAATATCTGTTAAAATCACAGAAGTACTATACAATATATTGAAAAGAAGAAAAAAATACAACTAAAAAAATTAATTTTATTTATAATTGTGCTAATTGGTGCAGCATATGTACCTACTGGTACAAGAATAAAGATTCAAAGATATGTTTTTATAGTTGCAAAGAGTAAAGTATGTACTATATCCTTTCTACTTTTTCATTAACATTTAATATTTTTGAGTTGTGTCATTTTTATAGCAAGGCACTAGAACTACTGATACAGAATAACTGATAAGTAAACTAAAATACTCATCCAAAAGTTTTGTTAGAGAGTTTATTGTGGATGTGATTTTTAAAACCAATTTTTTAAATTACGTCGAAACAAAAAGGCATGAGTTAATTTCTGGAAACAGAAGAAACAATTCGATAAATGTCATCATTACATAAAAATATTAATATGTTTTTTCAAATAATGTTTGACACTGAAAAAATTTAGGTCAATGTTTGTTACTTTAATGTAAAAAAAATTAACTTTGAAAAGGGATTTAAAATAAAACATTTGAATATATCTAAGAAAAATTATTACTTGACTTACAACTTCAAAAAACTTAAGTTGAAATTGCAAATAAAATAAAAAATGAATAGCAAATAAATCATATTTATTTTAAATATTGTTATTGAAAATAAATTTTATGCAAAGTAGGCTCATGACAAAAAAAAAAAAAAAAAACAAAAAAAANAAAAAAAAAAAAAAAAAAAAAAAAAAAAAAACATATCCTGAATTACTTTTCAACTAATGAATTTATTTTTTTACCTGATTCAACTTTCAGAGTTTAAGGGGCGATGCCTACAATATGTAAATAAGTTAGTCCAAATTAAAACACACAAATATGAATAAAGATATTTTTTTCTTAATGGACTTAGATTTCTGAACTTCAAAGTATTGGAAAAAGTTACAACCTGGAAGATATAGTCACAATAATTTAATTTAAAAACCAGTCAAAACTAATGGACTCTTATTATAATCTTCAAAAAAAAATTTGATTTCATAATTTAAAATTAAACAAAATCTGTTAAATAGTATCTAGGGAAAAAAATTCAAAAAACTTTTCAAAAATTTTATAACTCAAAAACTCTTTTACCTATATTGTTAAAATTTATAACTTAAAATTGCATAGTATAAAAGATTAAGAATCTACTATGCAAACTAAAGGTCTGAATAGGAATAAAAAGAAAGAAAGAACTGTGCAATTCTTTTCATAATTATCTTGAATAAATCTGTATATTTTCCAAAGAGGATTTTAATTTTAACAAATTAAACAAATCATTTGATCTTAAAAATGGAAGGAATATCCACAACAGTTAGATAACATAATTCAAAGTACATACAGTAATTTCTAAACACAAAGTATCATATAACAAGTTTTATTTATTAAAAAAAAATCTTTTTTTTCACGATCATTTACTAATATTATACAAGTATTATAAAGCAGTATTATAAAGTATTTTTAAACATAAAGCAAATTATAATATATTTAAACGTATTATATATATACGTATATATTTAAACGTATAGCAAATTATAATATATAATTATTTTTTTAATTACAATAAATGGTAATATCTGAGGATATCAGAATGGAAGAATAAATTTGTACAACTTTATTTCATAATAGTTGAAACATTGAAATCTTCCGTGGACATTAATAGTTAATAGAGAAATCAGTCTATAAATTAGTAAATGATTAAAGATTCATGAAGCAATTCTAAATGTTTTACTAATCAATGTAATATTTAGCACAAAAATTAAAAAAAAATCTCTGTTGTGTATAGAAAAAAAACTTTTAGTTTTTAAGTAAACTAAAAGATTTTATGGTTGGAGTCCTTTTCCTAACAATTTCAGACTTAATGGTGTTTAGAAAAATAAACAAATAAATAAATATTTTCCTTAATAAATAAAATTAAAATTTTGTTTTTATTATTAATATAAAAGTAATGAAAGGTTCCAAAATACAAAATGGATATTAAAAAATTTATGCATATGAATAATAATAAAAAAAAAAGATTAAGATAAAAGTTACATTTTTAAATAATAACTCTGGAATAGAAAACGACACAAATTGTTGCTTAAGGTATTTAATGATATTGCAGTCCAGAATTTGAATCCAACAAAATGATTATGCTATTTTCAAAAATGACAACAAAAAAAAGGCATCAACAGTTTCGTTAAAAAGGAATTTTATATGACATTCAATAAAACAAATTATTGTTCAAACTACATTTAAATTCATAAAAAATACTTTAGAAATGATCTTATACAAAAATAAATAATATATTCCTTTTTTATAAAAACAATACTGTTTCAAAAAATATATCACATACAAATTATACATTAATTAAAAATTATACTTTTAAACACTTTTTTAAATTGTAAATTTTAAAAATTTAACTAGTATAAATAATAAATTTAAAAAAAATTTCACACCTATTTCTTCTGTAAAAGGCAGAGTCAAGTTTTTTGTCAGAAAAAAAGTTTTTCAATAATCTTAAAGCTTCA
Organism: Parasteatoda tepidariorum; assembly: GCF_043381705.1. Lineage (NCBI taxonomy): Eukaryota > Metazoa > Arthropoda > Arachnida > Araneae > Theridiidae > Parasteatoda > Parasteatoda tepidariorum. The sequence continues at coordinate 20,346,535 of NC_092209.1, read as the reverse complement.
ATGTTATAAAATTTTTTTACTTTTATTCACTTCAATAATTTTTAGGAGTTGTAGTTTTATCCTGATAAAGAACAACCCTTTTAAAATAAAAATGTTAAATGGTATTTAAAGATCTTTACGTCAATTTTCATTAAATTTAATTAATCACTTACAATAGAAATATGGGATACAATTTTTCCAATATACAGTGAAACCACGGTCAAGCAGACATTCTTGGGACCGAAAAATTGACTGTTTATGAAAGTTGTTTGTTTATGGGACGGGTACCCTAATAACAAAGTTTAACACCGTAAATTAAAAAAAAATTTTTTTTAAGGATATAGTAATAATTAAATAAACTACAATAACTATCTACAAGGACATTTATGTAAACTCATATATAGAAAATTATAAATATATTTTTCTATACAAAAAATACATGAAAAAGTTTGATATAAATACATAATTCTAGATGCAGCTACAGATAAATGAATTTAATTCTCCTATTAACACAGGTATTCAAGTTAGTTATATGATAGCGAATAGGCGCTTTCAGTCCTCAGCCAGTTTCAATTATTGATAAGAAAAATGAAAGAAATTTTTAGTGGGAAAGAAGCTTTTAGAACATTTAAGACTTCATTTCAAAATGAGGGATCTCATAAACGGTATCATCCGGATGAAAAAGTCAAAAGATGCTACAGTCCGAATTTTTTCACAAGAGTAAATATAATTTTCTCTCCTTTCTTTGCAAAGATAAGGCAAGTGAAAGAATGATTATTTAGTAGTGAAATAGCTTAACAATATTTTTAGTTATGGATAAGGCAAAAAATTTACATGCTTTAAAAACGACAAAAAGTTGAATTTTTTCTTCTTCTTGCAATTTAAAACAGAAACAGTTTTTTTTCTTTTTCAAATTTGGAAAAATTAGTGTCAGGTTTGAAGAGATAGAAAATAACGTTTCAGGACAAAAATGACTGTTAACACCCGGTTACGGGAGTGTCTGCTTTGCTGAGTATGTACATAATGGTTTATTCATACAATATTCATGGGGGAATTAAAAATAAGTCCGTATTGAGAAAGCCCATTTCGCAGGAGAGCTCATAATAGGAGGTTTCACTGCATATAAATGTGTGCTTTAAATCTTAGTTGAGATTGCAATGATAAAGAAATCTTTGAAACAGAAAACAAATTGTATAGCAACTTTGACACAAATTTTAATTTAAAAAGAGAAAAAAAAAAAGATTTTATTTATTAGGAAGGAAAACTACAACCCTAGCAGTGTTTGAATTGAACTAAATAGTTAAAATATAGTCTAAAATATTTAAATACCATAAATAGTTATCATATATTGTGTAGAACTTGTTTAAATGCTAAAAGACTAGAAAAAGTATGTCAAAATGGTGCATCACAGAGAATCCTAAAAAAGAAAAAGGAACAATATAATACAGTCTAGTGCATTAAAATATTATTTTTAAAAAAGAAATACAGGAGAATACTTACACTGATAAGACCAACTCAGCTTGCAAGCTCTGTAGGACTTGACTGTGTTTATTAAGTAGAGAGCAGAATTTATAAGACCTAAAATCTAAAGAGCGAAATAACAAAATTAGGAAAATAGAATATGATTATGATTTATGCTACATTTGAAGAGCTGATTGGTTTTACGTCACACTGCTTTTATTTCTTGTTTTCAAACCTGCAATGGGTGAAATCTATAAATCCTTAACATCCCTAGCAGCAAAATAACTTGAGCCCTCATTGGACCAATCTTCACGAGTTGTGGTTTAATAAGAGTTCAAAGGGCAGTTATTTTCCGATATGGGCCCTACATAGAATTGTCTGATTCACCTGATATTTTACAGCCACTTTACAACCAATATCAGCCCTATATAGAGTTGTTAGATTAACTTGATATTTTATATTCATTATTCAGCTAATATAGGCCCTATAATGGCTGTATATATACGCTGATATTGGCCCTATATAGCAGCGTTCCCAAACCTTTTTATCATCGCTGACCTGTCAACATTTGATAATTTTACCGTGGTGATAATTTTACCGTTTACATTTGATAATTTTACCGTAATTTTACAGTTACACCAAAAAATAAATATCAAGTGATTTAACATTTTAACTTACTAGAATGTTAAATCAATGAGAATCCTGAGCTTGTTTCTTTGCAATGAGAACGTTCCATCTGGGGGAAATCGGCGACAATGACACCCGAAATGTGCTGTCCAGTTTAATCCGTTGCTTTGTTTTGATTGCTGTTACTGCAGAAAACCCAGCTTCACACAGATAGGTTGTCGGAAATGGCAATAGGGATTTAAGTTCTGTGACGGCAATTTCGGGGCATTCTGCCATGACTTTAATCCAGAACACCAGAGTTGTTGCCTCGAACACAGTTTTAAGGCCGCCGTCATTTGCAATCAGCAGCAGTTGATCTTCTTGCACAGACATGCTAGATTCGCCCGATTTGTTGACAAATGGGTCACAGACCCATTCCTTAACAGTTCATGGGTCTTTTGTGGTTGGGAAGTAGCGCTTGAACTCTTTTAAAAACAAAAACAGGTGATCGTGCCCCAACTGGGAGAATGAAATGGGCGTCCCGGTACCATTTGATCCAAGGACCAATACAGGTCCGCGGACCGGGGTTTAGGAAACACTGCTATGTAGGACAAATATTAAAAAATTTAGAAATCCCAATAGTGGTCCCTTGGTGCATGTTCATAGAAGATCCAAATTAAGCTAATTTTAAACTGTTTACATCCAGACATGCTAATTAACAGCCAGCACTCAGGTCAAGGTTACTGGTTCTCTGTTTGTAGATAAACAGACTCGTAACAACATTCAAAGACTCACCTTTACTATATTCATCCATTCACATTTCTGAAATTTAATGGCTTGGTAAAATAAATCAATAATTCATAGTTAACTAATATTAAAATATTCCCCCAAAAAATTTCAATCTCTAAGAAAATTTCAGGCACAACATTTTCTTCCAAGGCTTTTTATTTAAAGCTCAACATTAACTACTTAAGATATAGACGAATTCTTTTGTAAACATTATATATAAAATTTTGACTGTTTTAAATAAAAATAATTTCAAATTGGAATATTGACATCCATGATTCTTTAAAGAGTCAAGAGCATTGTTATGAAATTTATAAAAGTTTGTTGTTATCAAAAGTAGCATATTTATTGATAAAATATTAATTTAAAATCCCACATGTTTTGTTATGTTTTAAATAGTAAAATAATTTTGTGAAATCGTAACTTCCTCGATTTTTATTCAACTTACGAAAAATATTAACAGCCTATATATCATTTCTGTTCTATTCCAGACTTTTTAATTTAACTAAGTAAACGAAGTAAAATGTAAACAAAATTACAGCATATAGAGATATGCACTATAAATCAACATTTATGCTTAAAAATTTCTCTATATTAAAAATTTGTAAGGGCTACACACGCGGATTTGGGTGTTCAAATTAACCTTAAATTTTTATTGCTGTGTAAAAACTATGAGACTAAGAAGCTTAACATTACGAAAGTGCGTAAGAAAACATACAGGGAGTATACTGCAGTAAAAAACAACAAATCAGCTGCTCTACAATTCATAGTTAAAATTTGGTATACTGAATGAGCTACATTTGTTGATGAACTTCACACAGAGTTTTTTTTCTTTCTCTCTTTTCTTTTTTTGTTCTTTAAATTTCAATTTGTTTAAAAGTTATTGCAATTTTAATGCTTTTTTTTAAAATTTTTATCCCCTTTTTTCTATAGGTTACATTAGGGGTGCACAACCTGCGGCCCGCGGGCCAAATGCGGCCCGCCAACCCTCAATGTGCGGCCCCCTACCGCAATCTGAACAAAATGAAAAAAAATAATTAAAATTTTTTTTAAATAAAAAAAAAATTCGGAAATTTGAAATTTACGCATTTAAGTTTTTGACGCACCCAATTTCACTCAATGTAGTTTTCGATCGCTTTTTTTCGATGGTTACCTCTANTGTTTTTTGTCTTGTGGTTAGTTTATTTTTCTTTTCTTCTCGGTGAAACTTATATATTCTAGCCATTTTTGTTGATCGCTATGCTTCATCTCGTTTGATCACGTTTTTTTCGTGAACGCTAGCGTCATGGTTCTTCTTGCGAAAGATATTTAGATTTTTTCTCCTTCTTGTTTGATCAAGTTTTTTTCATGGATGTTAGCGTCATGGTTTTTCGCGGAAGCCTTTTTTTTTAAATGGAATTTAGTGAAATCCTTTAGCAAAAATGCGAAAATGCTTTGTTGAATTTTAGCATTTTTGAGGGGTCTTTTCGCATTTTGCGAAAAAAGCTACCGTAGCGGAAACCCTGGTAAAAACTATGAGACTAAGAACCTTGACATTACGAAAGTGTGTAAGAAAACATACAGGGAGTATACTGCAGTAAAAAACAACAAATCAGCTGCTCTACAATTCATAGTTACAATTTGGTATACTGAATGAGCCACATTTGTTTATGAACTTTACACAAGAGTTTTTTTCTTTCTCTCTTTTCGTTTTTTGTTCCTTAAATTTCAATTTGTTTAAAAGTTATTGCAATTTTAATGCTTTTTTTAAAAATTTTTATCCCCTTTTTTCTATAGGTTACATTTTGCTTTGCTGCAAAAAATCTATAAGACTTGAATCTATGTAGAAATAAGTATAGGGAGTACAATGGAATAAAAAAGTTTAAGATTTGAAAACTAGTTTTAGAATAATTAACTCTTAATTTAGTGGGGAAACAAATTCCATGTTCGTTCGATCTGTAGCCAGTTTTAATGCAACCACGAAAATAAAATTTGGCGTACTGAAGAGTAATATCTATTTGTGATGGTAACTCAAATTTTTGATCAGCAGTTCGAATTTCATCTAAATTTCAGTCTTTTTGAGCCATGATTTTTTTCAGTTGCTCAGCTTTAAATATTGAGTATTTAAAGTGAGAAAGGTAATTTCAATTCGAAGTTTCCAGTTAAAATTTTCCAATATTATACCATTTTAATTTATAAACCTAATATAAGTTTTACTTCGAAATTACTATCTGTTTAAAAGTTATTGAATATTTAAGCACTTTTTCGTGATTTTTATCAGCTTTTTTTTGCTTTAAATATTGATTTGATCTATAGTTGTAGAACATTTATTTCTCCCTCATGAGATTTACGTTTCTTCATTGTATAAACTCACACTAGAGTAGATGTTAATCAAAATCATACAACATCACATACATCAACAATCTAATTTTCACTTATTAAAGCTCATCTTTGTGAGAGAAAAAAAAATATATGCATTTTAGTAGAAAAAATATCTTTATCAAGAAATAAACTGTCAAAAATCAAAATATTTTTACAAAAATTCTCAATCATGAGAATCATTCAGTTTAAGAAGTGACAATAGTTTTATTTTAATATCAAAAGTATGTGAATTTAAAAACAAGACTTTGTAATAATTTGATAAAATACTAATACCTTAATAAAATTAAACTTAGTAAAATGAAAGTTCTAACAAATTAAATTTTATGAAGGGTTCTTTTTTAATTAATTTTATTTCTTAGCAGGAGAAAGTTTTTAAGAATTCGATTTACGTAAAGCGACTGTTTCGCCAAATTTGAATTTTGTGAAAAGGAAGTAAAATGGTACTAATTTCCCCCATGATAGATCCTTGTTAAAAGTTATTTTTTTATACAAATTCTTATCCTTCAAAATTAACAATTCTCAAATGAAGAAGTATTTTTTAAGCATTACTTTAAGAATAAAGAGAATTATAAGATTACAATGATTCAATTTAAATATGAATCCTACACTAGTGTAAAAACTAAACTAAAAAATCAAACTCAGTGTCACGACTGCCCATGGAAGACTAAGGCCTAATGTGCCCATCTAAATTTTCTAGATTTAGGGCTCTGAGGTGCAAGAACATATGTTCCGATTAGGTGGTCGGCCAAAAGCAAAACCCCCAATGTGGTATAAAAACAAATGCATTAAAATTGACTACTGAAAACAAAATTGAAATATTTCTTATTGTGCGATTTCTGACTTTAGAGACAAAGGAATTATATAAGTTTTATTATGAATATAATAATAATTATTTGTACTTAGATATTTCTAGCAAAGATATGTAATGAAATTTTTTTTTGAAAAATGCATTAATTAATTTTGGGAAATACGTGTGAGACAAAATAGTAGTAGAACCGTCCTATTACTTTTGATAAATTAATAAACTCAGAACAATGACAAAGTTAATTTATATAAAGTTTTAAATCTAATAAATAATGGATATACTTCAGAATATACTTACAGAGGCAGCTGCTTTGTGAGAATAGCCATATATTTCAACATTCTTTGATTCATTTATAAATATAATTAAGGCGAGACTTGTTACAAAAGACAAGAGGGTGGCAGTAAGCCAAAACATGATTCCCTAAAAGGAACAAAATATAGATGAATTTATCTTTGATGATAAAAATCTTTATGATTAATAAATGTTTAAGAAATAAAAAGAATTTTTTTTATAGGCATGAGTACTAAATCCTATCTTTGCTGGTTTTTATTAAAACAGAAATAAAATATAGCATATGCTACTCAACTATGGCTAAATACATAGTACTGTTTTTATAGCTCTATCTTTTAATCTAGTAATGCCTGATCCCAAAAAGCTGTTGACATATGAAAAACAACAGAGTGATAAAAGTGGTAGTTCATATTTGTTAAAATCAAGTATATATAAATATACACCTTCAAAAGTCCCATATCCGGATGTCCCTTTACTGGTAGGTCCCGTTTATTGGACACTTTAATAATCAAAACAAACTTTTTTTAATATTTAGGATCTGTAAAAAAAGTATAAAAGAATGACAATCCTCAATTTTTTACCCAATTTCCAATTTTTGTTTAATTTTAATCTGATTTCCTCTATAATATGATAAAAAAAAGTTTAAATACTACCAACAGGAAATCCAGAGTTTTGTAATTTTGGAGGCATTTCATTACAGTTTGAAAAAAAATTATGTGTCTTTCTCTTGTTGGGCATAAAGACTACTGCCAAGAGTCACACACTCAGTTTCAGAATGTGCAAAACTCTTGCATTTTAAAAAATATCAAGGACTTGAGATGAAATTGTCACAACTGGAGGGCGTCATAATGGGATCAATTAAAAGTACAATTTGTAGTATGCAGATCAAAGAGTATTAGTATAACAAAAAAATCAAAATATTAAAAAATATGTAAAAATTCTACAAACTACGGAAAATGTGGTCGACAAAACCACGTCGACAGTAAAACCGTTACAAATCCAGTGCCTCAAAAAATGATTTCTTCAGATCTGTGATTCAAAAATATGCATACAAAACAATGTAATATTAAAAAATCAAGATTTTTAAAAACCTTGTGAAACTCCGTGACAATAACGCAAAAACAACCAATAAAACTACATAGTTTTATGAGTGAATCATTAATAATGCAGTGCGTAAAAAAGTGATTCTTCAAATGCGCAATTCAAAATTTCCTGTGGGTTATAATGCAAATCATTTAAAGACCTGTGTGTGATTAAAAAATCATTTAAAAACTATGAAAATTTGTGGCAATAACAGACAAAAATGCGATCATAAATCCTTTTTTGATTACGGGTGAATTGTCAATAATTACGTGCATAGAAAAGTAATTATTTAAACGCGTGATTCAAAGATTGCCAAACCAAAAATAACATATAAAAACACAGAGATTTTTAAAAGCATGTGAAATTCCATAAAAATTATAATAAAAATCACATGAATTCAGAGTGGAAAGGTCTATTATTGAGAGGATTGAGAAATAATTAAATTAAATTCTTGATTCGGAATTTCATCATAGCGATATGAAACATCAAAATTTAAAAAACCAGTGGAAATCTGCAACAACAGCTACCAAAACTGCCATTGGCAAACTAAGTGGATTTATATGTTGATGAATGAGTTTGATGTTAATTATCATCCATTTTTTATTTTTAATAAAATAAGGAATACAATGTTTGTTTACCTCAAAGATCTATTATTCGGAAAAATCTATTTTCTACTTCTGAACTTGCCGAGTTCCATTGATTCCAGATGTGGGATTTCCCACTGTGCGTGTGTGTAAATATAAATATATGTGTGTGATAAAATAAACTAAATTAATTAAACACTAGTACTATTATCTTTTTTCTGAGAAAAAGGAATTTCCTTTCAAAATGACCTTAAGCACAAATGCGTTAATGGTAAAAAAGTAAGTGATTTTAAATGCTATCAGGTAACGTGGACAGACACTGAACCAGTATTTCACTTTCTAAACTTCCACGCTGAAAAGAAGACTTTCAGCAAAGATGGAATTAATGTACATCTCTGATATAATGCATGCTGGTTGTTTAGTCTGCAACCAGGGCTGAACTCATGACTCCTACCTCTCCACCAGCAGACTTTATTTAATCTAACGAATATAAATTAAAATCAATTATGCATTAAATCAAATTGGTATATAATTAGATAAATATTTCATGAAACCATAATTTCCTTTTCATATAATAAATTAGATATCTTCACATTAGAGTAATGGTCATTAAACACACTTAGAACTATTAAAATTTTCAAGGAACTGCAGTGTAAATTATATAATTATAAAATTTCATAAGTTTTAATTTGATGTAAACTAAAATTCATATCATTTTTGAATTAACACTTCTAAACTTCAAACTCAAATGAATTAGGTTGTAAGTGATCATATTTCTTTAAAATTTATAGTCATAATACAAAAACTATTTTTGTAATAAATTTATACAATGTATATGGTACACAATATCCCAACAAGTATATAAGATAGATTTTTGGTCACAACTTTGAACAACAGCCATACAGACTTATATGAGGAAATTGGCATAAAATTATTAAATTTATATGCATAAAAAAATAGCTATGGTTGAAGTTTTTTTTTTCCTGTTAAACTCTTTATTTTGTTGTTGGTTCGTTTAAAAAAAATAGTATTTTGAATGAAGAATGTCATAAATATATGAATTTGAGAAATAAATTATAATAACTAAAGATCTTAAAGACATTTATTTATAACTTTACAACTTATTTATTACTTTAGCATGCAATTAAATGTTTAGTATCTAAATGTTGTTTTAGAAGTGCTTGTATAAAAGAAGTTTTGCTCTTGATAGCTTAGTTTATACAAGAATTTTATATTTCAGCATTCACATAAACGTCATTATTTAGCAGTATACATTTTGCAGTATTTATAACAATTAATTGCTGTAATGAAATTTTTTTTTAATGAATGAATAAAAATTTTAATATAAAGGTTCAGGAAATATTAAAGACATTGAATTTAATGAAAAAATATTTACAATTAATAAAGTAATGAAAAGCAAATAAAAATATGAACATATGGTTGGCATACATATAAGCACAGAAAATAACAAAAGCATATTAGTTATCATAAAATAACAAAAGTATGTTTGTTTTAAAAATCCAAACTAAGTTTTTCATTCTAAAAAAAAAAACAAATAAAGAAAAAACTTTTAAGAATTTAATTGCGGTTTAAAATTAGCCAACACTGCTTTTTCTAATACAAGAATTATTTTAATCCAATCACATTTTGCACAAACAAGAAACATTTCGTTTAAAAAATGTGTATAAGCGAATACAAATTTCCCTGCTTTAAAATTTTTACTTAAATAACAGTAAATGCAAAATGAAAAGTTAAATAATAGTAGTTGTAAAGTGAAAATAATCATTTCAGTGAAATTTCTAACGTTCTTAAATATAATCAAACTACGAAAAAAGTATAATTATTCAGAGATGAATATAAATTATATGCAATGATAGATTGACTATGCAATGCTAGGTAAATGAACAGTTTCAGTGTTAGGTTAAAAGTCTCGAACAAAAATAAATAGACATTTGTAGTGTGCTAGTATGAGCCCACTACTATAGTACTAACCTAACGCTGCTACAAAACAAATACTGTACTTAAAAAATACATAAAATTAATATAATTTTTTTTAAGTTAAGATAATGCTTTAAAAATAAATAAAGAGGTTAAAAATCTGGAGATACAAATTTAATATGCAGGCAGTTATACCAACTAAATTCATTACATACCTACATAATACTCAAATGTATAAAATGATAAATTAAAACTAACATATTGAATGCTTGCATTTAAAGCAAGAGATGTCATCCTAATTGGTAGGAAAATAAAATTAAAATATTCGGCTAGGTTATGATCAGAATAAAATATTTCCAAAAAATATTCAGGTAAAAAAAATAATAAATTATAAAATAATAGGAATTAGCACTGATTTCGGTCTGTAAAAATAGAGTGCTCAGGATTTGTAGACTTGTGTACTAAAATTATTTTAAAAAAATTAATAAATATTTAAGTTTATTTAATTTGTTTTACTTAATATTAAATTTTAAGATAATTATATATTAAAAATCTTTTAATAGAAATAGTTAAATATTTAATTACAAGTTTTTAATCAGATCCATTAATTTAAAAAAAATAGTATTAACATTGGTGCTCAGCTTTCAGAAATCTTGATGCCATACAGTCACATTTTCCCCAAAATAAAATATAGGAAAAGAAAAGTTTTATGAAAATTATTCAGCTTAATTAAAAAGCTTAGCAGAAACACTGAAATAAGAAAATTATGATTTTGGGGAATCAACTTACTAGAATTGTTCTTTCCATCAAGAGAAATGATATATGAGACACAATGAATGAACATAAAAAAATACAAGTTATAACCATGCAAGCACATGTAGCAAGATAAAAATAAGTTTCAGCTGCACTTCCAACAAATCCTCCAGTGGAATGTGAATATGCTGGTCGGCAAGAGTTACGAATCAAATCCAAGCATGCGTAACAAATCACCTAAAATATATAACTAGTAAGATATACATACAAAAAACAATGCTGATTTTCCCAATTTTAAAAAAGTAATCATGTAAGTGAAAAATTTTTAATTATGTTTTCCATAGTATACAATACATTTTATAAAACCTTATAAGATTTTATTTAAAAAATGAAATTGCAAGCTTAATATTTTAATCATAAAAAAAAATATGAATTAAATGTTTCATATTTTATTAGAGATAATAAAATTTATACATTAAATTAAGAAATACAATTATTTTTCACTTATAGCCTTTTGTGCATTTTAGAAGAATGTTCTTCGATAATAGATTTAGCGTAGATAAAAAAAAATAATGACTTTACAACCAGAGACCCAGAACACTCTGAAGCTGTTGATTTCCTAGAGCTGGGAATAGTGCTCTAAATTTTCCCATGGTCCAGCAATTTCATTATATCCTATAGATATTCAAGCGGCCTGCCCCATTGTAACGATATTGCCTGTTAACAAAGGTGCTATAGAAAGACTATTCTTAGCATTATAATACAATTATAAAGTTTTAAGATCAAATATGAAAAAGGATTAATCAGATTCAATTCTTTTCTTAAGAATGAATAAATAAATCAACTTGGATTTAAATTAAATTTGCATTTTCTGCCAGAGTACTTGATAATGTTATTATTTTTTTATAATAAAAATTTATAATTAAAATTTGAACCCCAAATGCACACGTAAATATATAGTACAACAACTGCAGCCAGAGCTTTAGCTTATTACTTGGGAATGCAGCTGGAGAATCGAAAAATTTTCAGCACGTGATCCCTACTATATATCCCCATGGCAGAATCGCAGCGACATGGTGCCATTGTCGCAGTACGTTACGGAGTTCTTGCAGATAAACTTTTCGTTTAAAAAAATTACTTTTTCTTTCCACAGAANTTGGCAAACTTTAGTTTTTTACATTTTTGACGGGTTCTTGACGGTTTAAACCAGTATTATACACTTGTCATGTCAAAAACCACTTTTTGACGTCAAAAACCCAGCCCTGCCGATAGTATCGTAAATCGATGTAATGTGGGCTATATATGTATACATGTAAAGAAAAAATTAAATAAATTGCTATACTTACTATTTCACAAACATTGAGAATGCCATAAAAAGTACATAGGTACTTATAATTCCAACCAAGAAGTTTAGAAGTTTTTGTTTCTAAGGCAAACATTTTCAAGAAGAAGAAAACTAAAGCATATCTAGACAGATGAAATTAATCATTATAATATCATGTAACATCACAAATCATGTAAACATAAATATTCAGTTCATTATTTATCAAGTGTATCAAAGGTATAACACAAGAAAACAGCGTTACACTTAAAATGCATTCAAATAGGAAGTTGATGCAAACAATATTTCAAGACAAGTTACATATTCAGAACAAAAAAAAAATAGGATGGCGTTGTAATGGCTACAATGGCAAAAGATGCTGAATATTAAAAAGCATGTCACACACTAAATATATTAGAAATTTCTAATAGAATTAACTAGCATCAGATATGATCTTCCTAATTGATTTGTTCCCTAGGCCAGGGATGAGATTAGCCAAAAGGCAAAAAAGCTGAATTTCCACGATAATAAATTTTACGCNTCCCTGCTAGGCAAACATATTCGAGAAGAAAAAAAACTAAAGCATATCTAGACAGATGAAATCCATCATTATATCATGTATAGATCTACACAAATCATGTAAAAATAAATATTCAGTTCATTATTTATCAAGTGTATCAGATGTATAACACAAGAAAACAGTGTTACACTTAAAATGCATTAAAATAGAAAATTTCTATATTTTATAACTGTTGTTGAACAGCTGACTCAATTTTTGGATTTACAACTACTAATGTTCAACTCTGTAGCCTTGTAATTTTGAACCAATACAGAAGACAAAGGAAATCCTGGATCAGTACTCCCGGAAGTATGATTTGTAACGGGAACATCGAGGACTTTCAGATTTGACGTGCATCAGTCACCATTTACTACAAGGGAGTCTTCGGCTGGAAGGGATCGAACCCACGACTTCCTGGACATGGGTCCAATGCCCTACCAAGGCTATCCCTACCCCAAAATAGAAAATTGAAGCAAACAATATTTCAAGGAACGTTATATATTCAGCTAATTAGAAATAGGATGACGTTGCAATGGCTATGATGGTAAAAGATGCTGAATATTAAAAATATTAAAAGAGCATGTCACACACTGAATATATAAAAAATTTCTAATAGCATCAAATATGATCTTCATAATTGACTAATTAATGATAAAAAATAAAAAGATTTTCCCTTAGATACACACACCAAAATTATTGTCAAGTTTTGATGAATGACAGACACACAAAAAAAAAGTAATGCACAATAGTGCAAACCAATGGGTCAAATTATCAACCACACAAGGTGAATCAATGTAATAAAATAAATAAATTTTAAAGCTTATTGCAAGTATAAGAAACACTGGAAGTCATAATTAGTGAATTAAAATGGAACGAACAAACACCAATATAAAAATAACCCCATATAATTATCTTCAAAAGGCCATTACTTATAGCATAGTTATTTTATGATCAAAACTAAATCTGTTTGTATCCTATAATTTATAAGTTTGCCTTAAACAGATAATTGGTATGTCTACATTGTTTTAGATAGGTTAGGGCAGTGTTTCCCAACCTTTTTTGTACCATGCCCCACCTAAGCCTTTCTGAAATTGTTATGCCCCCTTATGTAACATATACATAATTTTTAATAATAAAAAAGTCGAATTGTTCACTTAAGAAACGTAGGAAATTGTTAGCGAAACAAAGTAACTAAATTTTCTGAACATATAATGAAGAACTAAAATTCAAATTCGAAATAATTTTAATAAATATTTTTCTATAATAATTTAATATTTTAATTAAGTGAGATTCTTGCCCTTGATGCTTGCTGCACGTAGACTTTATCTTAGGTTCCAATTTGGTTAGCCTCAGTCTCAAGTCTCCCCGTTGTGTTATATCTAGACGATTTTTTTTTACCAATAAAATCATTTACAGCACTAAATCCACATTCAGCTAAATATGAAGATGGAATCGGTAACAATAGTTTTCTTGCACATTTGATTGATTTTGGGTATTTGTTTTCTGTTTCCTCACGAAGCCAAGCCATGTTGGAAAATAAATTTGTTTTAAATCAGAATATCTTTCTTTCAAATCAGCCGATAGAATTTTCAGATAATAGACAATAACAAGTTAAGGGGTATCATTTACTTCACATTTCTGGAGCCAATGAAACTGTTCAAAGTTTTTGTTGTTAATATATTTCTGACATAACTCAATAAGGGTAATGAAGCCATATATCTTCGCTCTTGCACCAACAAGGTTTTATTTGCTCCTTGAAATTTCTTATTTAATATATTCAGTTTTTCAAAGATATTGACTAAATAACTCACAAATGCTTTACCATTGACTGTAAAAAAATACTTCATTTCAGGTTTGTCACTTAAAAAATCCCTCAGTCACATAATATTTATTGACCGCAATTATTTAAGAATTTGCTTTTTTCTTTCGATTTTGTCACCGAAATCTCACATTGCATTTAAATGGCTCAGGGTAAAAGGTTTAAACTCATGCCAAGTCCATTTTTGAATTGCCCCCCTTTGCAATTAAATTGCCCCCCGGTGGGGCGTGGGCCCCACGTTGGGAAACACTGGGTTAGGGTCTTCTGCTGGATATTTATTATTTAATATTAACCCACAGATGTGCCTTCTGTAAAGTTCAATAACTATTTACTTCCAGTGTTTTCCTCTAAAAAACATATGGAAAATTGCAAATCCAAATAATAGGAGTGCAATGGTATTTTTATTAATTTTTGTTTTGCTTGATATTAAATAAAAATAAAAGAATTGTTAGATTGCAATAAAAGTAGAGGGGAAAAAATGATAAATTTCATATGCTTTCAATTGAGACATTTTTTCCAATAAAAATCTGGAAACAGGACCCGAATAATATTTTTAAAATTAATAATTTTTACTTGGCCAGAATAAAGCAAATAATATAAAATTTTAAAAAAATGAAGAAAAAAAAAGGATGAAAAATGCATTTCACTAATACAACATTATTTCAAAACAGAAATCCACTTATTTCTAATAACAATAGAGATGTACATTTTTGAAGGTATATTTTTCATAAGCAATCTCATTCTTTTTTTATTACAATTCTAAATCCTGTTTTTAATCAGAATTAATTTTTACGAGTTTACTGCTTCAGAACTCAAATTAAAATAAGAAAGCTTTGAAAGAGCGAATAAAATTTTGTGCACACTTGCATCATGACAAACAAAACTTCAATTTATTATGTTTAAATTAACATCTCATTACCGTCTTCGTAATAAAAATTTAATGTAGATGCTGTCGTTAAACTTTCGAGTTGTTCCTTGGTTTGTTTGGGAACTAGGAAGAAAACAAACAGAAAGATAAGCAATAACGTTTCTGGCTCTCTATTTTTACCCATTTAGTAACCCTATCGTTGTAGTTGTTTTTTTCTTTTTACTTCATACTAGGGGTCCTGCATCACTGGCTGCGGTCAGTGTGTGGGTGGGCGACTGCAGGTCGTTGGGCTACCGAAGCGGGGGTGCCATTCCTCTGCAGAGGATCAAAATTGAGATGGCATGTCTTCGGATCATCGTCAGGGATGTTTCCGAGACCGTCGCCAATAGCCCATTGTGCAGCAGTAGTGCGACGTAAATTAACTAATTCCGAATTAATTCCGTAGCTCGAGTGCAACATTTACACCACAATCAAATCAAGCGTCTTTTTCAGGACCATTGTTACTGCAGGCGATTCCCATACCTCGGATCAATGTTGAAGAAGACTGAAAATCTGATTATTGAAATATATTTCCATGCGAAAAATTCACCAATCAAGGCCTCTTTCTCTCCTGACGGTGATCAAAAGTAAAAGAATGGCATGCATTGAGAATGAATAATTTGAAGATTTAGTTGTAGTTTTTTTTTATTTACTTCCCATTAGAGCTGCTCGATGGGCTATTAGCGACGGTCTGGAAAAAAACCAAGCCATGCCATCACAATTTGAATCCTCTGCAGAAGGGATGGTTCCCATCTTTGGTAGCCCGACTATCTGCGACTTTCGAATACTTTACGATTAAACACTTTATGGTACAACAGTTTAAAGGACACCATCAGTCCCGTCCCTTCGCAATCTATTTAAAGAGGTCCCTGTTGTGATGTCAACCGACGTCACCTTCCGTCATCACTACGAGTCAACGACGACAGCCTGTAGTTTCTGAATAGTGGCGCTGTCTTACCTTTCCAGAGAGTATATATACACATTCCTAATAGATGTTCAGCGCTAACCTTGTTACGTGCTGTAAGCATGTTATTGTTATGTTATGTTTTGTTGTTTTATTAAACTTATACCTTAGTTATTATGTGTCTTACTTGGATACCACCAAGGATAGTTCACAATACGATAGTCCCCCACCCAGTGGCGTACGCAGAATTTTTTCAAGGGGGGTGTTCATAATTTTCTGAAATTACTAAAAGAAATTCGAGTCTGTAATAAAGCACTATTATTTCCCTAATTTAGACAGCTAGACAATTTTGACTTTTTATTTAGACAACATTTAGTTAAATTTTGATTTGATTTTTTAAGTTTAAGAACATAATGTAATATCTTCTGAAAAAAGTCCAATGTCATATGGGTGGGAAGTAACACTTTGAGGGCCACTTTCACATTCATCAGATTTTGTTATGCTAGAAACGTTTTCTTCAACGGAAGTATCACATTTCTGTACAACAGAAAAACTTACATTGGTACTAGATGCTGTCACCTCACTAATTTCAGGTCGTGATTTTTTCTCAAAATAATTAAAAATTGTTAAATTCTTGCGTTTTGACATCCTAAAGATCCAAGAACAGCAAATATATATATATATTGGCACAGAAATATCCGCTATGCTACGATCTCAAAGTTTCGAGCTGGAATGAATAACTTCAACGAGCGCTGTATCTCCAATGGTATTGTTACTGATTTCTTCACTAGTCGAAATAGTGGCGACGACGGGTTCGGCGATTGAATGAACTTTTTGTTGAGATAAATCAAAACAGATTTAGCGACAAGCTCCGAAAGACAAGCGACAGAGATAACTCTTAGTCTGACTAACTAACTCCACTGTACTCCGTTCCCCCTTTTATATAATTTTTCACCGCATCTCCAAAATTCTCGAATTGTCTCAAGGACGACAGAACGTCTAGGATTCCAGAATCATCGCGTCAAGATCTCGCGATGACAGCCAGTCTCGAAAACTATACTGGCAGGACAGAAAGGAACCAGTCCGTAACAGTATCACGTGAATTTGGTTTCAAAAGTACAACCCTATTATAGTTAATGTTTTTTCAGTATTCTGAGAAATACCGTGAGAAAAAAAAAAGTAGGCATAAGGCAGATAAAAATATATAGTCTTAAAAAATAATAGCTCGCATAATTTCTACTAAAATTTTTATTTTTGATATTTTGTCTGAGCTCAATAAACCCCTCCCTTGCGTACGCCACTGCCCCCACCCACTCACTGACTGCAGCCAGTGATGCTTTGACTTCTGTGATCGATTGGGAACCTATCTTACTATTAAAAAAGAGATAATTTATTTCGTGATTTAAATCCAATAAAGTATCATTTAGGTAAAAGTTTACCTCTTCTTTTAAACAAACCGCTTTTTATTCACTGCGGGCCTGGCCGTATTTTCCTGCAAATAAATACCTTCTTCTCGTTGAGGTTCTAATAATAACTGATAAAAAGGAATGATAGGAAAATTTTATTATGGTATTTACAAATGTACAATTAAAGAGTAGAGGCATCCATTTTTATCGGAGCGGTTGCTCCCTTCGTTCGAAAAAAAAAGCAATAATAAAAAAACACATCCGTTTCAGTTACAGAGTTTTGGTTTTAGTCCGCTAGATGGAGGTGGCGGATTCGCAACACTTACGGTCCATTGTGGGACTGAAAATATAAGGCAACTGTTATATTATATATTATTTTGTTCATGATACTAGGGCTGCAGGTCTGTCGCGGCGCGAATTTCCGCGATGATTTCCGCGAAATTGTCTTCTTTTTTCCTAAAATCCGAGAAATTTCTCAATATGTCTAGACTTGCTCAAAAATTGCTTAAAATTTGATTTTTTTCCCATTTTTTATTTATTATTTTTACTAAACAGAATTTTTTATTTTCCTGAACCTTAAATTGAACATGTAAAATTGATTAGATATTTAGGGGAGTGAATCAATAGCAAAATGACATAAAAATAGTTCAGAGATAAGAGATAATCACTATCTTGTCCTTGTCAAGTAAGGTGGTCTTTCTACACTTAAGGAGGGTAATTACCTCCCTGAAGTCAGTAAGAGTACAAAAGAAATTGGAATCGCAAAAGAAGGAAAATGTTATAAATCAAATCTTTGACAGAAAAATTGTTATACATGCTATTGCGCTGGGCAATGAAATTTCTACTGCCTTTCTACATATCCAGTTAATTTTTCCTAGGCGGCTTCTTGTGATTTCTTAAATATGGATCAGTTTCTTAGGTGAAGGGGGGAGGGACTAGTAGTTAGTAGGGACTTGTAACTAGTAGTTTGAATGTAGAATGTTTAAGTTTTCACAACAATTACTTCTTACAAAGCAACGGTCCAGGGTCAAGGAATTGCACGTTGGTGAAGGAAAATTGATCGAGTTTTGGAAATCAAAGACCGAACGCTCCAAAATTGGCAAAAGCGGCCTGTCGAAGTTTGTCGGTGCCTAAAAACAGCGTTGACGCAGAAAGATCGTTTTCTAGGTATAAAAATGTATAAAGTGATGAAAGACGAAGCATGAATGAGAATAATCTGACAATGTACAATACTTTGTACCAAAATTCTGTTCATTTAAATAAAAATATTAATGTTGCTTGAAATTCAAAGAAATATTTTTGTTGTGTATTTTTAGACTTTTTTTTATCATTTGAGCAATTTCTGTCTTTTGCATCATTTATATAATAAATTTTTACATGTTTAGAATTTGTGTAATTTTCAAAATTTCCCGCGATTTTGGAATCTTTTTTCCCGTGACAAACTTGCAGCCCTACATCACAACGTAGTATTAATTTTCACACTAAGTAGACGCTTATTTGATGCATGTGGACTGCACAACTTATTTGATGAAAAGCACTAAACTAATCCAGCAAAAGTTGGTATAGATGTTCCATGGTTTGTATGTTAGAGCTATGAGCTTCCAAAGTTATTTAAATTTTATTACTTTTCCTTGAAGAACCATTGTGTACAGTCTAAACATTGAAAATCATTGAATTTGGAACAAATCCGTGACCGGTAGAAACCTTGGTCCTGCACATTTTAATTAATAAAAAAATGAATCTTTTTAATACGATGTGAACTAATGCATTCGTAAATCATTCGTTAATTATTAAGTAATATATCTAGAAAAAAAAGTGTGACAATTTAATATTCCTGATAACACATAAATTTTTTTTTGTTATTTGGGAAGAGAAAAAAATATTGCGATCAGCAAATGATAGATAGATACAGCTTTCGTCTTTCGATGATTTTCATAGTAAAACAATGACTAGGCGATCGAAATGGGCTACAGATTGTTCAGAGTATAACTCTCTAAATATGGCAACAGTTCGCATGCTTTCACTTTTAGAGGGTGGGTAGGCATAGGAGAAGTTAGTACGTAAGCTTCCGTCTTGAATTTCAAATATATTAAAAACTAAGTTAGGAAACTATAACTCAATATTGCATTTTACAAATTTCTTAAGGAAAGCGCCGGGGAAATTTTAGAAAATATTTTTGACTTTGAAATACAGAAAATACCATAGTACATTCCCATGCAACTGAGAAAAGGAGAGAGACGGGGCAAGGGTCAAGATATGGAACCGGTCTTCTCTCCAGATGGCGTATTCGAGCGTTGTGATCGCAAATTTCACATTGTAGTGATAAATAGTTGGGGAGTGGAAGTATTTTAAAAGTAAATTTTATTTAAATCAGTTTTGGAGATATTCAATGACAATTTCTAAAAATTCGAAGTATATCTCTAAAATGCTAAGTCCCAAAACGCACACCGTTAAGAAAATCTAAAAATTCTCTATTTTGAAAGTACTAGCATATTTTTTTTATCAGTTAATAACGTCGTAGCAACGAGCAATTTTATATGGAGTACTTCGCCTACATATATTGCAGTAATTTCGTTATAAATTAATAACATCACAGTCTCGAAAAATTGGAATTTACTTATTTTGAAATTAATTTGTTCCAGAAAATTGAAAAAATATCGTTTTTTTGTTGTTTAATTTAAACACTACGACGGTTTGGAGAAATGAAAACGTGCGTGGGTCATTCTCAGACTTTTCCTTACAATAAAGACTTAAGTTTTTGAAAATGAAGAAAATGGGTTACCCTTAATAAACTAATGGAAAACACTGAAATCTCAAATTTGGCAAGAATTTTTAATTTTTTTAAATTCGAAGCCTGTTTATAGATAAGTCATGTCTGTGGAAGACATTTCTTACTAAGATCTAGCCTTATAGTTAATTACTGAAGTAATTAAATAATCTCATTAAGTAGAGCTTTAGATATAGAATGAACTGTATGTAGAATTTATCGTCATTCTAAATTTCGGCCATTTTCCAACTAGCTAGAGTGATTAGGTCACAACACTTGGTGCCTGCTGATGATGTAAGTTTCAATCGTTTCACGACGGCTGCAAACAGGAATTATCCCCATTTACAATTAATCGTCAACAGAAATTTTGACCACTTCCAGTTGAAATTTGAACACCAGCTTGAGTGCTCAAATTTCAACTGTTTTGTGCCTAATGGCCTTACTATTACATCTATTTACAAGATGCTGAAAGCAAAATTTAGCACCATTATATTACTATTGAATATTTTGACCACTGCCCGGCACAAGCAAACTGACTGACACAAAAATATAATTAAAATAAAAATTAGCAGTAGTATTACTTTATTCTCGTCGAGCTAGAGCTGCACACTGAACTATTGGTGACGGTAAGGGAGATATCCCTGAGGGTGATCCGAAGGTATGCTATCAAAATTTTGATCTTTTGCAGAGGGAATGACTCACTCGTTTTGGTAGACCGACGACGTACGTACGGTGTAGTTTTAAGAATTAATAAGTACGTTAAATCTACTAAAATGAAGAAAATAATTGCATTTTTCTTACACCTTAAGTGAAAAATATAGGGTGCATCACTTTTATATAATATTTTATCAGAACCGAAAATACCGTTTAAAATGAATTAGAGGTTATATCTTTAAAATAATTCAGTCATGAAATTTCTAGATATTTTTTCTTAGAAGAAAACATCCGACTTTAAAAACATCCTCCCAAATAATTTTTAATAATTTTCATGAAATTTCTAGATATTTTTTCTTAGAAGAAAACATCCGACTTTAAAAACATCCTCCCAAATAATTTTTAATAATTTTCATGAAATTTCTAGATATTTTTTCTTAGAAGAAAACATCCGACTTTAAAAACATCCTCCCAAATAATTTTTAATAATTTTCATGAAATTTCTAGATATTTTTTCTTAGAAGAAAACATCCGACTTTAAAAACATCCTCCCAAATAATTTTTAATAATTTTCATGAAATTTCTAGATATTTTTTCTTAGAAGAAAACATCCGACTTTAAAAACATCCTCCCAAATAATTTTTAATAATTTTCATGAAATTTCTAGATATTTTTTCTTAGAAGAAAACATCCGACTTTAAAAACATCCTCCCAAATAATTTTTAATAATTTTCATGAAATTTCTAGATATTTTTTCTTAGAAGAAAACATCCGACTTTAAAAACATCCTCCCAAATAATTTTTAATAATTTTCATGAAATTTCCCTTTTTTCTTAGAAGAATGTATGTTTAAAAACACCTTTCCAAATAATTTTTTGGAATAATAATAATAAATAAAATAAAAACACACACACACAGAGGTTATAAAAATTTCATTTTCTAACAATTCGTACAATATTTCAATGTAATATATTTGTATAAATTGGATGAATCCTTTTACAACATTTTGATATAAAAAATCATTCAGAGAAAGTAATCATTTACTTTTAACATAAAACATTTATAAAACATAACGTCATATGTAAAAGTGAAAAGTAAAATTTCTTTCTGGTTTTGTAGATTGAATTTTCACATAATGGAAAAAAAAAGAACGTTTGGGGGTGATATTAATTCAGAATATTTAAATCATGTAGAAACCTATATTCTTTATTATTCACTAAATGTTTTTTTTTTAGCTGGGAAAAATAATTAGTGCAGATTTCAATAGTAATCAAATTTTAAAACAATAGTTTTCAACGTTGGGTTGTGGGCTTGTTTATAATTTATGAATAAAATTTTCATTCGAAAATTTTATTTTAAAAAAATGCTCTGAAAAAGAACAAAAAACAAAAATAAAAATTATTGCGGGAGTATGTTGCCTTAAGAATCATTAATTAAAAAACATAAAATAATTTTTAATGGTGTATTTATCTTGGATATAAAGCGTTTTAGAAATTCTGTTAGTTTAAACAAGCTTCGCGATAAAAACAGAGTAAAAAAAATCAGTCTTCGTGTATAATATCAGACCATATATAATATCAGTAAATATTTGCGATGTTGGAAAAACTTTCCTCAGGGCATTTATTTCGCAAGATATTGAAAAATGTATAATGAAGAAAGCATATTATTTTTAGACTTTAATATAAAGTTGCATTAAATAAGAATTTATGTTGATTTTAGTATTTAGTAAATTTGATAAACAGTTGAATTTCTACGTGTTAAATATAAAGGCACAGGGGCATTTTTTACAGATTTTTCAAAAAGTATTAATTTTTAAATCAGTCATTTAAATATATATTGTTGCTAAATTACAAAATATGAATTTTAAAATGGAAACAGACATGCTTATAATTTATGATAGTGTTTTTAAGATAATTTAAGAGCATCGCAATAAAAAAGAACATTAATTTTTCTGAATTCTGTAAAAATATTAATTTCTTTAAAAAGTCCAAAATGTCAAAGTTATGAATAAAGATACTGACTTTAGAATTTATAGATAAACTTTCTTTAAAGTTTTGAATTCTTTTTAGTTTTCATTTAAATTCTTAGTTTGCTGAATAATTATAATTCAACAAAAAGTTTTCAACTTCGAAGAAAAATACTCTCAAAATTAATGCTCTCTTTTTCAGCAATTATATATTTTCAGAAGGCTTACAATGTTCGTAATAATTTTTCCTGATTGTAGAAAAAAATAGTTTCAAGATGATTATACAATTTTCTTTATTAAACTTTTCTTGAAGGAAGTGAGCAGTTTTAAAATTTCCTAATTGCAATACAATTTCACGATAATACACTTGACATTTTTGCACAAGAAAATTTATTATAAAATTAATCACCATGATTAGCTGTATATTGTGAACTATAAAGGATAATAAGATGAATTCATTTTTTTGTTGAGTCTAATATGATGAAATGAATCGTTTGCTTTTTCACACAATGACCCTTCACGATTTAAATGCCAACAATTTTTACATCTTCTAAAGATCATATCCCCAAACCACAGAGACTTGCCAATCTCGTCACAACTATCAATAATTCAAGCAGGAAAACAAAATAGGTATTTGCAAACGCCTCTTTTTACAAAATTTTTTGCATCTCCAATAAGCTTACAGTCAAGCTTTCAACTCATTAAGACCATCAATGATTATTTGAAGTAGCTGTTGGTGGCGCCACTGCAGTAGATGTTGCTGGTGTTCTTGACTGCTTCCATTCCATGAATAAGAAAAATGTACCAGCTCCATATGCAGCAAAATTGAAAATTCCAAAGCACTGAGATAAAAAAAAAATCATTATTAATTATCAAAGTGGGATTAATTAGTGATTATGAGATTGTAAAATTTTTTTCTACTTAGAGTGAATTGAGATTTGAATTAAGAAGAATAATTTTTGACCAACTTTAAAAGCATGTTTTAGATTTTTCCCTCCCCATTAACGCCCCTTTGTCAGCTGAGTTCGGTTAGTGGTGAAAAGTCACGAGTCGGGTTTTGGCGGTGGTGCAAAGAGGGGTTAATGGGGAAGTTTTCATCAGCTGATTTTTATAAAGTATTGACTAGTAACTATTGACTTAAATTATAATTATTGACTAAAGGGTTTTTTGTAAAAATTGTTTAAAATCGAATTTATAAAATTAAGAATCAATTATGAAAGTTTTAACTTTGACACCATTTTAAATAGTTAAATTAGCATCATTAGAATATTGATGGTTATGAATATAGATAAAATGTCCACTTCGCGTACAGGGACTCAATAATCTACCTCAGCA
Source organism: Parasteatoda tepidariorum (assembly GCF_043381705.1). Taxonomy (NCBI): domain Eukaryota; kingdom Metazoa; phylum Arthropoda; class Arachnida; order Araneae; family Theridiidae; genus Parasteatoda; species Parasteatoda tepidariorum. The sequence goes on along the minus strand of NC_092209.1, from coordinate 20,322,250 downwards.
AAAGCACAAGTACAATATAGATAAAATCTCTGCATAGATGAGGGAAAGATAGTTTATTTTCATATAAATTTTATCACTTTTCTAATTTATTACTATTATTGGCATTTCTTATAACATCCGGATCCAAATAGAAAGCAAGACCTGATTTATTGTAAGGTCAGAGAGGCCCAGGCCTAGGGCCCCCTCATTTCGAGGTTTAATTAAAATTAAAAAAAGGGGTGGCGCAAGTGCTTATTTGTAAGGATTCTTGCTCAAGCAAGAAAGTACTGTTCTACCTATTGCTATATGTTTCACGACAAAAATATTTACATTTGGATCGGAAGTTTTCTTTTTAAAGTCACTACCCTTTCAACGTTGAAGTGACACGTAACGGAAACAGGGCTGCCAACTTCTATGCTTTTAGCAAAATATTTTATAAAGGCGTAGAGAATTAAAAACTGAAGCTTTCTGAATTTTTAGTAATTTGGCCAATATTTTAAAAACCTCACCACGAGATAGCTGAAACAAACTGGCGTTTCTTATGAACTTTTGAATAATTTGCATGTATTGTTGCGGAAAGTAACTTCAAACCAAGTTTACAAAAGTAAGAATTATACATTAAAACATAAATTTAGCTACCACTAGAAGGAATTTCTTCATAAAGCGTAGAAAGTTGGCAGTCCAACAGAAAGAAATATTATAAAAGCCACTACATAGACTGCTAACCTTAAAGTTCCATCACAAATATAAAAGAAACANAGCTCCTTCGGGCACTTTAAAATCGCTGAGCGTGCAATAACTTCCTCTTTTGGACCAGCAATGGAAGTGTCCATATTCATCTTCAAAAATTTCACCGGGCTTAGCTTAACTGCTGCAAAGTGGCATATGACATAAGCTTTTGAATTATTTAGAAGTAGTGGTGAGTAAAAACCCTATAAATCAAATTTACAAAATAAGAAATCGTACATTAAAAGACTATCACTTGAAATTATTTATCTGCTGTCTGCAGCACGTTGGCATCTCTGCATTTATACGATTGAGGAATTAATGGGTTAGATTGATACATTTAATGAACTTGTTTTTATTTAATAATACACATGCTATTTGATATAGCACAAATTTAACATAACAGACACAAAATTTTCTATAACCAGGTGCGCTAATGTTACATATTTGTGGAACATAACTTTTTTTCAAACTGTTACAGACTGGTAACTCAAATCTTTCATTCTTAGCTCTTACAATTGCAGAAGCTGAATATCCCTATCAACCAGAATATTTTAATTACATAAAATTATATACTTTTTGATTATCTAGTTAATTATCACATAATTGCTAAGTTTATGCCAACTTGCTCCGCATAGCAAATATACATTTCAGAGATGCCAACTGCTCCGGACACGTCAAAATAATTAAAGAAACGGTAAGAAAATAAACTGTAAATTTTGCAAATATTTGACTATTTCTACTTGCTTTTTAAAAGGCATATCATAAAAGAAGTATCATAAAGTGGTGAATGATATAAGCCTAGGAATTATTTAGAAATAGTGGCGGATAAAAATCTACTAAATTGAATTTATTAAACCAAGAATCACAATTGATAAACTACCACTTTAAAATATATATTTGCTGTCCGGAGCAAGTTGGCATCTCTGACATTTTAAAGTGGCAGTTTATCAATTGTGATTCTTGGTTTAATAAATTTAATTTAGTGGATTTTTATCCACCATTATTTCTAAACAATTCGTAGGCTTATATAATTCACCACATTATGGTAGTTATGCCATGCTGTAGCTATTAAAAAGCAAGCATTAATAGTAAAATATTTGCAAACTTTAGTTTGTAGTTTATTTATCGTTTTATTAATTATTTTGGTGTATCCGGAGCAGTTGGCATCTCTGTTTTAATTGAGTGAATAACATTTTTTCGCACATATATATGAACTTGCTAACCCATTTTTTAAAAGACACTTTTTCCGTTTCTTCAAAATAAGAATTTGGCAAATACGGATAAAATGCTTCCATACTAAATTTTATCAAAATTAAATTTATTTTCCTCAGCAAGTAGTATGAAATTTATTATCTTGCGTGTTTTTCTTTATTTTATGAAGATTTTAGAATAATTTTTAACTTTTGATTTACTATAATTATTTCTCAGTAACAATTACCGGTATTTTTTTACTGCTTTTTACAATGCTGTTGTCGCATGCCAATAGTTGCAAAGGGAGTGAGGTTCTTGTTTTCCAGAGGCCCATCTATGGTCAAGAATTCGACTTCTGCCACACACATACTTCACAACTCGTTTATAGGGTGGACCCATTAATACATCCCCAGATCACAATGGAGACTTTGTGACTCTACAGATTGAACGTGCACCAGTCATCATTTACAGCACGGGGTGTCTTTGGCCCGTGGGGATCGAACTCACGATCTCTTGAACGTTGGCTCAATGCCCCTCTAATGAAGTATCTCAGACCGCTTTTTGAAATGCACATACTACGAGTAATTGAACTAGCAAAATGTACAAAATTTTTTTTGCCGTATTTACATTTTATAATAATGTGGAAGTGCATTCATTGAAAAAGCAGTAAACATTTGTGATTAAATTAATTAGATTTAATTACTTTTGTCACCCATTGGGCTTAAAAATTTGACTTATCCATTATTATGCGCGTTTAAATGGTTAACGAGCTCGTTGAACGCAATTAAACCTTCACTTTACTTCTGAAAAAAGGTGGGAACCTGAGCCAACGATGCCCTCTTTATAATCGGTATGTCTTTAACGGCCAGCCCGGTTGTTAAATTGTATAATGAATTAAATTTCAAATTTAACCTCTTATAAAACTTAAATTTTTGTTTATAAACTTGTAACTAAACTTTTTTTAATTTCATAATAAATTTTAAATTTTCAAGTTAAACTTTTTAATTTTTAATTTTCTTAATTCTTTAAAAAAAGATTTGCTATTTCACATCGTCTAATGCAGTGTGTCCCACTGAAATAAAGTCACCTTGAGTTTGTGCCATAACGGGATACAGAAGAAACTAATGAGATCGGAACATGTACATTAAGAAAGTCTATGTTGGACATAAACAGATTTTAAAGCAATAACTCACTTCCTGTCCCATATGGGACAGGAAAAAAAGCGTCCAACCGAAATAAAGTCGTTTCTGTTAATACCTAATATATCAGTTATATTTATATATGATTTTAAATCTTCAATGTTGCACACCATATACCAATCTCTGAAGGGTAGTAGCAACAATATTATTCTAGGTTTCGATAATAGCAGTCTTCAATTCCGCCTGTCCATGGGGATATACAGAACCAATGAGGATACTCAACACTTCCTACAAGAGCGAATGCATTTGCAGGAAAATCTTTCACTTTTGTAGTCCGAAGGTACGAACATAAACTGCGCAGTGGAGTTAAAGTAAGCAAGATGTAACAGCGTTCGGATGTCTGTGCTGCGAAGTGGGGGGAAAATAAGAACGAAGTCACTAAGTAAGGGCAACTAAGGACAGATCTTCTTGTTTATGGTAAACCATGTGAAAATATTCTCTCTTCTATGAGATGTTGGGATATCCACCCACATATTCTTGGGGATTCAGAACAGAACAGCCATTGTATGAAATACACCATACTGTCCAAAAATCATACGTGTATAAGTTTGTAACTTGAATCGAATCATTGCTTTTTCGTATTTCTAACTCTAATTAAACTTCCAGAGATGCCAACTGCTCCGGACTCGCCGAATTAATTATAAAATTTTTAAATAACTACAAAATAAATTTTGCAAATATTTGACTATTTTTGCTTATTTATTAAAAGGTAAGCGGTGAATTATATAAGCCTACGAATTATTTAGAAATAGTGGTAGATAAAAATCTACTAAATTGAATTTATTAAACCAAGAATCACAATTGATAAACTACCACTTTAAAAAATATATTTGGTGTCCGGAGCAAATTGGCATCTCTTAACTTCTAATAGTAAAAGCCGTAAAGAACAATAGAAAAGAAATAATTATTTATCACAGGCGTATTTTTTTTTTAAATACTGCATCTTGGTTTACTATACTTAATTTATTTTTACTAACTTTGTTATGGTTCATCTTTTTTTATTCTCTCATCTATTCTTTGGCTTTTATACATTTAATTACCAGTTTGTATTAAAATAAGCGACTTAAGTATTGTGTCTCTAAATATTGAAACTTATAAGTGCATATATGTGAAATTTTATGAATCGTTAGTTTCAAATGTAGGTTTCAAATAGTATTGAAATGTATATAAATTTAATATCTCTGCTCTGCTTTCAGTTTCCGCTGCTACTTTCGCAGTTCCTTTCGCTCTTTAAATACTTGTATATTTTAGTATTACTTTGCATGTTTGAACCAAGGCAACCCAGACTTATTAAAAGTGTTGATGCATGTACAACGGCTGTTTCCTATGGTTGAAAATAACTTAATAAATCTTTGCAATCGCGGATATTTATTACTTACAAAAATCAGCTAGAAATTAAATGATTTTTCACCCAGTTTTTTCTCCCTCAGAACAAACAACAGCCCTACGGATTTACGTTTACAGAAATAATAAATTTCTTTTTTCGACTGTAAGAGTTGAAATAAAATTCTACTACAACAGTTAACTCAGTTAGTTTCTGACCCAGAATCAAGAAATATACGAGAAATAATCACTTCGCATACGATCCAAATGAATATTTATAAGTGTAAAAAAAAAAAAATTAAAAAAAAAAAAGAATGATTAATNAAAAAAAAAAAAAAAATAGAGAAACTTACATCTATGTTCGTCATCAATAGCCAAATTTTGAGGGCTTCAGTTTTTTGAATAAATATTTGTAACTGCAGTTTTTGAAAAAGTAAATATCGCAACATAGTTTTATAAAATTTCTATGTTTATAAGTTTGGTATTGAATTAATTTAAAATAATGCCTTATTTAGCTTTTATGCTCTAATTTAAACCAGAAATCCTAATATGTTGATCAAAATCTTATTTGTAAAAGAAGTTAGTATTTTAATTTTGAGGAGAAACTGTGATTCTCGTCTGCTCATTTCAGAGTCATGAATTCATCAATTTTTACTTCAAAAACTGTTTTTATCTTTTTAATTCATAACTGGAACCTCAACTGATTTAATCGTTTAATTTAATGACTTTGATAATTTGTTTACTCAACTCGAATTTTGATTTAACTATACATGCAGAATTTTAATAACGAATTTGATATTTTATCAAAAGAAACTGATCATTTTAACTTGTTAATTAAATAAGCTTAAAGTAAGAATTATGAGAGCTAATGAAACTTATATATGAAGAGAATATTTAATATACAGACCCCAGCAGCTATGTAAGATGAATAGTATCCATGATGTGTAAGTGCATAATGATAATCTCTTCTATTCGTGGCACCCAGCTGAGCCACAGACACAATGAAATACAGCACGGTTCCAACACCAGTGGCACACAGCTCCTGAAATCGCGTAATATAATGCATGAGTTTTATTGATGGAATTAATAAATAAAATATATATTGCAAAAACAACGTAAGAAAGATACAAATTGTACAGTACAATATTTACAACGCAATTTTTCTCTCCCAGATATAGGGGACTCTCGCAGCGACTAATGTGCGTACCATCATTATGCCTCCAATTTGCACTTTAAATACGTAATGACGTATATTTTTCGAGCTGCTATTAACCAAGAGAGAGCTGCAGGTTGGTGGGTGTGTAATTTTTATCCCCCTGGTCTTGATCTTTTATCAAAGCAATCTTATCATTTTTACTTGTTAATTAAATAAGTTAAAAGTAAGAATTATGAGAGCTTATACCAATGAAGTATGAATGTTTCCACTTTAAAATACTATTGCAATGGTTCTAACCCTTTCGAAGGCCGTGGGAAGTATATTTACCTCTACTTTTTTACCACTTTTAATTTAGGTTTCCATTTATTATTAACTTCAGTTTTCTAGAAGTGAGTTTGAATAAAATTGGTAACGATTTGTTAGTTTTTAAAAAACGTATAAAAGTTATAAAATACATAATTCCTTTTTTTGAAGTTTGCAGCATTTGTAAAATTTATTTTATAAATAAAGAAAAATAAAAGTCAATAAGTTCTTAACAGATCGTGTTAAATATATTTATCACCAAAAAATGGCATTTTTATAAACTAAATGAGTTTTTCTTTTCTTACATCAAATAAAAATTCTTAAAACATTTTCAATTCCAAAAATATATTAATTTACCTTTACCGGAAATAAATGGCTCATTAAAGGCTTAAAGGATCTGCCAAGCACGGAAAGCCATAGTGCGGTTATTAGCCTTCCTATTTGATTTTATCCTATTATTATTTCCAATTCGCTTTTATATATATATATATATATATCCTTATTAAGCTAGNACCTGGAAATGGTTGCCAGCAGGGGTGTACATGTAGATTTATTAAATACACCTTGTGCGCCATCTAAGAACCAAATCTAAAACCCTACACTCGAAATTTTTGCTCTGTTACAATCGTACCCTGTTACAATTGACCCCACTCTCCCCTATATATTGTAAAAACAAACAAAGTAAGAAAGAAACAAATTGTACAATACAATATGTATGACGCAATTTCCTTTTCCCTCGTAGCGACTAATGTATGCACCATCATTATGCCTCCATCATTATGCATCATTATGCTTAAATACGCAAGGACATATATTTTTTAAGTTGCTATTAATCAAAAGAGAGTTACAGGTTGGTGGGTGTACAATTTTGTATCCTCTTTGTCTTGATCTTGTATCAAAGCAATCTTATCATTTTTTCTTGTTAAATAAATAATTTAAAAATAATCATTATGCCTCCAATTTGCACTTTAAATACGTAAGGACATATCTTTTTTAAGTTGCTATTAATCAAAAGGGATTTGCGGACACAAGGGGCTTCCCTTGTGTTCGCAAATTGCTTGGTCGTCCGTGCTGGGAGGGTTGCTGCGCAACCACGGGACATCATTTTGGCTTATGGGCCAATTGGTCTGGGTCGCGACACTCGATTCCTTAACCAAATCAAAAGAGAGTTACAGGTTGGTGGGTGTACAATTTTGCATCCTCTTGGTCTTGATCTTTTATCAAAGCTATCTTATCATTTTTACTTGTTAATTAAATAAGTTAAAAGTATGAATTATGAGAGCTTATACCAATGAGGCACGAATGTTTTCACTTTAAAATACTATTGCAATGGTTTTAAGGGATCTGCCAAGCACGGAGAGCCATTGTGCGGTTATTAACCTTCCTATATGATTTTATCCTATTATTTCCTATTTACTTTTATATATATATATATATATATATATATATTAGAAAAGTAAAAATTGGTGACAAGATGTATTATTTTTTCATCATTCTGGATTTCGATTTGAAAATACTATACTATTTTAGGGAACCGAAAAACTGCGAGTTCGAGCAAGATTTCTTTCTCCCCTCCCCCCCATTTGTACTACAACGTTATTGTCATATATGAAAACATTGCCGAAGACATCAGAAGCAATGCGGAACTGTAATTTTGTGCTAATCATTAAGATTGTGAATTCAGATACCAAAGATACCGAAGACAACTTGTAATAAATATGTTATCAAAAATAAACTAAATTGAATCGGGAAATTTTGACTCATAAGCAATGATTTTGGTTAGGCTAGAATTCTATTTCATAACTAGTAACAGGCAAATAGAACTGAAATAAATTATTTTTTCGTTTTCACAGTGAAAAAAAATAAGACATTTTAATCTGTTTTAGAATAAGTTGAAAATGTTTAGTTCATAAATTTCGAGTTTAACTACTTATCTTACAAGCTTTAAAGTCACATATAACGTTATCTCAGATTAACAGTTTGGTTCAAGTTCCTCAGATGGCCGATAAGTAGATGTGCATTAGAATCGGTTAATCTCATGATCGATTATGAACTAATAGCTTTATACGAATGGATTAATCTGGGAGGGGGGTCAACCATAAAAGCATTTAAAACTCGTTACCTAAGATTTAACCTTAACACTCAATTTTGATAGGTTGCGTCAAGAGCCATGAATTATTTTTTTCTTCATATCGTAAAGAGTGCTATAGCTTAAACCAATTTTTACTTTTCATTTTATTATTATTTCATCTTGCAATCATGTAATTATTCAAATAAATTGGAAATTTTAAGAGAAATACAAAAAATGTGTGTCAATAAATTAAATTTTTTTATGAACAGAAGAAGAAAAACTTCTTTAAAATAAGTTACAACACGGTGTAAACCGTACGTTTAAACCTTTACTATTGAACTATTAGAAATCTTAATGAACAATACTTAATTTGCGTTCGTGTTTTCTAATTTTAATAGTCGAGTAAAAATTCCATGCCAATGGAAACTTAATTCACTGAATATTTACGTGTAGTTTACATTTAGCTTAAAATTCTAAATATCATGCTGGTGTGTCATAGGAAGGTCTGCGTCACGGAAAATCTTATAAGCTATGCTGGTGTACTTAGCAAGACTGCTAACAACTACGCTGTTTCAAAGAGTGGTAAACAATTGAAAACTAAAGCTTTCAGAATTAATGGTAATTTTGCCAACATTTTAAAAGCCTCACCACGAGTGAGGTTTGTTTGGTTTATTGGAATTACATATGTTTTCAGGTTTGTGTGCTCAATTTAGGCTTATAAATCTTTGTCAAATAAAAGAACAGATAGCAAAATACAGAGAAAGACAGCACGAAGATACATCCAGGATAAGAGCGGGATTCGAGCCCGCTAAAATTTCCAAGGAAAATTTGCTGCTCCGAAAAAGTTAAAAAATGTTTAAATATGGTATATATTTTTCCTTTTTTTTTCTTGCAAAAATGATTTACTACTTATTGAGCACATAATACAACATAATGTGAACATAATGTCATATTTGATGAACATAATGAATTACACTATGTACATTGTGCAGCATAATGTGAATATAATGCAAAATAATTTGAGCATATGTCAACCTAATTCAATATGTTTTGAAATTTGCAATCATCAAACAGGGATTTTGTAAAGGAACCTTTTCATTGGGAAAAAGTAGATGACACAAAACAAAAGAGTGATAATAAAATAAATGGCAACGATGAAATAGATAGTATTATGCGAACATGATGTTACATAATGTGAACATAATGCAACATGATGTGTACATTATGCAGCATAATGCTAAATATGATGAGCATATTACTACCTGATGTCAACCTAAATCAGCATCTTTTGAAACTTACAATTAACAACCAGGGTATTTTGGGAAGGAGCCTCTTTATCGTGAAGAAGTAGATAACACAAAACACAAGTGTGATGATGAAATAGATGGCAACGACGAACATGAAGAAGTTGGTGTAAGTGGTGACGACCGGTGATCCACATCCCATGCATATGATGGCAAACAGCTAAAAAAGAAACACACACAAAATCAACACATAAATTAAATATAAACATCGTTTCTTATACAACTAAGTATATGTAAACTACTAAAAAACTTAGTAGTCCTCAGTTGGTTATTTATTTTTAGAACAATTTTGTTATAAATCTAAAAGCGCCGATACAATCCATGAAAGCAAATAGTTTAATTTTTATGGATAACTCATTCATAAACTTATTTACATACTTATTTCTTATCATTAGGACTATCAGTTAGTTCTGCCTGCGAAAACATTGCAGAAACAAATACACGCCTTCGTTTACAATAATGCAAAAGGTACTTTATTAAAAGAAAGTTATAGAATTTTTATACTTTAATTCAGTGCTAATGTTCTAGCTTAAAGTATCCGGATCCGTATTCTAGCGAAAGTATCCGGAAGAACTAAGTGGTTCTGATCTATACATTTAAGAGTAAATGCTCTACCACTTTTTATATAAATATTTTCTAAAAATTGTATAACATTTGTTGATCGAATATTCCGAGCAACTTGAACTAACAAACATATACAAACGAAAAGAAAATGTTTGTTATCGATTCATTTTTTAATCAATTTCAGGTACAACTGGAAATTTTATAGAATGTGGTTTTATTTAAGTGAAATTTACTTAAATTACAGTCATTAAGACAAAAAAAAAGTTTTGAGCATGAAAAATAATATTTATTTAAGAAATAAAATGGTACGTATAAGCACAATTGGACTTATCAATGCACGAACCATTTAGTTAAACACTAGTTTTTTTTTTATAAAATTTATTTTATCTATAGAACTTGCTACTTAACATTCTTGAGGGAGAGTTTAGCATCAACAACTCAACTCACAAAAGATACACCTTACAGCAAGGGGGATAAAAGCGAGTAGCAGAGATCCCCCCCACATCATCATCAACTGTCAACATTCTTGAGCTACTTTTTCATCTTAAAAACATTAAATGAATCTCAATTAAAATAATTATACATTTTTAAAAAGTCGAATTTGGAAATAACCGTTTCAAGTCAAGGAACTAGAGTAGTTTAAAAAGTTCGCAGCAGAAAGTATTAACTCTAAATGAATAATATTTTATCGACGTCTTCAGAGCTCTTGATAACAGCAGAAAAATTAAATTAGTGAAAGTACACTTAGCATAGACGAGAATGTACTACCACTTTTTTTTCTTATGGTTAATTTCCAAATCTAGATACTAAATGTTTCTAAAATCAATGGCGCGACAGCACACAGAGTGCCAAGGCCTACAGTGTCCATCTCAATTTCTTTGACCTTGGGTTCCGGGGTGCAGGAGCAGGTGTTGGATGGTCAGCCGAACGCGGAACCCCCAAGCATGCTTGGTACTCATTTTATCGTCCCACTTTTTATCGTCCATTTTATCGTCCCACTTACTCATTTTATCGTAACCCTTTTGAAGGCCGTGGTAAGTATACTTACCACCACGTTTTACCACTTTTAATTTAGGCTTCCATTTTCAGCTTTCTTGAAGTGAGTTTGAATAAAATATGTAACCACTTGTCACTTTTAAAAAACGTATAAAAGTTATAAAATACATAATTCCTTTTGAAGTTTGTAGCATTTAAGGAATTTATTTAATAAATAAAGAAAAATAAAAGTCAGTAAGTTCCTAATAGGTCATGTTAAACATATTTACCACCAAAAAAATGGCATTTTTATGAACTAAGTGAGTTTTTTTTTATATCAATTACTGTTCTTAAAACAATTTCAATTCCAAAAATACTTTAATTTACCTTTGTTAGAAATAAAGGGCCCGCTAAAGGGTTAATGCTTGAAAGGCAGAGTCTTTTTTTCAAAAAAATAAAAAAAAGTGGTGACCCGACTGTTTTATTTTCACATTACCTCCAACATATGAGGCTGTACGAATTAACAGACTACGACTGGAATATAATTATCCGCTGTCCAGAGCAAGATGGCATCTCTGCATTACATTGGCTACCAATATGTTTAAATTCTTTCTGAAAGAATTTTTAAAATTAAAGTGATAGCTGAAACGAAACTTTAAAAACTGCGCTAAATATACTATCACTTCTTTTACCTCTTCAGTATTTCCCAGTTTATGCTATAAGATTAAATGGGTTAAAATATTTAAAAAGAGTAAGAAAAAAAAAATAAAACACCTAAAAATATATTCTATTTAAAATTTCCTTCTGTTAAAAATTGCTTATCTGATTAACTAGTTTAAGTGCGTTGTTTTGATATATTGGACAATTAATAGAGCTCTGTTTCTAACATCGTTTGCTAATTTTAAAATTTTCATAACTATTTTAAGCTAAGTTTTACGAAATGAAGAGTTTTTTTCTTATAAATATAATTAAGGTCAGTTTCGTTCTCTTTTACTTTATTCTTAACAGATCTTTTTATGTCCAGGGAAGAAATATTTAGTCCTGATTTTTTTTCTCCCTTTTCTCTATAATGTAACATCTCAAGCATAACCGTTGTTATCTAAGGAACAATTCAACATCAAAAGCATTTTATTGAAACTTGTAACCTTGACTCTAAACTCAGTCTTAAAATCAATTGTTTTGTTGTATAGTAATTCTTGTGGTCTTTTCTATACGCTTCTATCTCAACTTCCAGACAACGGTGAATGAAAGAATACGTGTCCTTGTAGAAGTAAAAACATTGCGAACAAAGTTTTTTTTTACTATTTAGAAAGTAAAGAGAAATTTGTTACTATCATAAATTCCTCGGACGGTTAAGTGTTGATTCTTCAGGATATGTTTCCACATTTTACCTCGCTCTTACATTTTTTTTCTTCTTCATAATTTGATTATTTGTTTTTTGACAAAAAAATAAAAATCTTTATTATTGATGTACCATTGTTAAGCTTATTTTTAAGAATTGAAAATTAATTTTCATAGCTTTATACATTTGTACTCGTTATGCAGTTCTAGCAAATAAATATTATAGATCCAGGAATCTGGAAATATATCAAAATGTTTCCATCAACAATTCTATTCAATGTTTTTTCTTCCTTTCATTGAAATAGTTTCATACATATGGCGAAATACTGAAAGGGGATTTAAGACATTTTTCTGGGGCAGTCTAACTCTTTGCGGGGCAGAAAACTTTATTTAACACGGTGAATAACACGCTAATTTTACATGGCTTGCCCGTCTGGCCAAACGGTAAATAACTACAAATTAAACTTGCAAATATTACACAGAATTTGCTAGTTTTTAAAAGGTTTAGCACGACACATCTTATAAAAGTGGTGAATTTTATAAGCTTACGAATTGTTTAGTGGTGGATTAGTGGAGAAACAGTGATGGATAAAAATCTACTTAATTGAATTTATTAAACCAAGAATCACAATTAATAAACTACCAATTGAAAATATTCATTCGCTGTCCGGAGCAAGTTGGCGTCTCTGTGTATATAAACAAAACTACTTTTGTGTGTTCTATATTGCATTAATTTCTTCAAACCATTTTAGTAACGCTAATAATATATAAAAAAATTAAAAGCATTAAAAATTTACTCGAANATATTTCTTTGCTGTCCGGAGCAAGTTGGCATCTCTGTGTATATAAACAAAACTACTTTTGTGTGTTCTATATTGCATTAATTTCTTCAAACCATTTTAGTAACGCTAATAATATATAAAAAAATTAAAAGCATTAAAAATTGACTCGAATTATGTGTTTCTAATAATCTTGGCTTCGCCGGACACCGGTGACCCCCGTGGAGCTACGAACAAACTCAGTGCCGTTCACCGGTGACCCCCATGACATTCAACGTGTTAAAAAAATATAATGAAGTATGTCTAAGAAAATAGTAGTCAATTTTAGTGGTTTATATTATTGTGAAAAATAAGAGGTATATTTTTTTGCCCAATTTTCCTGAAAAAGTTAAGTGAAAAAGTACTTAAATAACTACAAATAGAAGATAGTAATTTGCATGATTCTTTTGTACCATCTCCTTTACTCAAAGACTACAAACCATGACAGTAAAATATCCAAAAAATTTTGTTTCGTAACTGATAAATATAGGTACTCATTTGAACAAGTTGCACCAGAAGTATTTGCAAGTCAATTATTCTTCACCTACGTAGTGGTATCTAGAAGGAATTTTTCTAGGTAATAAAACTATTGGGGGTACTTTAAAAGTTGTATATATATTCTTTCAGCAACACTTTTGAGCATAAAGAGTTCAAAAACCTCTACACATCAGCAGACATGAGTTGAATTTTTAATGAACTCGCAAAAATTATTCTTTTTCTTCATCTAGAGTGATCCGGTGAGTAAGTATCAATTAAATCGGTTGAAGTTCTCTGGGCGAAAACAGTAGGATGGTGATCTTATTTTCTTAGAACACCATTGCGATAAGATTATCATATCTAGCCTTTATACAATACATCGTTTAGATAAAAGCATGAAGTTCAAAAATGATGATTAAAATAAAAGCAATTATCTACGTGAATATTTTACAAATATTTACTCACTAGGAAGTGATACTTCCTGACATATGTTTTTACCAATTACGGTTGTTTTTTTAACCAACCTTCACGCTTCAGCAATTAAACCAGTCAAAAGAATACTTACTTTTAATATTTTATTGTAAAGTGTAGTAAATATATTCTCTAGCTATGCGTATTGCGTAAACAACCTTAAGCTTTAACCCTATTTATGTCAACCATTAAACATGACCAGTGAAACGTATAAGAAAAATTTTGGTTCTTCGAGAGGGGATACTACCAACGCCTCCTATTGCTGAAAGCCTCCACGCGGTTTTTTGCAATTAGTCCGATCAAACCACTATGAAGGTAAACCAATTTGTGAAAGAACCATTCTGATGTGAAATCTATTAGAAATTAGAAAGTGGTAGCAAATATATGTCTAAAAATTTGTTTAATTTATGAATATAATTGGTTTGTTTTATTTATTTGTCAACCACTACAGATTCAGTTCTCAAATATATATGATAAATTTTTCCCAAGTACTTTTAAAATAGAGTTTGGGTTCTTGTGCACAAATGGGTTCGCTTATTAAATAATCTGCGCAGAGTACTTATAAGAAACCGTATTGAGGCTTTCTGATGTAGGAGGTGATGATACTAGCCTCAGGGAAGGGGACATATTCTTTTAATGTAATACTACGTACTGAGAAAGAATTTCTAGGAAATTTTTAACCTCTGTAAATTATGATTACCTGTTTTTCGTTGAAGTACGGAGGGAAGGATTAGACCAGTGCTATAGCAGAGATGTCAACTTCTCCGTACACGCCAAAATAAGTAAAAAAACGATAAATAACTACAAAGTAAATTCTGCAAATATTTGACTATTTCCGCTTGCTTCTTGAAAGATATAGCATGACATAAGAACTATGAAGGGGTGAATTATATAAGCCTACGAATTATTTAGAAATAGTGGTGGATAAAAATCTACTAAATAGAATTTATTAAACCAAGAATCACAATTGATAAACTACCACTTAAAGATATATATTTGCTGTCCGGAACAAGTTGGCATATCTGCTATAGCATACCTGCCAACTCTTCCGGATTTTCCGGAAGATTTTATTTTCATATTTAAAGTGGTAGTAAATATATACTATTTTTTCTTTTATAAATTTAATTTTTAAATGATTTTGACCACCACTATTCTTACAAAAATTAAGCACATATATCAATATGCGTTACAATCATGGTTGTCAACTTAAGTTTTCTCAAATACAACGTATTTGTTTGCTTAAAATGGAAGTTTTAATTCCATTTTAATACCACTGGGAAAAATTATAATGGAAAAGATTAAAAGTTGGCAGGTATGCTATAGTCATTTCTTATGTTCGCAGTTCTTTGATATATTTATTAACCAAGGGTCAAATTTCAGGTACATGAGATTCAGAAAATTTTCTATTAATTTTCTTTTTTTAGTATAGTTTTCAGATACGTCATTAGACACCTTCTACCTTAAAAAAAGTAAAATTATGGTGACAAACGAGATTTTTCCAATTCTTTATCAGAAATTTATGTGCAAAATGCAGTTTAGTACTCCCAAGGAACATAAACAAATTAAATATATAAACTTCCGAAATTTTTTGCAGGTATCCTATGTTTCGAAGACTATAAACAGCTACTTTTTTGTTAGTTTAAAAATTTAAAATTATTCTGATGGGTCTAATAATCAGGGGATATATTAAAGCAACAAGTATAGGTGCAGTATAGTGATTAGGCAGGCTCAGGCCAGGATCTCGAGTCTGACGCGAGCTCATGTTAAGGTTGTCATATACCCTATTACTAATTTTAAAATATGTTTGGATCAGTTAATAAGTTTATAAATTTGCAATATTATTATGCTTAAACTATTTAAAATTTTAGTTATTAACATCTGAAAATAAATGAACTCAAATTTAGTATCTGTTAGATGGATGTTTGGTTAACTCTACGCTGTAACTTCAGCAATAGCGTAATAATTAGCCTCTAATTAAATGCATACTTTTCAAGACATGCTTAAAAGCAAAGGAAAAAATTGAGTTAATATAAATCAAATAAAATAAAGTATCTGTTAGATGGATGTTTGGTTACCTCTGCGCTGTATCTTCCGCAATAACGTAATAATTAGCCTCTAATTAAATACATTCTTTTCAAGACATGTTTAAAAGCAAAGGAAAAAATGGGGCTAATATAAATTAAATAAAATAAAGTATCTGTTAGATGGGTGTTTGGACAACACTACGCTGTATCTTCAGCAGTAGAGTAATAATTAGCATCTAATTAATTACATACTTTTCAAGACATGTTTAAAAGCAGAAGAAAAAATGGAGTTAATATAAATCAAATAAAATAAAGTATCTGTTAGATGGGTACTTGGACAACACTACGCTGTATCTTCAGCAATAGCTTAATAATTAGTATCTAATTAAAAACATACTTTTCAAGACATGTTTAAGCAAAGGGAAAAAATGGAGTTATTTTTAGAATTCAGTCTTGCTGAATTAGAGACTCGCTGCAAATATTTACAGATTTTATTGAATCGTTTTATTTTAGAAATCTGAGCAATAAATCTTAAACATTTAATGCTTACTTATTTCCGTGTTCATGTGGAAGATAATAAAATTTGTACACGCGTTTTATTTCAAAAAATGCACCTGCGATTCCTTACATAAACTTAAATTTGTAAAAGTAGAACAGGAGAGAAATAAAATGCTGAGTTGAATTAAATCAAAGAGGCAAATTCAGATAAACAAATGCTCAGAATATTTTTTAAAGAACCTTTTTCTCGATTTTAAGCTTAAAATAAGAAAACAGAAATTTAAAAAATATTAACTTCAAATTTAAAATCAATTATTCATATAATGTCAATTTTCACTTTTTTCATTGAGTTTCACTTGGTAGGTTCTTGCTTCTTTTTGAACGATTTTATTTTTTATGTTTGAAATGGTATCATAACTTCTATTTTTAGAAAATTTATTTAAAATGATTTTAACCACCACTACACATAAACGAAATAAGCAATAATTAAGTTCTTGTTAAATGAAAAAAAAATATATCTGCCTATATTGATTATTTTATTACCACTTGGAAAAATGATTTGAGGGAATTGACAGGAACACATAGCGTTCTTCGAATGGGATGACTCATTTTTCAAAAAGAAATAACTTGCAAAACAAGTATCCCATAATTGTCCTTCTTTACAAAAACAATGCAATTTCATTTGATATAATATACCAATTATGTTAAACTATACATTTGGAACAGCTGTATTAACAAAGTGTTCCCTTCAAACTTAAAATAGATTAGTAACAGAAAGAAGTAGCCACTTGCAATGTTAAAAGCATACACGCACCATATATCCCAACTTTCTCCACTCAGAACGCGTTTTTTGTTATAGCGGTAGCCAAAAGACTGGAAGAAGAAAACCTGGCATAAGCGTTTGAATTATTTAGAAGTAGAAGTGAGTAAAAAACCCTATAAATCGAATATACGAAAAACAAAGAAACATGCATTAAAAAAGTACTACTCGAAAATATTTATCTGCCGCTCTCCGGTGCAAGTTGCTAACCTGCCAACTTGCACGGTCGCTGAAAAAGATTTTATAAAGCGGAAGTAAATTAGGAATTAAAATTGAAAATATTTTCTGAAATTTAAACTACATAACATTTAAGAGCTAAATAAGTTTCTGACTGACTGATACATTTGAATCAGAGTACCTAACCCTGAAGCTCATTTTCTCTTTCATCTGAATTGAATAACAATTAAGGGTAGGGAGGAATAACAGCTAGAAGCTTAGTCTGAATTTGGTGAAAAACACTTATATCGTATAAGAACGAAGTCTGGAATATAAGTAAGCAACATAAATGTATTAATCGAAAAATATAAGTACCAGGAAAAGAATTATAATATTTACAAATATATACAAAAGAGAAGGTGACTCCCTGAGCATTCCTTTGCCTCGTCTCCCCCCTCCCTAGTAACCGGACTTCGCAGATGCAGTGTGCACAGTTTGTCTAAATTTCATACCTGCCAACTCTTCCGGAAGATTTTATTTTCATATTTAAAGTGGTAATAATTATATGCTATTTTTTCTTATATAATCTTAATTTTCAAATGATATTGATCACCACTATTCTTAGAAAAATTAAGCACATATACTAATATGCGTTACTGTCATGGTTGTCAACTTAAGTTTTCTCAAATACAACGTATTTGTTTGCTTAAAATGGAAGTTTTAATTCCATTTTAATACCACTGGGAAAAATAATAATGGAATGGATTAAAAGTTGGCAGGTATGAAATTTGAAATATTAATCTAAATTAAGGTTAAAAAGTTTTGACACTACGCTATCACTTATTCAGAGTAGAATAAACAAATAAATAGATCATATATATTTAATTATTGATTAACCTTGGTAGGTTGGAAATTTTTTTGAAGCTTTAAATTAAAGATTAAATATGTCAAAACGCTATAGTGTACCACTTTATTATGCCACTAAGAAAATTTTTTCTCAACAGTTGTACAAGTTGGAAACTACGAAAAGAGTAGTTGAAGTGAAATATATATATTGTTATAACAGTCAAATATTCTTGGTAACCATGGATATTTTATGTCTCCCCAAAACAAGCGATAATAAAATGATTTTATTAAAAGTTTTCGCTCTTTTTTCATCTTAATATATATTAGCTTTCATAATTGATTTGAATGTGTGATTCAGATTTCAGAGCTCGTAGCGCCCTCTAAAAATTTTAAACGTGGTAGCAAAAGTCAGAAATTAAAATGTACTTCTATAAATTCGTGCTCACCACTACGTTTAATTTTTCCAAATAAATATAATTAGTAACAAAATTCCAGCTTTAGTTGTTATAAATAATGCATAAAATGCATTGAAGCATCATTTCGCTCCAGATACCGCGATATGAAATTTATGTAATATAAAAACCAGAGATGCCAACTGCTCCGGACACGACAAAATAATTTAAAAAAAACGATAAATAACTGCAAAGTAAATTTTGCAAATAGTTGACTATTTTTGCTTGTTTTTTAAAAGGTATAACATGCCATAAGAACTGTGAAGAAAAATCTACTAAATTGAATTTATTAAACAACGAATCACAATTGATAAACTACCACTTTAAAATTAATATTTGCTGTCAGGAGCAAGTTGGCAACTCTGAAAGACTACTGTTTTAATACTATTTTAAAAATTTTTCGACGAGTGCTGAAAGTAAGTGTAAATTTTTATTTGTCCGAACAATGCGAACTTTCGTTTCAAAATGCGAATTTATTAAAATAAAACACGTTGAAAGTTTAAGGTAAGAAAACTCGAACAAACCCCGCGAATCAGCATATCTTATCAAAGGAAATAGACCTATAAGACAATAAGGTCATCTTCCCATGATCCCGTTATGATGGACATAATTCCCTGAACCCTTTAATCTTCAGAAATCTAATTCCATCGTGGACATAAAAATCGTTGTTTTTACAACACAAAATGCACGCATTGTTAGGCCTATTATTCGGACACAACAACAGTTATTCAGATACTTTAGCAATATTTGGAATTTATTGAAGCGGCAACAGGAAGAAAAAATTACGGAAAGATGAGCACATTTTACTCGCTCCTTGATGCGTTACAATGGAATTCCTTTCACAAAGAACAAAACTAACAGAAAATTACAACAAAAGAAAAAAAAGAACGAAAGAATGATGTGTTTTCGGTCTTCTTTTTTTCTAGAGTAACTTGACATTGAGTGGAGAGTTGTAAAGGACGTAAACATCTACCAGATATTTGTTTTCTAGCTCTCGAAAAAAATTAATTTTGTATATTTGCCAAAGAAAATACTTTTTATTCGTTACAAAATAACGTTATTATATTTTCGTTACGAAAGTGACTGATTTTTTGAGTTTAAAACCAGTGGATTAAGGGAAAATAAAACAGTCTCAACAATAAACAGTTTATTATTATTTTAAGTTAATAATTATAAATTGATTTATGAGTATCTTATAATTATTAATTAATTTATAATTAATTAATTAATTATATAAATAAAATTAATTTATGAATTAAATTTAAATTTGTTTAATTACAATATAAATTTATAAAAATATTTGTTTCCTTGCCTTCGTAATCTGATATGTGTGCAAAAGAAAATACTTTTCATCCGTTGTTAAAAATCAAATTATTTTTTTCGTTATAGAAGAGACTGATTTTTGAGTTTTAAACCAGTGGACTAGGGGAAAATAAATCAGTCAAAACTATTAACAGATTTATTATTATTTTAAATTAATGAATATAAATAGTTTTTTATGGGTAATTTATAATTTGTGAATTAAATTCAAATTAATTTAAATCAAGTTAATCAATCTTAAATAAATAATAAAGATATTTGTTTCCTTTGCTCTCGAAAAAATTATTCTGGTATAAATGTAAAAGAAAATACTTTTCAACCGTTACAAAATAACATTATTTTTCTTTTTCTAAATGATTAGCTTTGATTCTTGAAACTTGTTAATCCATTTATATTTAATCAATGATAAATTACTAATTTTCACTTCAGTTATTTAAAAAAATATTTATGCATAATACCAGTGGAAATATAGCAGAATTAAAAAAAATGTAAGTAATTTAAGTTAATAGTGGTTAGTAGTTATTTAAATAATAGGATCATCAGGAGTAAATTATAAAAAAAGATACCCATTTATAAAAATCTTGCATTAATATTTCTCCCTAAACTTCTCCCTTGAAACCAAAATAACTAAATCCATCAATTAAGAAATATTTCTTCCTGATAACCCTTCTGAACATTAATATAGTTCTTTTTCGCTTTCATTTCAGCTTTCAGCACATGAAAATGCTAATGAAAAAAACTAGACTAGGTACCGTTCCAGTCTAACTAATTCAATAGTCTGACCTGAAATCTAATTTTGAATCTATTATTAATAAAACAAATATTTTTTTTCGATTAAATAGTTTCAAAATAACTAGTAGTGCATTTAATTAATATATTCGCAAATGCTAATGAACTTTATTTATGAAGTCGGTGTTTTTCTAAAAGAAGGATAATCACTTAAAAATGCATAACAAAAAAAATGGAATTTGCTGCCATGCACTACTACGGAATGAAGATTGGGTGTTAATGAGTAAAACTTTAAAATTAGCTACAAAGTTTTTTTTTTTTTTTTAAAAAAAAACAAGTGTAAGGACAACATAATTGCGGGTTAGAATGATGAAAGCTTGTCAATTACTACATTTTTTGAAAAATATTTTATAGAGTGATAGACATTTCAAAGCTTTCAAATCAAATCAAAGTTTTCAGAAATTTTGGTAAAATTTTAAGAACTTCACCACGAATAGAGCGAGGAAAAAGTAGGGCTGCATATGAACTTTTAAATCATTTATATGTAGTGGTGTGGAAAATAAGTTCACATTAATATAAGATAATACATTAAAGCATAAATTAGGTACCACTGGAATAATAAGTTCACATTAATATAAAAATAATACATTAAAGCATAAATTAGGTACCACTGGAATAAATTTTTTCAAAAAGCGTAGAAATTTATATATGCTAATCTGCAAACTCTCTGCGCGGTTTGAAAAAATTTATTTTAGTGGTAGCTAAATTTACGTTTTAATGTATTTATTATTCATTGTTCTGCAAAATTGATTTAATTAGCTTTTTAGTATTATTTTCCATACCACAATATGTAAATTATTCGAAAGCTCACATGAAACTCCCCTCTGTCTTTGTTCTCGCGTGTTGAGGCTTTCAAATTATCTGTAAAGTTATCAAAAATTATGAAAGTTTTAGATTTTAAATACTTACCACTCGATAAAATATTTTGCAAAACGCGTAGTAGATCGCAACCCTGTAAATGTCATGGTAAATGTTAAAATTTTTACAACTTAAAGTGTATCAACTAATTAATTAATTTGCATTATATGGTAAAGATAGAGTAAAGATATAAATGTAGAAAGAGGTAGAAACTCAATTCACCTTTTTATTTATTATCTCTTTAATTACCCAATCGTAGCAACCACTATGACTTGTAGTTCAAATTATTCTTTTTTAAGACAGAAACATTTTTAGCATTTACTTCCAATAGTAAACTGAAAATATATACGATAAAAAGTTTGCTGATTTAAATTTTTTAAAATAAAATTTTGAATTTTATTAGTCAGCACTTTTTGCATTTTCAGTTGTCCGTGGCAACCCTTTTAATAAAAAAATTAGAGTTCCTACAGCTAAATACAGGAGCTCAAAACAAAAAATATATAATTGAATGTTTAGTAACGGGACAGTTGCAGGCCACGAAAATATAAAAGGAATTTTTGGTTTTAGAGTAGTTTTTTCCACTTTTGTTCGAACTTTATTTTCAAAATTTTATCTTTTCATAGACCTATTAATAATTTAAGTTTTTCATTGAAAACTTTATTTTACAAACATGTACAATTTATAACAAGTATATAGCCACCACTCTGTTTTTTTATAAGAAGTCTGCTCAGACTAATTAAAATGTGAACCAGTTGTGAGGATGAACCCAAATTTTATTTTAAAAGTACTTGAGAAAAATTTATCATATATATTTGAGAATTGAACCTGTAGTGATTGACAAGTAAATGAAACAAACAAGTGAAGTAATTAGTCTTTCAGAAAAAATAAAATTTTAAATTATTTATAATTATAGTCAAATAAGCAATTAGTGATTAGCGTTGCTAGTAGATAATTTAGTAAATTGATGAACATATTTTTGGACGACAATCTGTGCTATGCTCCAGGGCGAATGGTATATTTGGCGCAGATAGAACATATATAGCAAAAGTGGTGAATTGTATTAACCTACGATTTGTTTAGAAATAGTAGTGGATAAAAATTTACTAAATTGAATTTATTAAATCACCAATCACAATTGATAAACTACCACTTGAAAATATTTATTCGCTCTCCGGAGCAAGTTGGCATCTTTGTGTATATAAATAAACCTATTTTTGTGTGTTCCATATTGCATTAATTTTTTCAAACCATTTTAGTAACTATAATGATGTAAAAAAAAAATTAAAAATTTTCACAATATCTCGATGAATTTTCAAGCTCATCGAAACATTTTATACACAGTTATAAAATTCGCTTACCCAAAGATTATTTAACGCAAAAAGTAGCTTTAAATATTTATAATTTATTATTATACATATTTGTGAAAACGTTTCAAACAATTTTGAATTTTAAGTTATTTGAATTATTAAATCATTTTAAGAAATTTAATTTTAAATGAATTTAAAAATATTAAATCTTTTTACGTGACAAATGTTGAGATAGAAATGGGGTACTTCAAATTTTAAAAACTACCGTTTTAAAAAATAAAATATATTTAATAAAAATTAATTTGTTGAAATTTGAGTATAATTGGTTGACAATGAGACATCTCAAATAGGTATCTGATAGCAATTCATTTTGCTGGTAGATACTAACAGTAAATAAAGGAAAGTATTTCTAAATTCATTGAAATGGGTAGATGAAGTTTATTTTATTATTTTTTTTAAAAAATGTGATAGTAATTTGTAATAAAAGGAACTTTTTGTGAGTTCAGAAGATTGGTTGATAAGTATTTTCTGTTAGTTCTGAAAATTTCTACTGTTCTCTTATCGCTCTTGAACAGGCTTCTCAACAATTAAAAAGTGTTTCTATTATAACCACAAACATAGATAATTAAGTCTGTCTGAAAGTTCTGTTCGCGAAAAAACGCGTATCATTTTCAGATATGCAAAAGGTGCATTTATTCACGTTGTAATGAATTGCAATTTCTTTCTTTAGACCGGATGCATTAGATAGTAGACAGGAATTTCGGATATTTTTTCGTCGCTGATTTCAATTTCGAAATCGGTTTCACTTTACAAGATACAGTTTTTATGCAATTTAATAATATATTTCTATCCAGAATTTTTTTCAATTTAGTTTGTGTGCACACTAAGAGTTCCTACTTCTCTGCAACGTAAAGAGTGGTGGGAAGAAGGAGAAAATACGTTTACATTTACGATGAGATAAATTATGTTAGTTTGTAATGAAAAAAATAATCGATATTATTCTTTTCCATAACAAACAAAGATTATTCATTCATTTATCCCGCTGAAGTCGTGTTCTTTAGAAAGGATATGCAGCGGTGTCACAGGCAACAAAAAATGTATAAAGTGGTAGAAATCATATTTATTTATTTAATAACACTATGAGTTACATTTAAAA
Organism: Parasteatoda tepidariorum; assembly: GCF_043381705.1. Taxonomy (NCBI): domain Eukaryota; kingdom Metazoa; phylum Arthropoda; class Arachnida; order Araneae; family Theridiidae; genus Parasteatoda; species Parasteatoda tepidariorum. Next base: position 20,298,123 of record NC_092209.1, on the reverse strand, counting down.
TTGTTCTTGTAGAAAATTTCAGTAAAATCTTTATTGGAATCGACTTTCAATAGTAAACTAGAAATAAAAACTACTCCGCTTTCAGCAAAATTCTAACAAATTGATAGCGAATTGAAGAGTACACCATGTAAAATTAGGAAAATTACGCCCACTCTTTAAAAGTGTCGCCACGAGACAACAGTAATAATGTTGCATTTCTTATGATATTTTATATTTTCAATCTGTCAAATTACATAAAATGAAAAAAACTTATCTAAAAAAAACTTTAATTTTGATATTACTAGAAAATATTTTTTTTTTTGCAAAGCTGAGAAAGTTGGCATTTCTGGTAATCTAAAAAAATATGCTATAAAATTTGCAAATTTTAATCTCTTTTATTAAAATTCTAAAATTTAATCGTCACCACTTATTGCTATTTTAGTCACCTGTATCAAATCTGGAAATGTATATGATTTAAAAAGCCGGCCAGGTGGCCGAGCAGTTAGCACGCCTGACCGTGAAGCCAATGGCTGCGGGTTCGAATCCCGCTCTGGGCATGGATGTTTCTCTATGTGTTGTCCTCTGTTGTGTGTCATGTGTGAATGTGGCCCACTCTATGAACGGGTTTGTGGCAGTGTGGCTTGGGTAATGCTGCTCGCCACCGTGACTTTGGTTCACAGGTGCCCACTGGGTAACGTTAAATGAGTAACACTTCCGGCATCTTCTTTTGAAAAAAAAGAAAAAATATGATTTAAAAAAAACATATTTTGTAATAAATAATGTTTTTAACCAGCTTATCATTAGCATTTAATGCATAAAGTGTTTAGTTTTAATTTTTATCTTCTTCGTATTTTATTTTTGTTGCACAAAAATAAAAACTCTGAATAGCATATATGAACTAATGATCGGAATTAGACTTCAGAACCGATCTTAATGATTCAAGGGCCAAAATTTTAACTTCCATTAATTAATTACACTCAATAATTAGTGCAGCAGACAATATTTTAAGAAACATAATCAGTCATATTACCGCACATTTTTTCTTAAGTTTCTTTTCGGTCAAATTCGAATTCTGTCCAATTCTCATAGTATGGTCAGGAAAGCGATCAAAAGTTTAGTTCTCTTAATTTTACTTTTTGCGTCTTTCGCAATATCTCGATGAATTTTCAAGCTCATCGAAACATTTTATACACATGTTATAAAATTCGTTTACCCAAAGATTATTTCATGCAAAAAGTTGCTTTCATAATTTATTATTATTAATGTGGAAACGTTTAAAAAAATTTTGAGTTTTAAGGTATGTGAATTATTAAATAATTTTAAGAAATGTAATTTTAAGAAATGTAATTTTAAATAAATAAAAAAAATGCTTCCTTTTACATGACAAATGTTGAGATAGAAATGAGTTAGTTCAAATATTATAATCTACCATTTCAGAAAATAAAATATATTTAATAAAAATTTTAATTCTATGAAATGCAATTGTAAGAATTCATAAATAATTAAATTTAAAAAAGTATCAGACATCATTACATTTGGATACTGAAAATAGAAAGAGGAAAATAATCCAGAATATAGTTTACTTCATTGTTTCGGAAAATTTAATTCTTTTTTTTGTTGTTTAAATTGAGATATTCTACGCAAATCTTCATTTGAAACATTCTCCTATTTGAGAATTGAATTTGTAGTGGTTGACAAGTGAATAAGACAAATCGATCATATTCATAAATTAAACAAATGTTTAGACATATATTTGCTACCACTTACTATTTTTTAATAGTTTTTTGTATTAAAAAGCTCTTTCGTTAACATGTATAGTTTCATGGTGGTCTGGTCAAACTACATATAAAAAAAATTGTGTGGAGGCTTTCAGTTATATTGCCATGCTGTTCTTTAAGACAATCTATTACACATTTTATTGAATAGATGTATTTATTTAGTTATTTTTTATGATTGTACAATTAGCTAAAATCGTCCTATACTTTAAATTATTGAAAAAAAATTATCCGACATATTTCCTTCATTTTTGTTACGTTTAGTAATTGAAATTTTATTTACATAAGGTTTTAGACGTTGATAAAACCTCGAGTTCAAAGGGTAAAATTGTCTTTCCATAACGAAAGTGTTGATTTTCTTGGATAATTGTAATTAATGAAATAATTTTATACCACTATCTAACATTTGAAAATTTTAAAGCTGTGCAAGGTCCAAATTACTCCACCATGTGATAAATTTCCAGCGGTAGCAAAATTTGAGAAAACTTAATAAAATTGTGCTTTAAAATTGATCTGACGTTAATTCACAGACATAGTTGCCAACTTGTACGGCCGTTGAGGAAATAATTTTTTTTAGTGTTAGCAACATTTTGGCGTATTAAATCTTAAAGTTTCAAAATTGTTTTTAATCAATCGCAACGAATCAATAATTAAAAAAAAATGTTTGGATAAGATATATTTTTTGACTGATTATGCATATAGATACCTTAATAGTTTTGTTTTTAGAAAATTCTTTCAAACTTAATTGCTTTACTACCACTTGGTTGAATATTTTTCAACAACCGTACATGTTGGCAGGTACGCCAAAAGGCCTTTCACACGTTCACGCCGGGAAAGGTGAAAATACTGATCGAAGAACTATTTCAATATTAGATAATATTCGGGAGGAGTTAATCTATTCTCAACAATAACAATTCACTGTAAGGAAATTTTTCACTGTGAAGAAGCAATTCAATATAAAAATTGCATTCGTTAAAAACAATTCGTGATTATGGATTTTTATTATTCCCGGAAAAAAACTAAAAAATGAAATTTATTGTTACCAGTTTTTACTCCGGTGCGTGCCAAGATGAGACAATCTAGCGTGACCCATCGGTGGGTCACCCCGACTTGAACGTGTTAAAAGCTTAAGTGATTAGTAATAAACTTGTTCAGTTTCTTAAAGTAACTTTCAAACTTTAAAATAATCATTTATAATCAAGGTTGCAACATTCCAGAAGAAAAATTTAAAAGCTAGTGGGAAAGAATTAAGCAAGCAAAATTTTTAAACTAATTGCTATGGACCAAACAGCATTTGTAAATTGAATTGCGTTACATCTGGGAAAATGAATTCCTAATTTAGACGTTAAATTAACGATGACCTCATAAAATATTTATCATATCATCACTTTTTAAATATTACTGTCTCTGATCACACTGATAATACTCGTGGTAGATTAAAATACGTAACATTTTTAAAACAATAATTCAACTAGTTTAAAAATACTTCGTGTGATCTCGTGAAATAATAACGATAAAATTTAAAACTAAAACTCCGTGAAAAAAAAGTGATATATTATTTCACGGAAGAAAAAAAATTAATTCCTTAAGTTTTCTCACTAAAGAATGTCACCTTTTCAGAGTAAGTTTTGAAGAATATGTAAATATCCTTTTTAAGCTCTTGATAAAAATTAAACAGCAACACTCAGGCTTATAGGAATAAGCCCTTGGGGGAAATCTTCTTTTACAATAAGCCGTTCTCACACTTAGACGGCCTCATTGTAAACAATCTCTACAAAGCAAACGTTAACTTTTTATATTTAACCCACATCCTATTCAACCAAAACTTTTGTTCAAGATTTTGACCTTTAGACATCAAATAAAAGGTTTTTGAACACCAAAGTTTTATGATTTTGGTAGATAACAGATCGTCTAATTTTAGTTTTTCTTAATTAAAAAAATTGTTTGATTTGTTTGCAGTTTCTTTCATTTTTATTTATCGTTTTTAAACATTCTATCTTAAGGAAGATTGTTCGAAATTGTTAAGTAAAGTTAATTTCAAAAAAATAAAAAATCAGAATGTTTGTGGGAATTAATAAATTTATAAAACATTTCATGGTTTTAAAATTAGAAATATATTTAAGCCTTCATTATAACAAAAAAATTATTAATATTAATTAATATCAATAATTAAAAAAAAATAAGAAATAGATACCCAAATGTTTAGTTTTCCATGAATAAAGTTCATACGCAGTCCTTAAAAAAAATTAAAATTTCCAAAATTGATGTAATGAAGAAACTGCATGTAAAGTGTTAGGAAAAATAAATTTTTCTATCATTTTTAGATTAAACACAGTTTTTTGATTAAAAACAATTTTGGGTAGCAAAATATATAAATAACTTAAGTTTTAAATTTAGTTCACTAGTAATATTAGTGGGTTGTGTTTTTATTTTATTTTAAATAAAGCAAAAGCTAAAACTCAAATAATCATTAAATACAACTTAGATAATCACAGTTTTGAAGGTCTTAAATTATTTTAACAGTGTTAATAAATTTATATTTGTATAGGTAGGAATTTTTTTTTATAACATACATCCATTAACGTTTAGTAATCCGTCATTTAAAGCTTTTCTTTTAAAAAAAATGTTTAAGGGTAGACAAGAATGATATAAAATGATATCGATGTTTGTTTCATTTCCATCACCATTTTTAAGAAAATTTAAAACCAGCCGAATCCTGCTCTCACTTTTTAATAGGATGTCGTGATCTGAGTTAAACATCATATAATTTAATTTTATGACCCTTGTGAAATATCTTTCCAAGCAGTAAAGAACTCAGAGTTTATTTTCAGAATTAATTTCATTGCAGGATGTTAAAACAACATTACGACTAAAATTATAACATAGCATCCAGAGAAAATAATGATACTAAAAAAAAAAAAAAAAACTAAATAAGGGAGATTTTTTGAAGGATATTAGCTCGCCTCCCACTAAGGTGTACCGGGTTCGATTCCCAGCGATAACTGGTCAATACGAATTCCGCACCCGCCTCACACCAACCATAGTTCTGACGTAAAATACCCTCAGTCGTAGACGGATCATAGATTAGAGTTCTCTTGCCGTCAGATTAACCGTGAGAGGTTTTCCTATCCATGTAACGTAAATTCTCCACGACGGTAAAATTTCTCCGTACACTTGATCCTGGCGATCTCTGGTCTTCTGGATTGGGTTCAAAATTGAACATTGGTTGCAGCGTTGAACATTGGTTGCCGTAAACTCAACATTAAGTCGGCTGTTCAACAACGGTTATAGAATGTAATATTTTAAGAACAAAAATTCCTAGTAGAAATTCTGTAACAGATTATTTTTTAATAATTAGAAAGTTAAGGGACTTTGCTTTTATTAGCGTTTTTTTTTTTTTTTTTNCCTGGTTAATTTTAAATTTTTTTTTTTTTTTTTTTTTTTTTTTTTTTTTTTACCGGTATGCTGGTAGGATATTTTTCATTTATGTCCATAGCTGCCAGCATTTACATTTCTTCATTTAATCCTTTCCGGTGAAGTGTAGTCTGTCTGGCAACACTTATCCAACAACCCTCTAGAAATGTAAAACTAATTGCTTTTAAAAGTCTCGCAACAACTATTCTTTTAAATAACAAACAACTGAAGTATATCGCTTTACTTCATGTGTACATTTTAACAGGGTTACCACGGTTTAGAGCATTTTTGAAAGTGGTAGCAAATGTGAAATATTTAATAGAATTTTAATTTTTAATAGAAAGGAAATACATAAGTTTGTGAAAACCACATCAGGAAAATATTTCGTTATTCTCACAGGGTTGCCAACGGCTCCAATTCAAATGTTTTAATAAATCAAAGCAAATTAATTAACAAAATAAGGATAATTACGCCTACTTTTTTAGGAGTAACCGTGATTTGAATTCAATTCGGGGCTGAAAGACCATATATATCGAGACAGAAAAGAGTAAAAACTGGTAAAAAATAAATTTTAGTTTTTTTTTTCCAGAATAATAAAAATCCATAACTACCAATTGTTTTCACGGATGCAATTTTTATATTGAATTGCTTCTTCACCGTGAAAAATTTCTGTCATTGCATACCAGAATGTTGCAAACTCAAAATGTTTTTTACACACTATACAAATTCAGGATGTATGGGTTAGGGGCAGCTGCGCGGCCCAAGCACCCAATTTTTTGATAATAAACGTAAACGTAACGTGAAAAATTTCCTTACATTGAATTGTTATTGTTGAGAATAGATTAACTCCTCCCAAATATTATTTAATATTGAAATAGTTCTTCTACCAGTATTTTCTCTTTTCCGTCCCGCTTTCAGGCCTGATTCAATAAAGTTGCATTTCATATGATATTTTGGATGTGTAGTAATTAATTGAAAAAAATTACTTAGAATGAAAAATGAACTTAAGATGAACTGAAAAATGAAAATAAGCAAAATGTCGATACAACTAGAATATACTTTTTTTTTACAAAGCGGAGCAAGTTGGCTTCTCGGTTCTTAAATTGCACATATTTTTAGAAGGTTTGAAAAATTTTAGCTACCACTCATTTATTCTCATACATTTACCCTGAATAAGGTCGCAATAGATAATTTTCTGCCTGACTTAAATTTTCAATCGAAATTTGCTATTCCGGAAGTGTTAAAAAAGAAATAATTGAGTTGCAAGTTTTTATATTTTTGAAAAACTATGCAGTAGATTAGGAGTTTAGGCAGTGAAATGGGCCAAGTTAATTGAGGTTGTAAATCTCATTTGCAAGCGTAAATATATACACATTGTGTACCGTAGATTGAAACAGGGCTTCGGAAAGTCTTCATCCGAATAGATAAATATTGATCATGAAATAATCTTCCAAACATTTCATTAACCCTTTAATGGGTCATTTATTTCTAGTAAAGGTAAATTAAAGTATTTTTGGAATTGAAATTGATATAAGAAATAGTAATTGATATAGGTGAAAAAAACTTATTTAGCTTATATTTAATCTAAATTAATTATAAGCTAAATTAAATAAAACTTGATCTGAATTTAAATGCCTTTTTTTTTTTGGTGGTAAGTATATTTACCACGACCTATTAGGAATTTATTGACCTTTATTTTTCGTTATTTATAAAATAAATTTAATTACTGCTACAAACTTCAAAAGGAATTATGTATTTTATAACTTTTATGCGTTTTCTTAAACTAACAAATGGTTACCAAATTTATTCATATCCACTTCAAGAAAGCTGAACATATTAACAAATGGAAACCTAAATTAAAAGTGGTAAAAAAGTTTGCCATGAACTTTAAAAAGTGGTGATAAGTATGCTTACCACGGCCTTCGAGAGGGTTAACGTATGAAAATAGAACTAAACAGTATCTCTGTTAAATGAAGAGTTATAGCAAACATTTTTTAAAGCTACTAAAATATTTAGAAAGCCAAGCCAACGTAATTTCTAGTCGATGGGGAGTCTTAAATAATTTGCAAATCGGGACGAAAATGCGACAAACGTCGATATTTTATTTTTACATTTGTGACTACATTCATTCAAAGAAAACATAGCTATATGAGAATTTTAGACTAGCAAACTCTTAAACTGTGAAAGCGTAGCTAGAATTTATTTAATCTTACTTCCACTAGTTAGAGTTTTAGGGACTGTGGAAACCAGATAATTGCATATTTCTCAAACACATATATTAATAGGGATGCCAACTGCTCCGCTTTCTGGAATGATTTTAATAAAGTGGTAGAAAATTTAACAATAAAATTCCATAAAGAAGGATAGTTACGCCTACTTTTTAATAGAGTAACCAATAAATGGATGTTTAACCGTTGCATTTTACATCATACTTATAATTTTTGATATTTAGTGGTGTGAAAATTACTTAATATGAAGAATACTAAACTAATACAGACTTAAATTTCGCTACCACTAGAAAATACTATTTTACAAAGCGGAGCGTTGGCATCTGTGTAAGATGAAAGCTTTAAAGGGAGATGTAAAACTATCCGGTATATGATAAGCGTACTCAGGCGTGAGTAACGAAACTGAATATAATTCGGCTACGCATTACAACTATTGATAGATACAGCAGTTTCCACTTAACTCCTGAAAACTTAAGTGGAATGCGGGAGTAGAAAATAATATAAGGAATTAAAAAATATCTAGCATCATTTCATGGAGTCCAATTTTTCTTTTATTGAAAAGAAGCCCCTCAGAAAATGTTATCTATTATTTAATATAAATTATGATTTGAATACCACTTTTTTAAAAATATTACTGTTTTAATATGTTTCGTATAATACTTCGTTCATTACATAGTTTCTTATGAATAATTCTTTGATATAATGCGAAAGCTCTCTCTTCTAAAACGAAGAGGGAAGCTACGATTTCCAGAATTATTAAACAGTAATAATCCATAAAGAAGGATAGTTACGCCTACTTTTTAATAGAGTAACCAATACATGGATGCTTAACCGTTGCATTGTACATGATACTTATAATTTTTGATATTTAGTGGTGTGAAAATTACTTAAAAGAAAAATACTAAACTAATAGTGACTTAAATTTCGCTACCACTAGAAAATACCATTTTAAAAAGCGGAGCGTTGGCATCTCTGTATTAAGACTGTTGGTGCTCAGTTATTAATTCATGTGAATGCAAAAAAATTTTTGCTTATGAATAATACAAAATGTAAGTCATAGTGGTAGATGTGATTGAATAATTAAAGAGATAATAAATAAGTAAAAGTAAATATATTTACTACCACTTTTTTCATAAATAGTCGCTTGTGGCATCCCTGTAATGCTGGAAAATATTCGCAATAAGAGATGGATTACTGCTTCAAAACAATTCTAAAAGTGGATTTCCTAATAACCAAGTTCGAAAATTTGTTCTTGACTTTCACTTCAAGTTGTAAACACGAAAAACGATTAAGTACAAAAAAGCCGACCTTTGGACATTAAATTAATAATAATATCTTAATCATATAATAGAGGATAATGTTATAGGAACAATGACTCTTTTGTGAAATAAGAAAGAGTAATAAAAAATAATTGAATAATCGACACCAACAACGGATATCTAACATCTAGAAATGTGTTTCATTTATTTTATCCACTTAAAAACAATTTATAAAACCTATTTATAACCTTGAGGAAGAAGGCGGTATTTTATTTTATATTTCACAATACAAATATAATAAATTTATGTAAACAGACTTAATGTTATTATCCGAGGGATTGTTATTTCCTTTTAAAAAAAATGCTGTTTAAATACAGACAAAAGAGAAATGTTCTACTCAGTTCCTGTATATTTATTTTTATCAATGCATAAACCATGGTTTAAAGTTTTATTTCACAGTGGTTGTTCAAATAAAAATATTTCATCATACTATAACTATTCAGTACACTTCTCAGCGCCTCAATATTACAGAAATTTTACATACATGCAAAACTGTAGCTACCATTTAAAGAAAAGAAGGGAAAAATTAATAAATAAACGGATTACGTTAACTAGCACTTTATTTGATCGGATCTTCACGTTCTGGAACTCGATCTTGATGGTTTGAGGGGATGACCTTATATATGCTAATTAATTAGTACAGACGATATTGCAAATTACAAAATCTGAATCTTTCTCTAAATAAACATAAATTTTTTTCGATTGATTCGTATTTTTGAGCCCGAAATAAAAGGGTAGCCACAGTTAGGAAAATATGAGCCCCCATAATTCGGACAGGAGAATGGTTGGACCCCTAAATGTTAATGTTCCTTTTCGCGCATTTCGATATAACTTGAAAGTTTTTCAAGTAAACTGAAAAATTATCGCACATAATTATGATATTCGTTTTTCCAAATGTAATTCCGGGCAAAAGATAACTTTTTATCAAATATTTATTGTTTTCTATTTTTTTTTTATTTTGGTTAATAATGGTGGATAAAATTTCAATTGAAAGTTATACTATTTTTTTTACATAATTTTAAAGAATATAATTATGTAAAAATACAAATTTTAAGCGGAATTGGTCTAATGATTCTCGAGAAATCGAACTTCAAAAAGTTCGCATCTTCAAAATTCGATTTCTCAGGAACTATTTGAGGTCATCCCCTCTGACCATTAAGATTGAATCCTAGAACGTTAGATTAAAAGTTATTTAGGGTGGTCCATTAATTTTTTTGGCAACTGTACATCAATATTTAAAGTATGTTGTTATACATTAAAAGTAGTTTGTTCCGCTGACCTGTCAATTACTCCAGCTTTTATAACAAACAATTGCATACCTGCCAACTCTTCCGGAAGACTTTATTTCATATTTAAAGTGGTAGTAAGTATATACTATTTTTTCTTTTATAAACTTAATTTTTAAATGATTTTGTTCACCACTATTCTTACAAAAATTAAGCCCATATATTAATATGCGTTACTATCATGGTTGTCAACTTAAGTGTTTTTCAAATACAACGTATTTGTTTGCTAAAAATTGAAGTTTTAATTCCATTTTAATACCACTGGGAAAAATGATAATGGAAGAGATTAAAAGTTGGCAGGTATGCAATTGACTTAAAATGATTGAAACAATCTAATTTCACCGTCCCTTTAAAATAACGCTAGGTACAGCTGTGTTAACATATTGACTCGCTGCCAACTCTTCCGGTTTTCCCGAAAGATATTAATTTTGTATTTAAAGTGGTACCAAAACTCATGACATGCCATTAAAATTTTTGAATTATAATAATAATTATAAATGAGTTTGACCACCACTGCATATAAATAATTACAACAAATATATAAAAGCATACTATTCTTTACGATAGCGAATTTTAACCTAGTCAAAATATAAACAAATTTTTAGTAAGATTGTTTTTCGGTAATTGTTTTACTACCACTTGGAAAATTCATTCACAGAAAGAGTGAAAGTTGCCAGGTGTGATGTTGCATGCAGCAACTTTTCCAAAATCTATTATGCATACAAATGTTAAAAAAGTGGTAGGCAATATTTCATAAAACCTGTAGCAAACTTGTTACTGTAGCATACCTGCCAACTCTTCCGGATTTTCCGGAAGATTTTAGTTTCATATTTAAAGTGGTAGTTAATATATGCTATTTTTCTTTTATAAACTTAATTTTTAAATGATTTTGATCACCACTATTCTTTCAAAAATTAAGCACACATATTAATATGCGGTACTATCATGGTTGTCAACTTAAGTTTTTTCAAATACAACGTATTTGTTTGCTTGAAATTGAAGTTTTAATTCCATTTTAATACCACTGGGGAAAATGATAATGGAAGGGATTAAAAGTTGGCAGGTATGCAATTGACTTAAAATGAATGAAACAATCTAATTTCACCGTCCTTTTAAAATAACGCTAGGTACAGCTGTGTTAACATATTGCATCAATATACAACATCAATTTTTAAAGAAAATGCGATGAATGATTATGATAGTGAAAACACTGAATCATTTTTGTTTGTTGTAATCACGAATCGATAATTTTTTTGAAAAACAGAGCGGTAACGAAGCAGTTTTAATACCGCTTTTTAAACTTTTGTATGCATCACATAAATTTTAAAAACGTATTTTTACGTGACCCACTTGCAATGCAGAGATGTCAAATGCTCCGGACACGACAAAATAATTAAAAAAAAAACTGTAAATAACTACAAAGTAAATTTTGCAAATATTTTACTATTGTTGCTTACTTTTTAAAACGTATGGCACGACATAAGCACTGTAAAGTGGTGAATCATATAAGCCTACGAATCATTTAGAAATAGTGGTGGATAAAAATCTACTAAATTGAATTTATTAAACCAAGAATTACAATTGATAAACTACCACTTTAAAATATATATTTGCTGTCCGGAGCAACTTGGCATCTCTGGCAATGTATTAAATGATCAAATCCCGATATTTCGAATCTTGATACATTTACGTAATATCAGTAACTTTTTTCATTCCACTGTCACCTATACCAACTGCTCCTGCTCTCTGCAAAAGTCTTAATAAATTTGTTTCGAATTCAAGGCAAACCTTGAATAATAAAGATAATCTCTCTCACTCTTTATACGAGTCAACACGAAAAAATTGCAGTCATGTTGCAATTCATATGACACCTTGATTTTACGATATGTAATGGAACGAAAATTACTGAAAACGAAAAATACTAAACAACAAATAACTGAAATATCGTTACCACTAGAAGATATTTCTTTACACAGCGGTGTAAGATGGCATTTCTGCTATACGCAGGGCTGCTAACTTTCTTACCTTTTTGAGAAAATTTCTTCCATTAGTTGATAAGTGTTTATCTTAACCCTTTCTAGAGCCGTGGTAAGCGTACTTACCGTCATTTTTTAAAGCCTATGCTAACTTATCAACCACTTTTAATTTAGGTTTCCATTTCTTAATAACTTCAGCTTTCTTGAAGTGCGTATGAATAAAATTGGCAGCCATTTAAAAAAAACGTATAAAAGTTGAAACATGCGTAATTCCTTCTGAAGTTTATAGCATTGATAAAAAAAATTTTGTAAATAAAGAAAAATAAAAGTTAATAAGTTCTTAATAGATCGTGGTAAATATAATTACCACCCAAGAAAATGGCATTAAAATTTAAATAAATTTTTATAAGCTATATGAGTTTTTCTTTTCTTATAGCAATTACTATTCTAATATGAATTTCAATTCCAAAAATTCCTTAATTTACCTTTACTAGAAATAAATGGCCCACTAAAGGGTTAATATATGATTTTTTCTTTTGTAAATTTGATTTAAAATAGTTTTCCACAGCACTACATGTAAATTAATCAAAAGCTCATATGGAACGCCACCCTGTTGCATATCTCACAAAACAAACTTATTAAGAAATTCTGCAAGCTTTAGTTTTTGCTGTCTACAACCCATAAAATATGATGCTGAAAGCGTTGTAGTGAACAATTATCATAAAAAGAACATCAAAGCTAACCACTACGAAATTTAAAGTGTTTATAAATTAATAATCCGTTACCATAATATTAATCAAGGATAATCACTTCCACTCTTTAAAAAAGTCACCACTAGACGGCTGCAAAAAAGTTGTATTCGATATACTTTGAATTTTCGATATGTAATGGTGGAAAAGTTAGTTTAAATTATAAATACTAAATAACAACTAGAAAGTACTTTACCGCAAATGTGAACAAGTAGACATCTCTGTTAATCACACTACGCTAATTACGTAGTTGCTATTTATAAACGATGTAATCCCAAACGTCAAATATGTAAGAATCTATTTATTATATATTAAATAAAATTTTACTATTAAAGTGGTGATAATTTTAATTATTAATTGTAATTAGACCCGAAGTCGAGACAGAGAGGAGTAAACACTATTAGCATACTTGCCAACTCTCCCGGATTTGGCGGGAGATTTTATTTTTATATTTAAAGTGGTAGTAAATATATACTATTTTTTCTTTTATAAATTTAATTTTTAAATGATTTTGATCACCACTATTCTTACAAAAATTAAGCTTATATATTAATATGCGTTACTATCAGTGTTGTCAACTTAATTTTTTTCAAATACAACGTATTTGTTTGCTTAAAATTGAAGTTTTAATTCCATTTTAATACCACTGGGAAAAATGATAATGGAAGGGATTAAAAGTTGGCAGGTCTGCTATTAGTAGAACTACTTAGATAGTTTTCGGGAAGTATGGATTTGTTCGTAACAATAAACAATTTTATGCTGTAGGGGTGGAAGCAATTCTATATATTTATTGTATCCGTTAAAAAAAAAACTTGGTAGTTATGGATATTCTTTTGTTCCTCTTAAAGATAAAAATGAAATTTAATTGCTACCAGTTTTTATGTTTACTTTTTGCCGTTTTGATATATATCAACTTTCAGTTTAGGTAACAACCTGCAGAATTGTTTGTAATTGGAATTCTAAAATAATATTTGTTTTTAATTTTTTTTAAATTTTGCTTTCTTAAAACGATAATTATTCGATTTACTAGTAAAGCGAATAATTAAATGATATTATGAGTTATATTCCAAATAAATATTTCTAGTACCACTGCTTAGGAAAAAATTTCAAATGTATAAATCGTTTTTCCCCCCAGTTAGAATCAAAGACGATTTTGATTATCTAAATTTTAGCACTTTTTCGATAAATCACTGCTGTTAAAAGTAACGCAGATGATTAAATTTTATGTTAATTATTTAATTTTTATTTATTTTTATAAAAGAAGAAAGAAAAGTGGTTATGCAAGAGTTTCAATTTTAGTTTTTTTTGTATAAATATGATAAGTCTAGCGAATTAAGAGTTGTTTTTATTCAAATGTTTATTATAAACTTAGGAATTCAATCTCATCTGAGTGGATACAAGAGACCCTTGTGGTATTTTCCCCTTTTCATTTTGCTATTTTCTCTCTTCCTTCAAAGTTTTGTGATAGTCATAGTTTCCACCATCATCATATTTTATTATTTTTAATACTTAATGTAGAGAGTTTTTATTCGGCAACACCACATCCGGCTCGAACACAAATCAATTATGCATTCGAATTCAGTTGTTGTGCTCGTTAAAAATGTTAAAATAATTTTAAATAGTACACTAGTAATAATACCTTGATTTCTTTTCAAAATGGTTATTGCATTTACAAATAAAAAGTATAATTTCTTCGCAATTAGTGGTCAGAATCTTTATCAGAATACAACGACTTCAACTATTACACTTTTAGATTAATATTTTATTAAGTAGTAGACATTTAAAAAACTAATATTTCAGAACAATTGGTAATTTTGACAACATTTTAAAGCCTCATTACGGAACTAAGGGACGTTTCATATGAACTTTTGAATCATTATGGCATAATAAATAATCTTATAAATCATTTAGATTTAGTGGAATGAAAAATGATGGGGGGGGGGAAATACGAATTATTCTGAATAATTTTTAATCTAATGATCGGATTTTCACGTTCTAAGATTCAATCGAGAGGGTGACCTCAAATATGCTAATTAATAAGTGCAGACGATACTGTAAGTTACAAACTCAGAATCTTTCTTTAAATCAGAAATCGAGACGTAACTCAATATCATAACAAAGTTCGTCCGAGATTGGAATGTCCCTAACAAATCACAGCTTTTATGCGATTTTTGAAGATAAAGAAGATGAAAACAGTTAAATCTAGTGCAATTAGCTTAATATTTGAATTAGATTGTGAATATTTTTTAAGTGCAAACTTAAAAAATACTTAATTAAATAAATCGAAGAGCTGAGAGGATGAATCACATCAGGGAAAGAAGAATAAGTTTATCCGAACTACTTTATTAACCGAGTTAAAACGGCTCTTTCAAGAATTTTTCTTCGATTTCAAATAAGTATTTCACTACACTCAGCATTACCATTGGGTGAACTTTTCCTATATCATAACATTGACTTGCGCATGTAATTTTATTTTTTCAGTAATATTTTAAGTATAGTGGTGAAAACAAACTTATTACTAAGTATTTTATTTTCTTCACTTTAGTTCCATTTTTTAAAACTTTAAGGACCATACGATATTTGTTAGAAGGTAAGAAAAATTATTTTTTGACTTATTTCATTTACCTTTACCCAATTTGAAAGAAAAAATCATGCAGAATCAAAACTAATGTTGATTAGTTATGTTACAATTAAAGTGCAGTCCAAAACAATTCTGTGACATTAAACCTACCCACATTGATGCGCCCACTTTATGTTATTTATAAAAATGTCCCTTACCTGTTTCATTCTCTAAATTCTTTCTATCACAATGTTATTAAAATAAATTATTCTTTTATGCTTTTTTTAAATAAATGTTAAAAAAAAGTTAACTATTGCGAATAAATGTTGAGTAACTAGAAAAAAATATTTGAATTAAAGAAAATAAAAAAAACACATAGTTATTTAAATGAATTAAGAAGAATGTAAACACTTTTTTAGAGGATGGCTAAGTAAAATATCAACAAATCCAACGTTTTCGGGAAAATTTAACTGGAAACATGCTCGGAACAAGAAATTGAAAAAAAGTAAATAAAAAAATAATAATAAATCAAAAATAACATAGCGAAACATATACAACATAATTGATAATTATAAAGTCTTAAACAGATATCTATATTTTTCGTTTTTACAATAATATGATCCTTTTATTCCCCTTTTGTTAATAAAGGCCATAAATTTTAACTACAAATTCATGAGTATCATATTTTTTTATTTGAATAAAAATGATCGTTTACATATTTGCTATGGTTAATTATTATTTCGAAATGAAGCATGTTTAAATAACTTCAATAAAGTGTAATCCTTTGCATCTAAGGCTCTTTTTACACTTAAAAGAACGATTCACAAAGAGTTTAAAAGAAGAAAAAAAACCTGTTTGTTTACCAAATATTACATGACACTCTAAAAGCAATTTCTTTACAAAACATTAAGTGTAAAAATTTTAAACATTAAGGGTCTTAAATTATTTATGATGTCAGACAATAGCATTCCAATACAAAGAGTTAAAAGATTTCTTTTTTTTTTTTTTTTTTTATAANTTTTTTTTTTTTTTTTACTTAGGATTAACAGCTTATGAAATATAATCTTCAATATCTCCATTCTCTGCATTTTATAATTCATCAGAAATTATATAAAACTTACAATTGGTAAATTGTATAAGGCACTTATCCATTTTGTCAGCGCATGTAAATTCTGCTATTTCCTTTCTTTTATTATTTCTTTCTTTTATTTTTTATTTATTCAAATAAAAAGATTTTTTAAAAAAAACAGTTAAATTTTTCGTTTTTTTTTTAACGTTCACTCTATTACCAGGTACGGAGTAATTTTGATTCATCATATTCATGTAAACGTAATCATTTAAACATTATGATCACATTCAATTCCTAATTTTTGCTACATGTTTCTTTTTATAAAGCTTATTTTACAAAGAATATTTATGTTTGTTAATTGCAAAGTGATATCACACCATCATGAATATTGAGAATTCTATCTAAAATTTAAAACAATGTTAGTTATAAAAATGTTCACGTCTTAAAATTTTTCNATATAATCTTTAATATCTCCGTTCCCTGTATTTTATAATTCATCAGATATTATATAAAACTTACAATTGATAAATTGTATAAGGCACTTATCCATTTTGTCAGAGCATGTAAATTCTGCTATTTCCTTTCTTTTCTTTCTTTATTTCTTTCTTTAGCTTTTTATTTATTCAAATGAAAAAAAACCCAGTTAAATTTGTCGTTTTTTAAACGTTCATTGTATTACCTGGGCCGGTGTAATTTTGATTCATCATATTCATGTAAACGTAATCATTTAAACATTATGATCACATTCAATTCCTAATTTTCGCTACATGTTTCTTTTTATAAAGCTTATTTTATAAAGAATATTTATGCTTGTTAATTGCAAAGTGATATCACACCATCATGAATATTGAGAATTCTATCTAAAATTTAAAACAATGTTAGTTATAAAAATGTTCACGTCTTAAAATTTTTCATTTTTAAATTCGCAACCATTTATTAGCTATAAGACACAGGATATTAAAAGTATGTCGCAACAATTCATTTTAGCGTTTCAGAGAAATTATTGCGACACATGTCGTAAAGTTTTATCGAATTATGCTCATTTTATATAGCCTTGTATGTACTTTTGAGTATAAGCTTCAGGATTACTATAAAAAGAATTATTTTATAATCTTTAATTTCTGATAATGTTTTCTGATAATGTTTTATTTGAGAACTGTTTTTCATTAGAATTTAGATTCCTGAGAAAATTTTAAAAAAGAAAAAATAGTTATTTAGTTTTCTTCAATAAGATAAGGGAAGAAAAAATATGTTTGGAAGCAATTTAACATCGAGTATCGAGCATATATTGAAGATATTTTTTTTGGTTGAAAAATTAGTTTTGAAGAATAGCGATGGTTAAAATAAATGGTTAACTATAATCCAGAGATGCCAACTTGCTCCGGACAGCAATTAAATATTTCCGAGTGGAAGCTTATTAACGTGTGATTCTTAGTTTAATAAATTCATTGAATTAGATTTTTATGTACCACTATTTATAAATTATTGAGAGGCATATATTATTCGCAACTTACAGAGAGCCATCTTGCTCCGGATATATTTCAAAGTGGTAGTTTTTCAGTTATGATTCTGGGTTTAATAAATTCAATTTAGTAGATTTTTATCTACCACTATTTCTAAATAATTCATTAGCTTATAAAATTCACCAACGTATAGCATTCATGTCATGCTATGCTTTTTAAAAAGCAAGCAGTCAAATATTTGCAAAATTTACATGTATGTATTTACCGTTTTTTTAATTATTATGGCATGTCCGGAGCAGTTGGCATCTCTGAATAATTAAAAACATGTTACAGCGTCCAAAAGAAAAGCAAAACAAGTTTAAATTGATTGAAAAAATTTCTAGTCAAATAGCTACCATTTTAATATTAAAACTACCCATTAAAATGACAAAACGAGATCTAGAAATTTAACCATGCATTCTAGTACACATAAATTATCTTTAATTTCTAAGAGCGATTCTTAAATAAACAGAAAATTTTTCTTATTACTTTTTACGTTTAGGCTGCATCGTTCCGCGCTTTTCGGGAAATTTTCTGATAGTGGTAGTTTATGTTTTAATGTATTTTGTTAATTTAATTTTAAAAAATTTCTCCACTCCACTATTTGCAAATGATTCAAAAGTTCATATGAGCCGGCGTTTCAATCCATCTCTCTCAAAAAGTTGGAAAAATTACCATAAATTCTGATAACTTTATAAATGTCCACCACTCTATAAAATATTTCGAAAAAAGCGTAGTAGTTGGCAACGCTGCATTTATACTAGAAAAAATAATTTCTTCAAATTAAATCTGATCTTAAGAAGCTACGTCACATTAATTAACGTTTCAATCAAAACTAAATTGAGAGAAATCATATAGCATTGGAGAAAACCATGTGACGTCATAAAATAGACTGATGAACATATCAAGATAATTATTACGACCAAACAAAATCACTTCGAAATCTAACATTACCAATTAATTACTAATTAAGTAATTAATATTAAAATAATAAATCGTTAAAAATATTATAGTTTATGTTATTTTGTTTTCAGAATTTGTTTTAATCAAATGATTATAGATAACTAAACACTTGTTAAGATGACTAGATAAAAAATCAAATATGTAAAGAAAAATCTTATTTTAAGAATACATTGATTATTCTTAAACCAAATTACTACACTAAATCTGAAGGAATAAAACTTATTATTCAAAAACAACACGTTCCAAAAGCTTACAATTCGAAGTAAATATTACTTAATGAAAATCTGTTGTCTAATTGAAGATTCATTAAGAGTTCAAAAAAAAAAAAAAGATTTTTTAAGAATAAAAATTTACAAGTATATAGAAAGAAATAATCACTTAGAAAAACTGCGGATAGGGATATTTTTTAAATATATATAGATATATAAATAAATATCATAAGACGAAACAGAAACCGAAACAGTAAGGCGGAAGAATAATGCGTAGTCACGAAACAACCCGTTATTAAATCAAGCAAAAGATAGTTCGGATGCCAAACGATAATTAAGCGAAAGATAAACATAGGTACGAACCAGTTGCACGAGCTTCAGAATTCCAGGAACAGTAATGAAATAATAAGGGTTTAACTCCAAATTATCAGCTATTCCAGTTGATTCAGCTTTTGTTGTCACTTTTACTCCAACAGAATGAGAAGTATCGGTTTTGTGTGTATTAGTCGTTTGCACACTAGTTTCAGAAGGAGCCATCATTTTGGAATTCCAGGAGAAAGAACGGAACCGTTCGAAGTTGAGATGAGAACTATGTGGAGGTTTTCTCTCCGCATTCGAAGATAGGAACCTGTTTCCTTCAACGAATGCACGTTTGAATGCGTGTGTTGTGTTAGCACCTTAGAGCGAATGGCCGCCTATCATCCGTGACCGTGATTCAGGCTGTAATGAATGTTTGAGATGGTTTGCGGTAGAAAGAAAAATAAAAAAAAGATTTGTTCGGGTGGGACGTAGGTTTGCTTGTGCAACTACCTACCTGAACTTCTCGAGACGAGAGTGGGTTTTAGTTCTTATATGTATTTTGTATTGTTGATCATTTTTATTTCGTCATTTAGAGTAGGTGTATAGTTTTCTCTATTTATTTTTGGGCAAAGTTATGTACTCGGATATGATGTACGAATTTTTACTCTTTCTCTCTATGTCTCTCTTTCTCTCTCTCTCTCTTTATAGAGGAGAAGGTGTAAAAATGGGCACAGGTGTAAATATGGGCACCCCTCCCTAGTAGCTATGGGAGGTACTGAAGACTGGCGGCAAGGACTGTATATGGGGCCAGTTGCTAATATAAGATTGTACAGAGCAGTTGAAACCATTTTTTCAAGTAGTGTGGATGCAGCGTGAGTTATTGTGCAAATTGGTGTTTATTCTGGACTGCAAACTTTTGAGAGGTATGTGAAATCGTTTTCTTTTCATGTACTTATGTTCAGTTAAAAATAATTTGACAGTGATATCCGGAAAGCGGAGATCTTAAGCTATTTTTTGAAGCACACCTTTAGTCACGCACGCTTTTAGGTTACTTGTGATAGTGGCCATCCTTCTTAGGTGGGGTTGGTGTAAATATGGGCCCCCATTTAAAGGGTGCCCATAATTACACCAACTTTTTTTAGTGGAGTTTAGCACATCAGGCTCTAGTTATGCCAATTGATAAGGCAGCTGAAATACCTCAATGTTCCCCGGGAACTTCAAGTGCAATTTCTCCGTTCGACATATCTCCTGTTCCCAACATTAAGAAGATAACCACTACTCGTGGACGCAAAGCAGCAAGGTCCAGCCTCATCACCGGATTACCATACAAGGATCAGTTGACCAAGACGCTTGACAAGTGCTCTCAAGAAGACGTCCTTGAGTTTTCCCGGGGTAAGAGACCGGCCAGAGGGCAGGGTGGGAAGACGAAAGGCCTTCAAAAAAAGAAAATTCGGCCCACGCAACGATACGATTCATCATCGGACTCATCAGACTCGATGACCCTCCTCTTATCTACAGCGATGATGATACGAATCTAATAAATGTCAACGGTGGGGATAAACCAGACTCAAGCGATGCAACTTGCAGTTTTTGTGATGGAAAGTTCTCTGAAGACACTCGAGGAGAGGTGTGGGTAAGATGCGTTATGTGCCAAATGTGGGCACTGTGCCGGGGGTGAAAGAGCCAGTTATGTTTGCGATTTCTGTAAATAATTTTTTTTCCTGTAATAAATAAATTCTCTACCATTTTGTATTGTTTTATCCTGTTTTTAAACTATTTTTGGTGGCTTTTTTGAAGAGGGCCCATATTTACACCCCATTTTTTCTGGTGCTTTTTTAAAAGATTTTTGAAAATCGTCGTTTTTGAAATGAAATAATTGATGTTAATCATTGTTTTGCCTTCTCGCATTTAGGAAACTTGTTATAGTTGTTAATGAAAGATAAAAATCTAGAAATTTTCAAATTGAAAGTAACTATATCCAAAAAACAAAAGAGGGTGCCCATATTTACACCTTTTCCTCTATATATAATTTTAGTTATGTAATATAATTTATAAAAATTATTATGTTTGGATCCAAAATCTACGTAGTTTCCGTTGTTTCTCATAAATATTATAAGAGGACATTTTGATGGAACTAACCCGCACGGAGAGGAAGACCACGAGAATCTCCCGCGGTTAGCCTGACGGCAAGGGGACTCTAACCCATGATCCGTCTACCACTGAGGATATTTCACGTCAGCACTGTGGTCGGTGCGAGCCGGATGCAGAATTCGTATTTACGGGGATTCGACCCCGGCTCACCTCATTGGAAGGCGAACGCTCTATCCCCTGAGCAATCACGGCTCGTTACGGAACAGTCAACTTTTAAACAGAACATCTTTATGTCTGTACATTGACACCCTTGCAATTCAGGATCATTCTCGGGATTGCTTCATTTGATCGGGATGACTTCTTTGTTCACCACAATCTATTCGTTTTCTAGTACAGATAAGGCACCGGCAAGTACGGATAACACACAGATGTGCATTTCAAGACTTCAGTATTCCCTAGATGCCCCTTATTGGAGTGAGGTGGGGCGTGGTAAAGCTAAGTTTTATGATCCAGTACATTGAAACAAGAAATAAACTTAATGGGAAATACCCTTTCGGAAAGTTCTGTTGCTTTCCGAACAAAATAAATTTCTGATTTAAAATCTCCATAACCAGATTAGGTTACGATGAAATACTTGTACAAATGTTCCTCAGTGTTATTAGTCACTCCTAAAACACGTATAGTAAAGGTGTTAACCTTTTCGGAACGGGCGAGTCATAATTGTAGTCGTATGAAATCAGAATCATGATAGTAAAAAATAAAAAGCCATAGCTTTAGTTTGAGCATAGCTAATTTGACAGACTTATTTTTGCTTTCACTTTAAATCTGACACATCCAATCCCTGTTCTTCTTTCTTTATTTATAAAAAATTGGGCACCTGGGTCGTGCAGAATACATCCTGAAATAGTATAAAAAATTAAAATAAAAGACAGTTTGAGTTCAGCAGTCTATGGGGTGGCTGTTACAGGGAGACAAGCACCTTGCTTGCATAACTGAAAGAAATTGAAAATAATAAGAGCAACTTGCTGTAATCTGTGGATGGCTGTAGTTTGATTGTCAACGTGAAGTAACATAGGTCAGGATTTCAGTATTGGTATCAATCCATGTGTGTTAAAAGTGCAACTATACAATTTTTAATTCGAAATAAGTAGTGGTGAATTAAATAAAGTAAACTATTAATACCCGGCCCACAAATAAATTGCTAAAAAAATAGTTTGGCTACCAGTTTTATTTTTTTTACCCTGATTATCGATCCCCTGAGAATGCATAGATGACAAGTCCGTCTCGAAGAGGTTAACGGGAAATTTTTTTGTGTGTCTTTAAAGTTGTACTAAGTTTTTAACCAGGTTATTTTCTTTAGACAAATTTGATTTACAATAATTTTGAATCCATTATTACACCCAACTTTAAAGACTAGGCAAAAGGAGCAATGATATCATCTATGATATCATATATCTGAAATTTTTATGTTTTTATGTATTTCATCTACCTCACGCAAACTTTTAATGACACGATGAATGGGCAAAGGCCGTGTTTGGCTCAAGTACCCAGCTCAATTTGGTTAGTGAAGTGATTTTAAATTGCATTTTTCGCTAAATAATAATCAAGTTCAAGCACGGATACTGACTTGTTCTGCTCTGAGGAAAATATGTGTGAAATTTTGAGTTAATAAATTTTATTTAAAGACATGGTGCTCGTATTTTGCATACCACTACGCGCGAGTGATTCAAAAGTTCGTATAAAATGCCTCTTTGGTCCAGTAATATTGTAGCACCCGTAATACCACTTTTTTTTTCGTAAATAGAAACCGCCCTCTTGAAAAAACGCTTGATATACAAACATTACTCAGACAAATCCTAAAATTTAGAATAATATCTATTTCATCAAAATGTGAATTTAACCGGTTAACGCCCAGCGTCATATATTTAGGACAGTTCCTTTTTTCAAAGACATTCATTGTGGTGGGAAACTTTTTCAGTATTTTCATTTATCTGGGTGAATTAAAAGATTCTCAGATACCACAATGATTTAGTTATTTCTGATTAGATCTTGAATTATAAGGAGCAAGTACTCTTTGATCTATCAAAGTCTTTTTGAATGTTCTAACTGTAGAAAAACCAATTAATTTCGTTAATATATTTTACCATTTTTTTCATCATTTGAATATATAAATTCGGGACAAAACTGGTTAAGTTGGTAAGAGTATATCAGCACGCTACATTTTGCTAAACTACTGAAAGAGTCATATTAACAGGGATTAACCGGTTAGCGCCCCGCGTCATATGTTTAGGACAGTTCCTATTTTCAAAGACATTCATTGTGGTGGGAAACTTTTTCAGAATTTTTATTTATCTGGGTGAATTAATAGATTCTCAGATACCACAATGATTTAGCTATTTCTGACTAGATCTAGAATTAAAAGGAACAAGTACTTTTTGATCTATCAAAGACTTTTCGAATGCTCTATCAGTAAAAAAAAACAATTAATTTCGATAATATATTATACCACCTTTTCCATAAAACCACTTCTTGTATCATTTCAACATATAAAGTCGGGACAAAACGGATTAACATAACAATTTTATAATGAAACTAAACCATAGCACCACAAACATTATTCGGATGCTATTTAACAAAAACCAATACTTTTGATTTCATACAGTAACTAATGTTAAGTAAATAAATATAATGTTTAAAAATTTTTCAGTATTTAGGTGGTAATCAGTTAAATTACAGTAATTGAAATAATTAAAAGGAAACTGTTACAAAGTTAAACTGTATTAAGATAATTTTTATTTGATGAGCCCATAATAAAATTAACTGATATTAGAGTTGAATAAAAATTAATAAGCATAATGTTCATGAAAGAATTTCAAATGTATAGATCGCTTCCCTCCCCTCCCCCCCGGCTAAAATCCATTTACACACTTTTCCGTGGAAATTCTTTTCGAAATTTGTTTTGAAAAGAGTTTGAAAGGTTTCAGCTTCTGGATATCCTTTATGAATTCGTTTTTTTTCTTCAATTTTACTCGTAAATTAAAAAAAAAGTGGTATGTCTGTATAACGTTAATAGAAGTAAGTTTTTTTAAAAAAAATAAAAGTAGAATAATTATTCATTGCAGAAAAAAATCCTAATAGGTAGGAGGCTTTAGTTCGTGGATGTGGCCACCTCCAGCACGAATGCACAATGTAATACGGTCGGAAATTGATGCATGCAAGTCCTTACAATGTCATGTGGCATCTCGATCCTCAGGTGCTGTAAACACTTACTAATGCGACTAAATTTCGAGGCTGCCCAAATTGGCCCACCCCCAATTGAATCATAATCGGTCGGTCGGTGACAATTCATAGGATTGAACAGGCCTGGGAAGAGTAATAATATGGTGGAAACATTCCTGTGAAATTTTTGCTGTGTGTGGTCGAGCATTTTTCAGTCAAAAAATGGCTCTAGAGAGCGTTGCCATGTGGCTGGAGTGTGCCACAAACGTGCCGCAAGGTTCTAGTGGTGTCGTGGATCATTATTAGGAGTGATATACGCGATGGCATTTCATACTATCACACCAATTCTGGGAGTGTTTCGCTGCTGTACATCTTAGGCAGGATAGAAGCGTTTACAAAGGAGCCTTCAAACAAGTACTCTATAGTCATCACTACCCGACTTGATTGTGAAATTTGAGATTCGTCGCTGAGGTCTACCTGGCTCCATTCGGTTGCATTGCAGTCCAATCCTCTAAAGCACGACATCACTCTGTTGTTGTTGTTGCACATCCCGTTGGTGTAGGAAAGCCTACACCAGGACCAAAAGATTCCGTCGCCTGAGAACATTAAAAATCCTCTCCTGTTCAACTAACAGTTGCCCCCAGGAAGCTCCCAAACAATTAAGAAGGTGAACAGAACTAGCGGAAAGGGAACAGGAGCAGGAAAAAAAAATCTTTCCCCCATTTTGAACGACATCACTCTAAATGGAGGTATCAATACTGCCTACGATGTAAAGCAGCAAACGACTCTTACAACTGGTTTGATGGTATTGGTTGCCATCTAAAACGACAGACAATCGCTCCTAATATTGTTTATTGATTGCATAAAAAATCTTTTGAAAAATCCGGTTCAGACTGCAAAAATGAAAAATAAAACAATAACATATTATTTATTGATTGAGGGCAAAACGCTGACTGCGTCATCTTAGGAGTTTCGAGGTATATAGGCGTTTGACAATATTTTGGAAATATTTCGTTACACACTACATGCAACTAATCTTTCTTTTAGCGGGAAATGTTTTTGTAGATTTTATATGATACAATTGTTGGCACAATTTGAAAGATCATGCTTGAAGCTGTTATAAATGGTATCCCTTTTTAGTGTGCAAACATTTTTTTAAATGGCGGGTACTTGGGACATTGACCCATTGGCCAGAGGAATGTCAGAACTGCTACTCTCTTCTCGTTACCCAGTGGGCAACTGTGGCGAAGCCACGGCGGTGGAGCAGCGTCACCCACGTCACATAACCACAAACCCGTTTATAGGGCAGGTGACTCATTCACACAATCACACACACAAAGGAGAAATGACCCAGAACACAGAGAGAGAAAGAAACATCCTTGCTCTGAGCGGGATTCGAATCAGCAACCATCGGCTCCGTAGTCAGACACGCTAACCACTCGGCCATCTGGTCGGCGTGTGCAAACATTGCATCAACAAAAATGATCATAGGAAGTTCAATTTTTTTGCTTTTTCCATCACCACTATAATTAGTAAAAAAACATTATAATATAAATATTGCAATTCATATTCAAGAGCTTGCCCAGGTGCCCAATAAGATCAAAACACTAGGACTAGGATATTCAAGAGCAGGGAAATTCCCATCTGGTATCATAAAAATTATACAAGCCTACTTACATAATAGAACTTTTCAAGTTAGCTTTAAGCACATGAAGTCAACAAACAGAAAAGTAACAGCAGGAGTGCCCCAAGTAAGCATTCTTGGGTCCATATTATTTATATTATTTACCCACGACTTTCCTGTCGACAAACAAGACTTTAACAGCATCACAGCACTTTTCGCAGATGACACTGGAATCGTAGTGAAGTCAAAAAACCCCAACATTGCCCTACAAAAACTCCAAGGAAAACTGAAGGAAATCGAAACATGGTGTCTAGACTGGAAATTCAAAGTAAACGGACAAAAATCAAAACTACTAATCATTCAGCATAAAAGAAAAACCATCCTCCCCAAAAATCAAATTGTTCTCTTTAATGAAATTATTCCCATAGTCAAAAGCGCAAAATACCTTGGTCTGGTCATTAACAGTAAATTTAATTGGAAAGATCACATCAAAACAGTTATCAACAAAGCACAAGCAGCCTGCCACAGATTACAAATCCTTCTTCAGAACCCCAAAATGGAACTTAGACTTAAACGAATACTCTACATCTCAATGATCCGTCCCATCCTGACTTATGCATCTCCAGCTTGGTGCAACATCTCCACATCACTCCTTAAAAAACTCAAAACATGCCAGAACAAAATCCTCAGGAAAATAACAAAAGCAAGATGGTTTATCAGAAATAAAAACATACATCGCGACCTCAACATAGATTCTTTAGATCATCACATTGCAAAGCTAAATTTCAGATTTTTTGAAAAAACCATAAATTGTGACACATCAGGATTCAACGAAATTGTTACTTTTGAAAACTTAAGAGAAGTCATAAACCTCAGGCCAATGGCAGCTTACTTTTGTAGTGACGTAATTTTATCTGAAATTCAAAATATTTAAATTCCTTTTATTTCAATTGTATTCCAATTACCAGAAAGAACTACCCTAAAGATCACAATTCAAGACGAATGGGAAAAAGGCAGCTAACGGCCCCAGGCGCCCAGATAAATATTGATGATGATGATGATTCAAGAACAGGGGTTTCCAACTTACATGAAGCCAAAAGCCACAACTTTATCAAAATTTTATGTAGGACTCTTTTATGTTTGAAGGAACATTAAATATTACTGTCAGATTTTTACCAAGTTGTACAAAACAAAGGTGTAGAATTACAAATTAAAATAAAAAGTAGATTTTTAAAAATATTTAATTGCGCATTAAAAAATTTGGGCTACAATAACTTTAATGTGCACCCATGTATTAAACAATTAATTTGCAACAGATATCTAATTGTTAAGATATAAAACTTTAAAAAGGTTGGTATTAAAACTTGCATAGTAGCACACAAAATGTTCAATGACAAAATTGAGATTTGTCTGCTGTAACCACCAGAGAATAGATATTTACATTTAAAATTTACAAGTGTGTGTGTAAATATTTTCGTCCGAAATGAGTGGTTTCAAAAAGTTAAATCGGAGAATTTTTTCGTGAAAATTTCTGATTCACATGTGCTAAATTATGTTCACAAAATACAAAAAAATGAAATAAAAAAGAGCAACATACACGATTATTTTTGTATTTGAATGAATATTTTCTTGGATGCAATACCTGAGAAATAAATTTTTTTTTGCACCGTTGGTATGATAAATTTCACAGAAACGAAGAAATTAGGTTTTTATTAGCGAGAAAAGTATTTTAAACTCATATAGATTTTTTATGAAAATTGTCCGCAGAAAAATTACAACTAATATATTTTAGTTCGCGGGCCACAAAAAAAGACTTCGCGGGCCGCCAGTTGGAAACCACTCTTCTAGAGGTCTTTCGAGATTTCTCTGAATATAAAAAGCAGCTACGTAATTAGCGTGGTGCAATGCAAAAAGTATCAAACCTAGAATAAATTCTCTGAGATATGCACTTTCTAGTTCATCAATTATGTCTTTCATCTTTCAAAAATCAATTATTGTACATATCAAATCATGTTTTTTCTTTATTTTTAATCTAAGTCTACAATCAATATTTCTAGTGTTATGTAAAAAAGTCAATTTGTCATATTGAATTTTTTCATTGTTTTATTATTTCACAAGCAAACGGCTTGATTTTTTCCATGGCTACCACAATGTTTGCCAAATCAATGTATTTTACCTTACTGTATGTAATGTAATGATGAATGAGATAGGGCCGCTTCGTGGCCCACGTGCCCAGTTTATTTAAAGTACTTAATAGCTAACGACAGGAATTTTTTAAGTGCAGCTTAAACTTATTGTCTAATATTAAATTTGATGAAAACAAAAAAGAATAAAATTTTAATAGCTACCACTTTGTAAAATCAAAACGATTTTATAATAAATAAGAAGGCTAATTGTTAATTTAATTCAAGAATTGCAAAAAGCATGTTTATCTAGTATTTGCTAGCAATCTGATATGCTNCTCCGTCCACAAATAAAGTGCTAAAGAATTACTTTGATTACCAGTTTTATTTTTTACCCTGATTGATATGGTTTCATGCTGGCACGTACTTGTGACAGTCGGCCCGAAAGGGTTAATTTTTTGAACATTTCAGTGATTTTGACCACGATTCTTGAAAGTTTATCTATACGTATGATTGGAGAAGTTCAGACTAAACAAACATCTACTATTTATATCACGGGAAATAAAAGCTTTGCTCAACCGTGACAGACAAAAGAACTACCCACCACACCGAGAAAGAGGAAAGATAGAAATGAACAACGAATAGTTCACTATATTGCGCTTAGGAAACCAGTTGATTTATTCTCACCAAATTACACAATTAGTTACAACATTGTCTAACAGATAGCGCTGTTGATTAGGAAAATTATTAAACGATGTTTTCCATTGCATGACGGATAGTTTTCGGAAATAATGAAATTAACAACATCCGGTTATTTATAACGTGTATAACTGTTGTTATATTTCACTTTGGCAGTACATTGTAGGAATGTATTATTATAATCTTATTGTTAAAAACTAGTAAATTTCGTTTAAAATTGAAACATAAAAGGCAAAATAAATGGATAAAAAATTCGATACATATTTGAAGGAAAACTTTTCTTGCTGACGCAAAATACCTATATCACGAGTCATTATTTACAAAAATGCCTCATCATCGCAGATAAATAAAAAGGGTAAAACAAAAAGTTCTCATAAAATACGTATTTTCAGATTTTCTTCGTTAATGAATCTATTTGTAATTTTTTTTATTTTTATGATATAAGCTAATCCATCAAGGCCAATAAAAGCTGTTGCATATTCAACACCTGCAAAGATATAAAATATTCATTGCGCATAATTAAAATCTTTGCTTTCACAATACTTTCAAAATAAGAAGTTTACGATCAAAGGCAAATGGTATTGGAGTATTTTCTGCCACTATGAAGAAATTTATGCGTAATCCATGCTTCGCTGGAAAACTCACTTGAAATTTGTACCAGTGGAGCCAACGAACGAATGGTTAGCTGTGACGATATCAGAATAGGAAATCAATTGAATAGCGTAATTTGAGCTATAACCACAAAATGTAGACCTTTAGCGAGAGATTTCTTTTTTTTGTGCCTGCAAGGTATGAATAATGGTTTATTAAGAGTCAAAACTATTATAAACGCTTTTGTTCTTTTAACACAAGCGGAAAAATACCATCATAACGCAATTTATGCGTATTAGAAGTTTTTGTTAAATAGTCACCAAATATAACTGGACACCTTTTCAAAATGCTTTGTCATTTATAAGATGTGGTAGTTATCAATGCATTATTTCTTTCTGAAATAAACTGACAGCATAATATTTTAGTCACCACTTTTTATTTATTGGTGATAAATGCATGACGATTCTCACTCGAGAAATGGCACGAAATCAGGGGTGAAAGCGAGACGGAAAAGAGGAAATGCTAATACCTTTTCAGTTATAGTTCTTGGGAGGAGTTTACTTATTCTTTATTAATCTGCTCAACAATATCTACTTTATCTTGGAAAAGAAGCAGTTTTATGTATATGCTAAAATTATAAAAGAAGTCTTGATGGTTACAGATATATTTTTTTTTCTCGAAAAAAATACGGCAATGAAATGTCTTACTTACCAGTTTTTTCTCTTTTCCGTCTTTTGTTATATAAGGGCTTTCAGCCATGCGCGAAATGGTTAAGCATGTTAAAGTAAAGTATATAAGTGCGGTTGTCTACAATTGCAGAGCTTTGTAAAAAAATATTTTCTAGTGGTAACGTAATTCAAATTGTTTTAGTTTAGTATTTTTCATTTAGAGAAATTTTTCCACCATTTCATATCAAAAATTCAAAGTATGGGGTGAAATTAGATGATTTTAGAAAAGAATGTCATGGAGGTCACCGGTGACCGGCACTGAGTTTGTTCGTAGCGCCACGGGGGTCACCGGCGATGCCAAGATTATTAGAAACACATAATTCGAGTAAATTTTTAATTTTTTTTTATATTATTATCGTTACTAAAATGGTTTGAAGAAATTAATGCCATATAGAACACACAAAAATAGTTTTATTTACACACACAGAGATGCCAACTTGCCCCGGACAACGAATAAATATTTTCAAGTGGTAGTTTATTCATTGTGATTCATGATTTAATAAATTCAATTTAGTAGATTTTTACTCACCACTATTTCTAAACCATTCGTAGGCTTATATTTAATTCACCATTTCGTCTGACTTGTGAGTAAAAAAATATTTTCTAGTGGTAACGTAATTCAAATTGTTTTAGTTTAGTCACTATAAAAACCAAGAAAACAGAAGACAGATGTCACATAATAACAATTTTAACACTTTACCGACCGGCCGTCGATTAATCGACGTTTTGTTCTCAGCGCTTACCGACCGGTCGTCGATTAATCGACGTTTTGTTCTCATCGTATACCGACCGGCCGTAGATTATTCAGCGTTTGCTCCCCAGCGCTTACCGACCGGTCGTCGATTAATCGACTTTTGACCGATCTGTGGTGACTACGTTTTCCACCAATTCAGCATGCCCTGAAAAAAATTCAGCTGTCGTTTTCTCGAGTGCAGCTGGGTGCGACCAGATTTTCCTGCGAAAAGAGTCGGGATTTTTCATCGTGCAGCTGGGTGCGACTAGATTTTCCTGCGAGGAAAGTCGGGATTTTTTCATCGATATGAAGGCAGGGATGCCAACTGCTCCGCTTTCTGGAAAAGTTCTAATAAAGTGGTAGCAAAATATTTTGTAAGATTAGTTAAAGAAAGATAGTTACGCCTACTTTTTAATACAGTAACCAGTATATTGATGATTTAACGTTGCATTTTATATCATATTTGTAATTTTTGATATTTAGTGGTGAAGTCCGCGCGTCAGTCTAGGCCGAAACCGAGCCGGTGTCTCGGACGATCTGCAGCTGAACGGGCGGTGAAAGGGCATAGTATGTTCGAACCGCTACCGGTCGGTAAAGTGTTAAAAGAAGCAAATATTGCTCATCACACATACAGCTTACCAGAAGAACGTACCTTTAGAGTCGTCGTCAAAAAAGTACCAAAAGAATACAGTGCAGAAGATGTACAATACGAACTAGCAATAGTAAACTCTTCTGTTATTAACGTTACTCAAATGTATAGACGAAACCATGGTAACAAAATTCCTATGCCCACTTTTGTCGCAACCCTAAACAAGGAAATCCCCAGCAGGGGTGAAAGCGAGACGGAAAAGAGAAAAAGCTGGTAGTAAAACCATTTCAATTACAGCTAGTTTTTGGGAGGAGTTTACTTATTCTTTTTTTAAACTATTTAACAATATCTATTTCATCTTGGAAACGAAGCAGATTTATATGTATGTTAAAATCTTAAAGAAATCTTGATAGTTACAGATATTTCATTTTTCTCGAAAAAAAATGCTATAATAAAATGGCTTTCGTACCAGTTTTTCATCTTTTCCGTCTTGCTATATAAGGGCTTTCAGCCATGATCAACAGCTGTAAAGACATTTACAGTATTAAATACCTGTTCAATATGTGTATCAACATAGAAGAATACAGAAAATCCGACCGCCCCTCACAATGCCACCGATGCCAGGATTTCTTCCACGGTCAAAGACTGTGCAACCATCCTCACCGCTGTGTAAAATGTGCAGGGAACCATGCTACCAATGAATGTACAAAAACAAACGACGAACCTCCAAAATGCTGCAACTGTGGTGGAGATCACCCAGCAAATTACAGTAAATGCCCTAAATACGAAAGCATTGTTGAAAAAATGTACAATAGAACAAATAATAGAAGATCCTTCAGTAACAGAGAAAATAGAAACAATTTCAATAGTAATACCACCAGCTCAAGATTTAGCTATGCTAATGTTGTCCAAAACAATAGCACCCAACAACCAATAAATCTAAACCCGGCATTATTACTACAACAAGCTGTGGAAGCCAGCAACAACCTCGCAAAATGTATATCCATTTTCCAACAGCAACTTCTAAATAATTCGCAAGCTATCCCAAACCAAGGAACCTCTAGCAGTGATCATGTGTAGAAAATTCTCCTTCACCCCAATAACCATAGCTCTATGGAATGCAAACAACATCCTAACAAAATTTGCCGAATTTCTCGATTTCATTGCAAATTTCAACCCTGACATAATAGCAGTTACTGAAACGCACACAAAGCCCAGCCATAGACTGAAAGTACCGAACTACAACACC
Source organism: Parasteatoda tepidariorum (assembly GCF_043381705.1). NCBI lineage: Eukaryota > Metazoa > Arthropoda > Arachnida > Araneae > Theridiidae > Parasteatoda > Parasteatoda tepidariorum. The sequence goes on along the minus strand of NC_092209.1, from coordinate 20,265,148 downwards.
TTTAAATGTGACCGTATTATTCGCACAGGCGGCGGAAGCGCGATATTTATCCATAAGAAGTACAAAGCATCAATATACAACCTGAGCAGCGAAAATAATAGAGAAGAAACCTCCATTTTACTACAAATAAACAACAATAATATTAAAATTTCTTGCATCTACAACCCACCGTGTAATGAATTCTCAACAGATTTTATGAAAAAACTATTCCCTCCCAATCTTCCAACGATCGCTCTTGGTGATTTTAATGCTAAAAACGACATATGGGGCTGTAGAAAAGTTAACAAACTTGGAAGACAACTGCACCAGCTCATTAAAGAATTCGGACTCACAGTCTACGCTCCTGAAAAACCCACCTATCTCCATCATAGTGGAATGCACCCTCCAGACATTTTAGATTTCATGATTACAAATACAAGTTCACCTTTTGCTATTGAAACCCTAGATGAACTCAGCAGCGATCATTTCCCTGTCTGGATCACTACTACCTTCGAAATGCAGGATAACAACCAATTTAGACGAAAAACTGACTGGACTCTATACCACAACATCCTTCATCTTACCGATTCTAACGAAGACTCAGCCCTCATTTCCAATGATGATATAAACTCCTCCATTAATAATATCTCTAACGCTATTACCTATGCATATAATGAAGCTACAGAACTCAAACCCATCAACCTGAACAACTATAAACTACCTCATAACATCAAAAAACTTATTAAGGATAAAAATAAACTGAGAAAAAGATTCCAGAGAAACTTCAATCCGGAACTTAAACGTCAACTTAATAAATTAAACAAAATTATAAAAGAAAAATGTAATCAACATAGAAACAGCCTATGGAATGAGAAACTCGAAAGTCTGAACAATAGTGATAATTCAATTTGGAAAATGACGAAGTCTCTGAAGAGATCACCTCTGAACAAAATGCCTTTAAAAGGGTCAAACGGCCCAGTATATACCTCTGATGATAAAGTTAGCATTTTCGCCAACACTATGGAGACCCAATTCAGCAACAATACTGAAAATACCTGCCCCATAAACGATAAAATAGTAAATGACCACTACAATAATATTATAAATCAAGACAACCATATTGAGAACAACATCGAACAGACATCAGAAGACGAGGTCACCTGCATCATTAAAACCCTCGCAAATAAGAAAGCTCCTGGGCACGATAATATTACGAACATCATGATAAAAAATCTCCCTCGAAATAAAGTATTCCAAATTGTTAATATTTATAATGCCTCCATTAAAAACCTATATTTTCCCGAGGAATGGAAGAAATCAGACATCATTCTATTCGCCAAGCCCGGTAAAACAGCCTCTAATCCTGAAAACTACAGGCCTATTAGTCTACTCCCTATGTTATCAAAAATCTTTGAAAAAATTATTCAACGAAGACTCAATGATTATATTCACCTACTCCCAAACCAACAATATGGCTTTAGGAAGCACCTATCAACTACCAAGCAGCTTGTAAACATCCTCGAATACATCAGTAATGCTAAATTTAAACACGAAACCGCCCTTATGCTTATGCTCGACGTGGCCAAGGCCTTCGACCGAGTATGGCATAAGGGACTTATCGTAAAACTACATAAAATGAATATTTCATTAGACCTTATTACTTTAATTAACTCTTTCCTTACTGATAGAAAGTTCAGAATTAAAATCGATAGCTCGTTCTCAGCTTATAAAAACATTCAAGCCGGTGTGCCCCAAGGTAGTATCCTCGGGCCACTACTATACATCTTATACACAGCTGACTTCCCTATTAATAACGAAAATCCAAACGAATTCACAGCCCTATATGCCGACGATACAGCAATTATCACGAAATCTATGAGCCATTTACAAGCCTTCAAATACATGCAAAGCAAGATCTAAAATATCGAAAAATGGTGCTCACAATGGAAGATAAAACTACACCCGGATAAGTGCCAAATGATTATTTTCAATAGTAAAAAGAAAGGTAGAACTATTCCTGATATAGTCCTATACAAGCAGATCATTAAACCCACAAAGAGTGCAAAATATCTAGGAGTCACCATCACCTCGAATTTAAGTTGGAAACAACGCATAAATAAAATTATTGAAAAAGCGAATGGCGCCTATTGGGCCCTCAACTCCATATTAAACTCGAAGTCATCTTTAGACTTAAAATGCAAGCGCACTGTCTATCTAATGGCAATTAGGCCAATTCTAACTTATGCCTGCCCCGCCATTAACACTCTAAGTGATCACTTAAAAAATAAACTCTCTATGGCAGAAGGGAAGATTATAAGAAGACTCGTCGGCGCCCCTAAATGCATTAGCAATAATAGTATAAAAAGGGATCTTAAAATTGATGACATCAACGTCTATATAAAAAATTTAAACCAAAATTTCTACGATGAAGCAAAAACCTGTACCACCAGCAATTTTAACTCACTCCTAGATATTGAATTAATTGACGACAACACTAAATTTAGCCCAATCACTGCCTTTTTCCTTAGGGATATGACGTAGCCCTAACACACGAAATACACTCTCGATTTTTGGTGCTAAGCACCACCTCTTCCCCCCATCTCCATTCCACCTCACTACTCCTCATCATCGAATTACTACTACAGATGAATCGGTTAATGGCGCTTCGCGGCAGCGCACCGAGATTTATATGATTTCTACCATTTCTACCGTCTGACTTGTGATCCTATTAAAAAACCAGCAAAATCTGTCAAATTTAGTTTATAGTTATTTGTCGTTTGGCCAGACGGGCAAGCCATGTAAAATTAGCGTGGCATTCAACGCGTTAAAGAGTAAGAGTAACTATCCTTTGAATATGCGTTTTACAATTTAATTCGATAACATTTTAATGAAAGTTTTGAAGAAAGCGAAGTAGTTGGCACCCTTGCATTTTCAGTTTACATTTTTCTACCGTTTCGGAAAAATATTTTTGGTATTAGCAACAGTTCGCCGGTGTGATCAACATCCCGACTACTATTAAGTCGCTAAAGCAATTTATAAACAGTCACAAATGTGTGAATATTTACTTAAAAAATATTTATGTGAAGAGGTAGAATTTTTTTTTATACTAAAGTAGAAATACACAGAGATGCAGACCCGAAAGTCTCAGCTCAACACAATAATAAAAATAGTTGCAAAAAAAATAATTAATCTGAGCTCACTTCAATAATAAAAATGGGCTGCAGAAAAATATTTAAGCTAAACTAAATTTGTTTATCTTTGCCAACCTTAAAAACTTGACGCTAACTTGCCGACTCTTCCATTTTTTATATTTAATGCATCCCTGCCAACTTTTAATCCCTTCCATTATCATTTTTCCCAGTGGTATTAAAATGGAATTAAAACTTCAATTTTAAGCAAACAAATACGTTGCATTTGAAAAAAACTCAAGTTAAAAACCATGAAAGTAGCGCATATTAATATATATGATTAATTTTTGTAAGAATAGTGGTGATCAAAATCTTCTAAAAATTAAGTTTATAAAAGAAAAAATAGTATATACTTACTACCACTTTAAATATGAAAATAAAATCTTCGGGAAAATCCGGATGAGTTGGTATGTATGTTAATGTAAAAAAAAAAATTATAACTATACATTATACCTCTAGAAATAAATGCGGTCAAAAAATATTTTTACCACCACTATATTTAAATAATTTAAATAAATATATAATATACATTGTGTAGAATATTCTGATCCTAAATCGCAATCAATTCGACGAATCGGTTAATGGCGCTTCGCGTCAAATACTGAGCTACCCAGAACATTCAGCATAAGAGATAAATCCGACACGGGTGGTAATAACCAGGACGGTCGGGTCTCTACTTTAACAAATGTACACATTTTTGTTAATGAATTTTTTTATGATGTTTTCGTTTCTCATTTTGAATTTTGCTAACTCTTCTTATATATTGTAAATAGTTATTCTTCTTGTAAATATGTATTGTATTTTTCTATACATTCAATGATTTGTTTCTTATTACCATGGCAAAGTGCCATTCTTTTTTCCTCTGCCTTAACATGTGCCATTTAATTGTTGCATCTCATGTAATCTGTCTATTGTTTTTGCTTAGGTTCTCATCACAGGATGAATGGGAAAAGGGCCATTATTGGCCTCAGGAACCCAGCTAGATTAAGCAGAACAGGTTTTTAAATTCTTTTCTTCTTATTTTTAGGATACAAGGATCGGCCTCAGGAACCCCGAGACTAATCGACAGGAATAGGTTTTTAAATGTTTGCTAAAAGTATTAAGTGATTATGTATTGAAGAGAACAACTTTCACTTTAAATTTAAGTTGTGAGTTAAAAGATAAAAATCGTGACGATTTTAATAGTATACATTACTTTCCGAAATAAATAGGGCAAATTTCATCCCACAGCCGTTGAAAGGTTAACATGATTATTATTTTTAAGTATTTTGAAGAAAAAAAAACATTAAGAATCATTAAACAATCTAAATTAAGTTTTACGTGGAAAGTATTAGTGTTTTAAATATCTATTATATTATGTAATTAGAACGAACTTGCGGTAAAGTCACACTTCAATTATTCAAGAAAGTTTAGTTTACCATTATACCTGTTATTATTTGACCTAATATTTAATATACTCGAGTATATATTGTTAGAAACACCAACAATTCTGCTGTCATGCCCATTTGAGCATAAAGTCAACACCTCAAAACTCATTTTAAACTGTCATTTAGTTCCTAAGTCGAATCCGTATTCAAGCGTATAAAATGAAGTATGAAAATAAAATGAACAAAGAAAAACGAAAAATATTTTATGAAATGGTTACAGTTACTTAACAGATTACGTTACAGATTGATAGATGTGACGAATTTCTAATTAGGGGGATTAGGGCCTTAAAGTTGAAATATGTAAAGTTGAGATGTAAAGTCTTAATTTTGGAAGATTAAAAAAAATTTATTATTAAATACAGGTCAATTCAGGTCATTTGCCCGACACACGATTGTCCAACAATTCAAATGCTGGACTTTTAAAAACCCCTCTGTTACGTTTGTACTCATTTGCCCGACAGTGCGATGTCCCATGGATATGTAATGAAAATGAAAGCAGAGGTTGGCAAGGATTTTCTATAAGGATAACGATTTTTCTAAAAACTCTAACGAAATGTTTACAACTTGTATATATTTTCGATTGTACCTCTTCATTTTTTTTCTAAAAAATTATCAGTTATATGAATTTACGTAGAAATAATTACATTAATAAAGTATGATACGCACAAAATTTTTGTTTCATCAACAGATCAATATTCTATGAAATAATTAATTTGCCAATCTTTGTCGAAATGATAAAGAAATCAAGTTAAGTTTGCAAGAAATCTTACTCGACCCTCTCCTAAAAAGTGGCATTCGGAAAAATCGACTCGACGCCACGATAGACTTTACTTTGTTCACGTCTTATTTTGCAGTATTGCAAAAGGTTCTTTTATAAAAGAAAATGATATGGTATTTATCCTTTAACCAGTGGTAATGCTCTAGTTCAGGGGTCGCCAAACTTTTCTGATCATCGACCCCCATATAATTTTTCGAAATCTCCATCGACCCCCACAAAAGTAATTTTCTGTTAATTAAAATAAAACTCTATTAGACTCTGTGCTTGTACATTTATTTTATGATTTTAAACATTTATAAAGTAATAGTACATTGTGTAACAATAGTTTTATGAAAAATATATTAATATTGAAATGTAAATACCTTATTATTAAATAATAAGTAATTATGCGTAAGTAGATATAATAAGTAAAGTAACTAAAGATTTACTGCTTCTTGATCAATGAGATGGGTGTGCCTGGTGTTTTTTTGCAAGGTTCGCTATATTGGGTTCAAAATTGGTCAATTTTAATTTTCGTCAAAATTGGTCAATTTTGTAATTTTCGTAAAAAAATACAAAGTGTGCTATAGTTTTGTCGCGGGCTGTACTAATCCATATTATTAATGCTTACCTTCTTTTTTGTGCATTGATAATTAAAATTGATATCTAAACCAAACGAATGGTTTTATCGAAACAATAACTAATTATCCAAAACTATAAAAGTTTTAATAATGACACTGCAAATATTCAACACAGTTTGCAAAGATAGCTGAAACTGCGTATGATATTTGCATTTGTAACGTCAATGCTCGTCACACGTGACATTTGGACAAGCGCACATATGCATATGACTCATAAACTGCGCTGAGATCGTGCCACTGCGCGGTGGTACGTAAATACTTGTTTCACCCCAATAAATATGCGTTTATTAATTTATGTTTTATAAAGAAACTGATATTGAGTAAATTATAAAAAAAATTCAAAAATTTTACATACTTAATTAGGTATGTGTGATTTGAGTATTGAGAACTGTTTTTTTTTTCAACCCACAATCTACCCTTTCGATTCGGATCGACCCCCATTCGCCCCCCTGTCTCAGATCGACCCCCGCTTTTGTTAAATAGACCCCTGGGGGTCTATATAGACCACTTTGGCGACCTCTGCTCTAGTTAAAGAAACATAGCATATATAATGCAAATATATGCATGCATATTCAAACTTGTAACAAAAGTATCAGACATAACCAAGTGTCCTTCTGATATATATATCAGAAGAAGGACCACTATATATTCAAATCAAAAGTAAAAGCCTTAAAAAATTTGAAGGCACCTTTGACGTCCTTGGAACCCTTATGATGGGATGCTTTTTCGTGGACGTAATTTTTAGCAAACCTAATATAAAGCAAGTGATTGATGTTAACTTCCTATTATCCTCAGATTCTCATTTTAGAAAGCCTTGATTAGAATGGGTGAGATTAGAATTAACTGTCAAATTATATGACCTGGTGAAAAAACTTAATTTAAGTCAGACGACATTTTCTTCGCATCCTACTCCTGAAGATGGCCTTTTCTTCAAAATATTCTTCTGGCGATGTCATTCTCTTGACAATGCAAAAAATCCTGACTGCTGTTCAATTCAGGGGCAATACTATGCCATTTATTTTATCAATCATTGCTGGGGCCCCATTGTCCATATACAACAATACATTTCACCAATCAATATGATGTTCATTTGAGTAAATATTAATGAACTAAAGCTTATCGTCCACTGTTGTGCTTTGTTTCAAAGGTACAAGGGGAACAAATCTTCGATAAATCCACAGAAAATATGCCCCAGGAAAACTATAAGTATTTAACGGGCGGTTATATATACACATTCATTTAATTGCTTTGCAAACTTAGTACTGCCTTTCAATCTACCATTTATTTCTGATATGGTTTGAAATCTTACGTATTGGATCAGATTTAGTGTTTCCAAGACATTGAGAAGTAGCAGAGTTCTTTTTTCCGAGAACACAGATTAAATAGATTTTCTGCAATGTTGTGTGGTTTTCAAGACGAACGAATCCTGTAACTTAAGAAGGATGATGCTTCCGTTGCATTTTTGTCATTGCATTTTTTTTTCATTGATAATTGCAAACCTGTGTATCGCATTTTAAGAACGCGTCTTAACTCACGGAATCCTTGCGATCCTTCCACCAGACAGTAGGGTTTCGCGAAACTTATTTTAGCATAACAGGTAATAGATAGACTTAACTATCTTTTGATAAGTATCGAAAGTACGAAATGAAAAAATTCCGTTTTTCATTATTGAAAAAAAGTTCTTTATTAGAGTTCTAAAACACTGACGTAGGTACTTGATTATGGTAATCTGTGCTTCACCTTTTCATTTTCTGTTTTGTCAGTGATTAAATATCTTAGTATCGGAACGATCGTGTGTCTGTTTTAATGGCATTATTTTTTTATGACTGCCATTGAACAGATGTCCCAGTTCTGAGTCCACTAATATTAATGTTCAACTCCATAGCTTTGTAATTTTGAAACAAACCCAGAAGACAAGAGTGCTCCTGGATCAAGTATTGAGACAAACTAGCTTTCTTGGAGGACTTTTTGATGGAACCAAGCCGCATATGTGTTATACGGGAAGGAAAACTGCGAAACACTGTTAGCCTGACGACAGGGAGATTCTAACCCATGATCGGTCTTCCATTGATTATATTTTACGTCATGACTATGGTCAGTGTGAGCTGGGAGCAGAATTCCTATCAACCAGTCACCACTGGGATTCAAACCTAGTTTTCCTCATTGGGTTATGAACGCTCTATTCTCTGAGCCACCGAAGCTCGGTGATATTATTTGTACTTTTTGATCGTAACTATAACTGTGTTTATTAAGCTTTACGGTTTTTTAAAGAAAAGAAATGGCTCCAAAATAGGAAAATTGCTGAATGATGGGTTAATTGTTATTTCACTGACGTTTCAAACATTCCGGACAGCTAAAATGTCAGGGTTAAGCAATATAATATAGATATTAAATATACTTGTGCCTAAAAACAAAACATATATGTAAAAATGCAGCAAAAATTTTTTTATAGAGTCCTTCAATCTTCAACAATGAATGAATGATAAGAAAAGACCTTAAATTTTGTATTTGTAAAAAAAAATCCATAAATGCTCAAATGGCTGTCTATAAATATTTTCAGTTGACTGAACAAAACTTTAGAGCCTCTACATATCCATCATTCTTATGTACAAAAGAGAGCGTGATATGAAGAAATAAAATTTAATATCAAAACCTTGAAAAATGGATGTGACCACAAATGGAAGAAAGCGCTGATGTTATGATATTGCGAGATGTGTCGTAATAACATCGTGTATTTTATTGTTTCAAATTCCCATATAAATTGCGTGTTTTCTCTTTCCTTTTTGTTTAAGAATATGATGTAAACGTAACTGCCAACTTGCATCGTTACCGAGGAACATTATTTGATATTAGCCCTTTCACGCCGGTTATCAAAAATAAGTGCCCCATGAATGTTTTCAGTCAGGGTTTAAAAAGATAAAACTAGTAACCAAACTGATTCTATAGCAGTTTTTTTGTGTGGACGGATTATTAAAGTTTATTTATTTGAAGTTTGATTATTTGTTATTAAAGTTTGTATTGTTTGTTATTAATTTTGTTTGTTATTAAAGTTTGATTTACCACTACTTAGTTCAAAATCGAAATTAATTTGTTACACTTCCAGCTAATATTGATTAGATATGTGATTTGATTAACACTAGTTAACCTGTTTCTTGAATTAAAAAAAAAATTAGCTTTATAAAAAAAGTGGTATTATGTATGATATTTAACTAAATTTTCAGCTGATCATCGCCATTTTATTTCAAAAATTCCCTTATAATTTTAAATATAAACGTAGATACAAAAATCCTTAATAAATTACCGTGGATGAGAATCTCCCCATAACAAATCATACTACCGAAACAATTGTTCTACCTCAATATATGTTTTGGAAAAATGAAACTGACCTATAAATAGGACGCTGGGACAAAATAGGTTAAAATGAAATCAAAATAATTCATAGATGGAACACTACTCCTGCTACACACTACACGTGATGGAACACTACTCCTTTACGATTGACTAGCTCAGAACGTTTCTGGTTGATTCATTCAAACTGTCCAGCTGCCTTCAGTACATATATGAATTAATTGTTCCATTCCTCGGTAGGAGCTCATAAACCTCACACTTCCTTCCGATCCCACCATACTGAGGCAGTAACCATCCTCGGATGAAAAAAACCGTTCGCGCACCACATTGTTGTAAATAATTCACTTTTCACCACGAAGGGGAAAGTGGGGTCAATTGTAACAGGGTACGATTGTAACTGAGCAAAAATTTCGAATGTCGGGTTCTAGATTTGGTTCTTAGGTGGCGCACATGAACACCCCTGCTGGCAACCATTTTTATGTACTTTTGAAAGAGTTACAGCACAAAAGATATTTTCACGCTACGTAAGTAATTTTTTTGGTATTACAATATAATATTGTAGCAAAGTAATTTTGTTTAAACAAATAAAAATTATTAACCGAATATGTAAGTGGACACCTTAATTAACAATTAAAAAAAAATTAGTTTTGTTAATTAACTAGCATTGTTTTTAACAAATGAAGCTGAAATGGCGTCTTGGGGACAATTGTAACAATAAGTAAAGGGACGATTGTAACAGCTGAAAATAAATAATCTTATGTTTACAAACCATTACTTAACTCTTTAAGAACCACCAATAGTTTCCTATATCATTTATATTATGTTGCATGTGCATTATTTTATTTGTCACCTTTCACAGCATAAATTAAAATTTTTAACCCCTTAAAGTTAAAAGTTTAACCCTTTAGGTCTCTGCTCATTATTATTTTTACTCCTAAAATATCACTACTATTTTGATCAATAAAAAAATATATCACAACTATGATAATATGTATAATTAACTATGTTTTAGTTGAATTTATGAACTGTTACAATTGACCCCGTAAGTGGGGACAATTGTAACAAGTGCACGACTGTCAAAAATTGTTAATAACTAATATAATAACATTTAAAATAAGGTATTTATTTTTTTTCTAGTAGAGGATAGTCTACTTTACTCGTCTGTCAATTAATACTAATAATATATTGGATTTTCTGTTAGTTAAAAATAGTTAAGTAAAAAATGTTACAATTGACCCCACTCTCCCCTACTATCATTTATTTTTAAAAAAATCGTTTTCTTCACGTTTCATGAGCACATTGTAGATGTTTATTCGTACCGTCAAATGAATTTCTTTAAGTTCATGAGGAACCCAAATTTCAAGCTTGCTAACGTATCCCAGCCTTAATCCCAGTTTCTTCAAATGAACGTGAGCACTTTTATGACTGGTCTTTAATGCCTCTCCAATCTTTCGCGTCGTGCAATGTGTGTTTGGATCAATGTCGTTATTTTGTCATCATCAATCCGTGTTGGCCTTATTAATCGGGGAGCATCTTTATAATCGAATTCCCCAGTTCAGAATTTCTCTAACCACTTTTGACATTGTCGTTCTTGTAAAGCATTTTGTGTCACCGCAAACTTTGCGCTGCTTTTCACAAACTTGACGCACGTTTTTCCATTTTTGAATAGTAAAATATGAACACTTTGATACTTCATGTTCAACGTGCTGTCAAATTTCCAAAACTCCACGAAATGTCTTTGCAATGATGCTTAAACTGTCAGCTATCGATGGTGTAAAAACTGCTATTGCACTACTGCCATTAAGGGTAAAAAAACCGCAATGACTTTTTACTCAACTCAATAGCAAAACCCTCATTTAAGCTAAAGTTTTTTTTAATTTTGTCTATCCCGATTTTGAATTTTTTACGAAATATTTTATGAATCACCCGTCTCAAAGGGTTTGAGTTATTTTGAAATTGTCATTAGAGTATCCAATTTTGATATCATGAAATTTTCTGCCTGTTTCCACTAAATTTTGCTCCCAGACCGTCGCCAATAGCCCATTGTGCAGCTCTAATGCGACGTAAAGTAACTATGACAGCCACTTAATTTTGATTCTGGCACTTTTTTATTTATATTCATTTTGAGGCAAGACTCTGGGGACCTCTTGAATAATGTTAGAAACAATTGCAAGCCATTCAATAGGGATTTGGCATTCCTTCAATATTAACCAGGCATTAACTTTCGTGGGTAACTCCATTGAAAGACCTTCGACAGTATGGCTATAGCTAACATTTATTTTTCGTCCAAATTCACCCTTTTCAGAACGTAAGTCTTTAGTTTAGTCAAAACATTTTAAATCTTGAAAATCATCGAAGTCAATTGGTGGGACGAGATAATCTTCCTGAAAAATTTCAATGATTTTTTTTAAGAACTACAGTTTAAGCAATTGCTTATGTGCACCACTTTAAAGCTAATCACTGAATAAAATTTTAAAAATTTTAATTTTCCATAAATTGTCTAAGTTGTAATCCACTGTTTGTTTTTTAAAATGTTTGAGCCAGGCTGTGACTTGACCAATAATGCCTGGTTCTAACATTTATATACACTGTTTCATACTTTATTTTGATTTTTAATTTCGGGAAAACTTAAATTTTTGAATTTTAATTGAGATTACGAATTAATCAATTAAATCCACTATTTCTAATATCAATTAAACTAGTTGAAGAATCTTCATTGGTGGGAATAATTGTATTATTAGAATTTACATTTGATTTGTAATGTTTAGCACTTCTGTGGGGAATTAATAAATTTAAAAATAATTTAATTTATTTAATATTATATTTAAGAGAAGGAAAAAACAAATTTATTACTTATGTTGAGAAATTGAGCAAAGGCATGTTGTTTGAACAACAAAAATTAATATCAAGTATGATATCTCATAACTTATGATATCTTTGAATTCTATATTTTTATCCAATTTATTAGACATATGAAACGAAAATAAAAGCACTAAAACCTGTGACATAATGCCAAAATATCTAACAACTTTGTCATTATTAATTTGCATAATTAATATTAAAAGAAATATATTGTATTTTAATAAGTGTTCCATGGATTTTATTAATGTCTTATAACCCAAAAATATATATTTTATCTGTTATCAGTAACACTAATACCTCTATAAATATATACAGAAATGCAATAATATTATGTATAGCACTCTTATCACAATCTATAACATTTCTTAGTCATTGAAAGCGTAAATTGTTTCTTCATTGAATATTCAAAAATAAAAGAAATGTGACCATCTTATGTCTCCTGATTATTTGTTGGAAAGGATGTGAAATCTTTAGTTGAAAATCAAAGTATGGTATGTAATTTTAAATATAGAGTTGCTTCTTGTATGGGAATAAAAATACAAATTGTTTTTAAAAAATGAAGATCTTATGGAAATATATTTAGATTTAAACCTTGCAAGTTTTTTAAATTCATAATTAAGTAAGAAAACCTTGTTTTAAATTGTTTGCCTCTAAAATTTGAAAAAAATATTAAAACTAAATATGCTATTAAAATAGCGTATAAGGCGTAATAGATTTATTTTATAAAATAAATATAAATAAAAAACTGGTGGTTTATTAATATTCAAATATCCCAAAAAAATTGAATGTATTTATTTATCATTATAAGCATAAACCAACTACTACGTTTTTTGTAAAATATTTGATAGCGTATGTGGGCAAAAACAAAAGCTTATATATTTCAATTAAATTTGCTAATGCTTTGAAAATTTCATCACGAGAGAACGAAAGCAAAGTGGCTTTTTATAATAACTTTTGAATCATTTGCATGTAGTGAGGGAAAAGTAATTTTTAAATCAATTTACTAAATTGCTCTTTTATATAATGGTTCTTATTATCATAGTTCCATACCTGCCAACTTTCAATCCCTTCCATTATCATTTTTCCCAGTGGTATTAAAATGAAATTAAAACTTCAATTTTAAGCAAACAAATACGTTGCATTTGAGAAAACTTATGTTGGAAACCATGATAGTAACGCATACTAATATATGTGCTTAATTTTTGTAGGAAAAGTGGTGATCAAAATCATTTAAAAATTAAGTTTATAAAAGAAAAATAGTATATATTTACTGCCACTTTAAATATGAAAATAAAATCTTCCGGAAAAGGTGGCAGGAAGTTCCTATAGCGGCAATACTAGTCGACTTTAACTACTGTTAAACGTTTGATAGTTTGGCGATTTTTAACTGCCTTCGAAATAAGTACCGATGTAAATTCACCAAATATGATCATAAGCACATTAGTTTTTTTATGAATTATTTTTGAGAATGACAATTCATTAATTTTGGCAATAGTTAAAGTTGAAATAAAAAAACTTTTGAATTAAAAAGCTAAATTAATGAAGAAGAGGTATTTATTGTATATGAGAGCTGCGATAGATTGTTATCGACACCAATGATGTTTATTAATTTATTTTTTTTCATCCCGTACGAAGAGTGGGCATTCAGCTCGTAAAAAAATTTAAATAACTAAACGGAAAGCATCTAAAGTTTTCCTGATTCTTTTTTTTTTATTAATTGTTTTTATTTTTTATTACTTTTATTTTTAATTTTTTTTGTCAGGACAACTGCATTTATCACAGTAATAGAAATTATTTAATTTTCCTGTAATCCATACGAATAATAATAATAAAAAAAAATTTAAAAAAACAGTGATTTTTGATAGGGAAATTGTCAAAATTGTTTATACGCTAAAGTGATTAACAGCCTTCCATTTTTCAAAAAATTAAACAATAGCCTTTTATTTTTCTTGAAACATAAACTTTCTGAACATCTGACAGTAAATAGATATTTCTTAATTTCAATTTCTATAATTCATGTAGTTTAAAAGTAATTCTTAATTAAGTAATGATATAAAAAAAACGTTTAAGAATGTTAGTCATCATTTCATAAGGAGTGAGCAAATCATGACTTAATGTTTCGAGGGTGTTCTAAAATATGTTAATTAAATAGTGCTGACAATATTTTAAGTTACGAAATCAGACCCGAAAATGTACTTTCTCTGTATAAACATACATTTTTCGACGGATTCGGATTTCTTACCCCCAAAATACAGGGGTAGCTGCAATTTGGGTAACAGGGTTCAATAGTTTAGTCAAGAGAGCGGCTCAAATTTTGAACCACTTAATGCTTATTTGACTTTTTCCGTTTTTTGCCATATTTCGAAAACTTTTTAAGCGTATTCAAAAATTTTGTGCACAATTTTAAAATTCGCTTATCATAAGTTTATTCCATGCAAAAAATAACTTTTACTAAGGATTATATATTTTCTTAATTATTTAATTTAATAATAATCTAAACATTGTGTATTGTAAGGTATAAAATTTTTTACATTGAAAAGACTGTAATTTTGCAAAATTTTACAAAATCGGACCAATATCGAATGAATAGTTCCTGTGAAATAGAATAGTTCGATTTCTCAGGTACTATTTGGTCGATTTTGAGCAAATTTTGTATTTTGTCATGTAAAATTACATCTTTTGAGAGGAAGAGAAAAAAATTATATCTAATAATTTAAAAATTTTCGACTATTATTAAATAAAATAATTGGTAATAGGAAATTATTTTTAAAATTTATATTTTACATGGAATTATCATGGGTAAACGAATTTTATAATTGTGTGCAAATATTTTTTAATACGCTTAAAATGCTTTCGAGGTATGGTGAAATACACAAAAAGTAATATTAATTTTAAGGGGTCCAAACTTTAGACAGTTCTCCTGACCAGCGAAATTCGTCGTGGGCATATCTCCTCTAAACTACAACTCGTCCTAAGATTGCCGCAACGCCAATTCGTCGTTAACACAATTCGACATAGCTATAATTATTCGTAGACACAACTAGTCATAACGACAGTTTGTCGCAGGCATGACCCATCGTGAAGATAATTTCTTGCGGTTATTTCGATAAAATATATCTCAGTCCACTATTTGTAGCATTGAAAAGGAAAAAATTTATTTTCAGAAAGCTTTGTTGTGACATTATAAATGATACCTGAAAACTCCCCTACTCTCCTCTGTAGGCTTTTTTTTTTCTTTCTTTTTTTTTCTCCAGTGAATTGGGGGTGATTTGGTAAGAAGAACTGAATTCCTTCAAAACAGGCAAGTGAGGCGGTGTTTCTATTGTATTTTAATACGCTGAATTGATTGTAACCAATATCGAGGTGATTGGATTAATAGTTTAGAAGTTATGTGGAATTTACATACAAAAAGTACGAATTTGCATTTGTACCTATTTACTCATCTGACAATGTTATTTAAGCAAGTGTAGCATTATTACCTATGTAGTTGTTTGTACGTTGAACCGAATGAGGCTATACAAGTGTCAATTGAATGAATACTATGAAAGTTAAAAGCACTTTATGTACAAAAAAAAAATGCTTTAAAATGACTAGTCGGCCCTTCGATCGATGCGATGATGTAATACTGAACCCCAAATTAATAAACTAAATATTTTATTTTATAAAAGTTTTGGAACAGCGGATCCAATTTTGGGTTTACGACTACTGATGTTCAACTGCATAGCCTTGTAATTAAATCTAATCCAGAAGAGTAGGGAATTCCTGGATCAAGTATTGGGAGAAATTTGTCTTCTTGGAAGACTTTTTGAGGGAACTAACCCGCATTTGCGTCACATAAAGAGGAAAACCACGAAAACATCCCACGGTTAATCTGCCAACCACTGAAAATATTTCTTGTCAATACTGTGGCCAGTGCAAGCCGGATGCGGAATTCATATAGATCAGCCATCACTGGGATTCGAACCCGGTTCCACTCCTTGGAAGGCGAACGCTCTATCCCCTGAGCCATCGTAGCTCAATAAACTGAATAAAAAGTGGCAGTAATATTTTCTTTTCTCATATAAAAACTAAAAAAAGAAGTACTTTCTTTCCTATTTTTCAGGCTATTTTGTCACGCCGTATAGAGTGTATTATTCCGCCAATTTATATGTTTTTTTTTCTTTCATTTAACTTGTACCTATCAAAAAAAGGGTTATAAAGTTTTGTTTGAATTGACAGAAACAGAATTTCAAATAGATCACTTCAATGTAGCTTGTTTTCGGGAATATTAAAATGTACATGACTACTAAGTATATTTTAACAGTTTTGACATAGGTATAAAGCTGTTTTTTTTTTTACATGAAAAAAAGTATATAGTGATGAATAGTTTATAATTAAGTACTGAAAGAACTTATTTTACTCGTCAGCGAAACCAAACATAAATGAAATAGATCAACTACCAGTTTTTCCTTTATTTCCTCTTACTTTCAGATCTGAAATCGCTCATGAAAATAAACGTACCATAATATTGCTTAGATCAAAATGTTTTTAAATCATTGTATATAATTTCACGATGTATGGGTTAGGGGCCGCTGCGTGGCCCAGGCACCCAATTTTTGCTAAATAAAAAAAGGAAGAAAGAAAATAAACGTGAAGAACAATTTCTTTATCTTTGTACATAATTCTCATACAATCTTGTCTAACTCGTTTGATCTCAAAATCTGAAATTGCTGTCTCCAGGGGAAGACAAACACGACATTTCGTAACAGAACCTTTTAGAACAATAGTTTAGATTTCCGATGCTAATTTCATTATTTTCTCTTTTTTTTTTTACCATGAATTGCCGATGTCAACATCGTTTTGATTTGCGGAAATGATCTAATGGCGTCGACGTACAAACGCCCATCGAATAAATATTCCAAGAGGTCGTTTGGAGGCAGATGTGATGGAGCGAATCTGAGCCATCGCTCGTGTATAATGACAATGGAAAATAAACGTTGCTATGGATACATACGCCAATGATATCTTTCTTGATTAAGTAGGCACACTATTTTCAACTGAATGATGAAGGAAAAAATAGGAAAAACAATAATGAATTTAATACTTTATTGAAAGTAATAAATGCGAAAAGTAACTATTTAAAAAATCGTTGAACGCAAAAATTTGCAATAATGAAACAAAAGTTTAAGATCTAAATTCTCAATAAATTAATTTTAAAATTACCTAAATTATGTATATTTTAACCCTAAATATATTGCGTCGTTATATAAAGATTAAATATATAAATTTAACGGCACTTTATTATTTTTCCAGATTCAAAGTTTTAAATTTGTGAAAAAAACAGTAGCATCGTTTTGATCTCCTACTATCGTTTCTATATCCGTATCAAATTATCTGCTAAAATAAAATTTCTTAGATATTGGGTCACTGCCCCAATATTGAGGTCGCGGGAATTGCAACAGAGGTCACCACAAAGTTTTGCAATTGTGATATTTTATATATTATATAATAATAATTTTATTCATAATTATTAACCTTAATAATAATAATTAATTTAGTAATAAATTTTAACATTGTTCTATATCATAAAATTAAAAATTAAAGTTAATGACCTGAAACTGCTATAGTATTTACAACGGAAGAAACACAGTTTCACTAACTCGACGAAATTTGCGTAAATATTTTGGGGTCGCCACACCAAAAAGTATAAGAAATTCCGTACTAGAGCATAAATTCCCAACAAGTAACCTATGTACTTACCCCCTCCCAATCTCTGACACCCCTAACATTTTTAGGGAGGTGCAAGCGAAAATTTCGTTATTTGAGGTGTGATAATGATTTCTCTAGGTTCGTTAACAGACTTTAGGGATTAAAACGAAAGTCAATAGATAAAATTAGTTTGAAGCACTAATAAAAATTTATTGCTTTTTTGGTTTGTTATCGAAGAATTATTTGCATATCTTACTCAGAATATGAAATTTGTTAAATCAGTTATGTTATTAAAACTTTTTAAGAAATACACTTCATTCATGTTCTTTTTTATAAATGTAAAACTTTACATTTTTAACTTTGAACTGCGTCATGATTTGCATGTGAATTTTAAGTTTTTTTTTTAATTCTTGCAGCCTCCCTGAATTTAACCGAAATATCTGATATGTAACACTGGGGGAAATTTTTTTTTTTTTTTTCATTTGCGTAAGAGTTTCAGATCTTGTGTACTTTCGCTTTCTGAATTTCAAATATGAAATCAGTTTCTCTCCACAAACTGCAGCTTTTTATGCAATTTAATAATATGGCCCGAACCATGGTTTCTTAAAATTCGGTTAAGTGAAAACTAAGTTTCGGCACTTCTCTGCTACGTAGGGAGTGGTAGGAGGAAGGCGATATTACATTTGAGTTTATGACGAGATTTGTTGAAGTGATATGATTTTTGCCTCAAGTGACATTTTTAAAGGATCAGAGAATATGTGTGTTAATAAACCTATGTGTTTTTAATAAACTGAACATTAAAGCAAAAATAAAGTAGACTAAAACATTATAAAGTAAACTTTCGGAACAAAACTAATTTCCCTCCGGCCGAAGACTCCACGTGTAGTAAATGGTGACTGATGCCAATGCCTCCTACAACTGTAAGCCTCCACACGGTTTCTTATAGGTAGTCCGATCAGACCACTATGAAGGTAATCCAGTTTACGAAAGAACTTTTAATTAAAAATCAAAAGCAAGAAAGTGGTAGCAAATATATTTCTGAAAATTTGTTTCATTTATGAATATGATTGGTTTGTCTTATTTACTTGTCAACCACCACAGATTCAATTCTCAAATATTTATTACAAAATTATCTCAATCACTTTTAAAATAGAATTTGGGGTCATGCACACAACTGGTTCACTTTTCAAATAGTCTGAGCGGACTACTTTTAAAATACCGTGTGGAGGCTTTTTGATGTAGGAGGTGATGGTTAAATCTGTCGAGTTACAAAGTCCTTCATGCTCCTACAACAAATCATACCTCTGGGGATACTGATCCAGCAAAACTTACACTCAATTTCTTAAATATTTTAAAGGATGTTTTTGGAAGTTCCTACTTCGTAATAAAGTTTCTTTAAATCACCCTTGTAAATATATACTCACAATAAAGAATAAGAAGTGGTAGTTCAAACTAGTAATTGCTTTGAAAAAAAAATTTTATCGCCGACTTTTCTTCTTTGTTCGAATATATAATTATAAATAAGCAGTTGTAGCTTACAGACTTTGTTCCTAAAAGGGAAAGGTGAGAATAATGAATCGTTCTATTGTATACTAACTCTTTTTTTTCTGGATAAGCAGCAGCCTTGATAATATCAGTCAGGGCTACAACTTACCAAGAAAAGATAAGAGACTCGTGGTAAGATTTAAGAACATTTCATTTTAATCTTTCTTTCATGAAAAATATACTTACCAAAAGTACCACCGTTTATCGATAAGTGAAAGATAAAATAAAATTGCACCTTTGTTACATTAGTTTCCTATCAAAGTGTTTACCTATGCCCAAAAAAAAGAAAAAAATTAAAATGTTCTTATTACCAGTTTAATCGTTTCCGGTTGAGTATGAGCCCTGACTCGTGTCATTAAATAAACTTTATAAAAAATTGTCATTTTTTTTTTCTGCATTACTACTAAGAACCAGAATCAAAACATGAAAAGGAAATATTGTTTTTCATTTTATTTCATCTAAAATTGACGGAAATGTACAGATTTCTCAACGACCATAAATGTTTGACAAATCAATGCCAAACTCTTGAATGTTGAAGAACAACCCCGCTTCAAGGTTATGACGTCAAAATGCAAGTCGTTTCCGGAGATTTGTGATTTTTCAGATTAATCATTCTGACAAGAATGAGAAATTTGCTCGTTTGAAACGCTTCCAAAAAACATAACACTTGATTTAATGTATATCAGAGTAGCTTAAGGCTATGTATTAGATTTTTACCGTCCAATATTTTAAACGTTTATTTTATTATTTTGCGAAATAGTATTAAAATCTGTTTTAGGATTAACAGTTCATTATAAACAGAAACGTTTTAATTTTTATCGTCTACTAGCGAAATAATTTGTTGGTTGCAATGAGAACATTGTATTATCTGTATTGTTTACGTTGTACATTAATGTACAATGTACAATTACAATGTACAATTACAATTGTATAATTTTGAAAACTTTTTTAAACATTCCATATCAAATAAGTATAACCAAGAGATGTTTCATATAAGTCTTTGAATAATTTCGAAGTAATGGTGAGTAAAAACTAAGTCTAATTTACTAAACCAAGAATTATGCATTAAAAATTAATTTTGTTACCACTAGAAAATATTTATCCGTATTCACGAGCAATTTGGTCTTTCTGCAAAGGTTGAAATGGTCAGTCTGATTATAAGTATCCAAATACTTTTTGTTGTTGCTTGGAAGCCTCTTCCCAAATATCAACAAGCTTGTTTGGTGAAATCAAGCGAATTTAAGGCAGAGGGTGGGCTTCATTTTTTTCAGTGACGCCATCTATTGCCAAGAATACGTCCTCAGCCGCACACACACGACACAGCCCGTTTTAAAGGGCAGATTTATTGATAAATCTATTTATTCATGAACAGATCGTTATTTTTGACTGAACCAGAGAACGATCAATCTCCAATTTAGTACGAAGCATTGATACGTTGCTGTAACTTGGAGGACTTTGTCACCTTACAGATTTAGCGTGCACTAATCACCAGTTACTACACGGGGAGTCTTCGGCCTGCGCTCTTGGACATAGTTTCAAAGCCAATTCAACTAGCTGTTCCTTTTTTCATTAATCCAATGACGCAGGTGGGATACCAGTGACCATTTATATATATATATATATGACACTCTAATTATAAGTCAAAATATAGCTCGGTATCTTTTAATTATAATAAACATCAAATCTTTTCTAAAAAATTTGTCATATGTTCGGAATTTTATTTGTGCTAAAATATAAAAAAAATAGTTTGAATTTTTTTTCATTCATAGCCAGAAATTTATCAATAAATAATTTTGTAAACTAAATCAAATTTAATGAGCTTAGATCTAAATAATTGCAAATATATGCTAATTTGAAAAATTGGAAGTTTCATCTTTTACGCATGAAATAGAAGCCAATGTTCCATGCGCTACTTCAAAATCAGAAATTATTAAACTTCAACTTATAATATTTTTCATTTATTTTTACCTAAATTAATGCGAATACTGAAGAAAAGTATAAAATATATGTTGAATCAAAATTCTGCGTCAAAGGGTTATGGTGCTTTTATAATTACTTCAGAATGTTGCACCTTTGCAATAGTTATCCAGAAAGGATAATAACCAATTACAGCTGTAAGAAAACTTTAAAAAAAATTCTAAAAACATTAAGGAGTCGAAATTTCTGAACTCTAACAGAAAAAGTATGATAAATTTTTAAATATAATGTGATAAAATATAATAATTTTTAAATATAATGTGACAAAATATGATAAATTTTTACCAAACTATATTCAGTAAGTAAACGTTTATGTATTTAGACTTAAATTAAAATAATTTTCAAAAAAAAATTGCCTAGTTTTAAGTTATTGAATTTCTTTTTACTTAGTGATAAAAAAAAAAGTATCTCAAGATGCATTAATGGAAATTGAACAAATATAGCAGGTATTTTGTGAAATAGCAAGTACTTTTTAAGGAAAGTATAAAAAATCGCCCGGCATTTAAAAAGAAAAAAAGTCATCGAATGTTTTCAATGCTGAATACTTGATTTTTAAAATAAAGATGGCTTTTTTCTCTCTTGCTTCTGAAAAAGTTCTATTTCATTCTTGTGTAATTAAAATAACGCCCATTTATTCTCCATGTAATTTTCTTTTTTTTCCCCCTTCTTCTTTCTTTTTTTGCATTGCTATGATAATCGATCAAAAAGTGCAATTTAATAAGAAATGGAAGGTAACAAACAGTGGAAAATTTCATATTTCTGGCTCGTTTTAAATGCCGGACGATTTTTTCTTTCGTCATTAAATTCTATCATAAATTCCCCATTTCAAACAGTTTCATTTCACTTCATCAAGAGAGAGAATATTTTTTTTTGTAAATATTTTTCCTTCTGTGTTAATGCCTTTTTTTTTAGCCCATAGCAGTTATTAAATTTTCTCTGTTCATTACTTTCAGTTTACTAAAAATAATTTTTTCGTATTTTTAAAAAAAATTATTTTAACTTATGATTTACGATTTAACTCGTAAATGTCTACTTAATGCATATAGTGCCATAGAAAGATTATTAAAGATGACACATGAGGTTTATCAATCAAGAATAATTTTTAAACTTCTTCATAAAATGAGTTAAGAGGGGGGAAAAAGTGAGCGAAATTTTAAATACGTTAAAGTTCTCAGACAACAAAATTTTTTGACTTAAAAAAAAAAGGGAAAATTAGTGTTTATTTAAGATAAAGAATGTAATAACCTTAAGTGAAATTTTGGAAAGCCACTCTGGCAAAAACACTTTAAAATTAATACGGAAATAATAGCACAGATCAACATTAAAATCTTTAAGTGATCATTACATTATGTTCCTGTCCTCGTAAAAAGCATTTCTTAAAGGCAAATAATTTTAGCATTATAATGTGTAATCAATATTAACTTTTTCTGAATGCAGTTTATTAATAACCCTCTGAAAATCCTTAATAACACTCAAATACACATAGCTGTTTTAGTCCCCTCCCTAAAAGTTTTCACCTTTCAACTGGGAAGGGGAGGTCAATATTTGAAACGTATTAATTAATTGAAGGCAGATTTATTGTCATAAAAGAAAACTGTTATTAAACAGCTGTCTTAAAGTTCAAACTTTTTTTTTTATAATGCAGCAAAAATGATAGAAAAAACAATTTCTCAAGGAAAAAAAAAATGCTATGGAATTTTTTATTTCACTGACGAGTTAAAATAGCGAAAAGTGCGGTATTCTTACTGTGAATGACTATAAGCAAAAACATTTCGCCTTTTCATTATTTCCTAAAGGAATTCATTACTCTTTACCAATCTTTATTCAGCTATGCGACAATCATTCATTTCCCAGAGTTTTCATGTACATTTTTTAATATATAGTACTTTTATTTATTTTACTTTTGTTTGTATATTATACTACTGTACACTGGTGATCGAAATGGGGAACAGGAGACTTAGAGCAGAACTCTCAACTTATGGCAACATTTTGCATGATTTCATGATTAGCGTGTGGAGAGTTATAGAAGAAGTAAGTACGTAAGATTCTGAGTTGATTTTCAAATAGATTAAAAACTTTTAAGTTATGAAGCTATATGGAATTGAAAACTACATTGAATAATATAAATCTAAAAGAAGGATCCGTAGAAATTTAATAAAATACGAAAAATAATAAGAAAGTGGAACTGAAAGTGCGACAGGTCAAGACATGAAACCTGTCTTCTCCCCAGATGGCGAATTCAAGCGTTGCGATCGAGAATTATAATTTATATTTGACTTTTCAATGATTTTTTTAAAAAAAATCTTAAAATAATTGCCCGCTTCGGTAGCTCGACGACCTGCACGCGAAGTCGAGCACTTTACGGTAGAACGGTTTAACGAGCACCAATACCGCACACCCTCGGTCCCTACGCAGGCTGATACAAGTGGTCACCCACTCGCACACTGACAGCAGTCAGTGATGCTTGACTTCGGTGATCTGCTGGGAACCGTGTCTTAATGATCAGTCCACTGCGGGACAGGTAAAATATAAAAGGAAAATATTATTATCCGATCTGGGTGTCAATTTCGCAGATGCAACAATTACTATGAGTCTGATTGGTGCATCGTGCCCGCAGTTAGTTTCTAGGTTTATTAGTGGGAATAGGCTTGAGATCTTAAGTTTCTCGGCAGCATGCCTGACACTCTTTTATATTAACGATTTGTAGCTGAAGTGAAATAAATGACGAATAACTTCTGCTACTGAAACAAAAATGGCTGCCGTTAATTTGTTTACGTTTTGGTATGCATAAAGTTGGGACATATAAAAATATGGCTATTCAAATATTCTTTCCTACTTAAAAATTAGCAAGCATGAGGTAATTTGAAAAATAAGTATGAAGCTTAAAATAGCTTTATTTTTTTAAATAATTGTTTTTATTTTGTTCATAATTTGGTTCGCTCACTTAGTTTCTTGTATTTAATATTCTTGAATTTCAAATTAAAGTTTTTTACAATGACAATCCTTTTTTCTATTGGAATATTTCGTGTTATATTTAAGTTTAATTGTACTATATGGAGCGTTATGTAATACACTTATATTATTTAAATAACATTCTTGTTCTAGATAATAATAATAAAAAAATCAATTTATAATATCCAAGTTTTTTGAACTCAATCTAATAAAAAAATAAGTAGTATAAGATTTTGAAATGTTAACAACGAATTCATATAATTTTTTAGATTTATGCTAATTGCTACTCATTCATTTACATATTTAAGAACGTATGTAATTTTTCCCCTTCTCACATAGCTTTTCTGGTGTTTATTCTCATAAGATAGGATGTGAGATAATCATATTTTGTAATTACCGTAATTTCGGATGTTATTTTCAAGTTCTTCCAGTGTACTGTGAAACTTGTTGATAAATTCTTTGATTTTTTAAGCGTTAAGCATTGATTACAATATCAGCTCTGTGTTCTTACTTTTTTACTGCAAGAAAATGATCATAACAACTACATGCAGATATTTTTTCCTCATCTTTTCAACAAAGGTTTATGTTCAAAACAGAAATCAAAATACTTATTTTAAACTCCATTATAAAATACTTAAAATAATTTATAAACTTTCTAATGGAGTTTAAAATGAGTCAACTCATTAAATACATGAACAATAGAAAAAAAGTATGATATTCCTTTGAAATACTTTATGAATAAATTTTTTTTTGTTTATTAAATAACCCATTTAAATTTGAGATTGAAGTACAAAAGAAAAAACTTTTATTGATCCTCCTCTCTTCTTAATGTGCAAAACAAGAAAACTCCTAGTGATTCTAAAATTTATTTGCAAATACCTTAATACTTATTCATAATACTTTACAACATATGGTAAGCTTTTGCTGTTTTTGACAATTTGCAATAATCTAAGCCTTGGCGACTCGGATAAATAGCTGTAATGTTGGGCTACAATAATGGGATTGTACCTTTTGGGTCTACGGATAATACCTCTCCAGTTTGACCTATTAACTATTCACCTAAGGTACAAGCATCCCTGGGATATGGTTACAGTGTTTTCACTACAGCGCGAGAACGCGAGAATCTCACATATTTTTTTCTTTTCTCGCATTAAAAAATGATTACCGTGAGAAATTTGCGCATTCTATAAATCAATTTCAAAATTCGCGAATTTCTCGCATTTTGGAAAAAGCTTCGAATTACGCCATTTAGAATAAAATCCGTTTCAGTTTTCTTACTGGATCTTTCATTATTTTCAACATCTGCCCCATTATCTAGCTTCCCTATTTACCAGTATTGTTCAGAACCTTTTCGAACAACAGAACACAACCACGGAACCCCTTTCAGAACACATTTGTCTGCAACCAGGCGTTTACCGTAGGTAAGGTTTCTTCATGTAAGACGTTCAAATTTTTTATGCACTTATGCAAGATGGACAAATACCTTGTAAAGGCAAAGTCTTCTATGATGATGCATCAAAAATATTCAATGCTTTAAAAAATAGAGGACATTAAAAATGTATTATAATTAAAGAAATGATTTTTTTTCAAGGGTTTTTGTGTTTTTTTAGAAATCTCACCCTGTGTTTGAGAAAGAGTTAGAAATTCTCACCCATTTTTTTTCTATGATGAAAACACTGGGTTAGGTTTAATTAAAAAAATAATAAAATTGTTTCAAAATTTTTTATTGTGAAATCGCTAAAAAATACCGCTTTCAAAAATTTTTCGCTTTAAAAAAATAATAAAATAAAATGAAAAATTAATCTTGCAGAAAATTTTTTTGCAAAAAGGAATAATTAAAATTGTCTTCCCTAATAAACAAAAGTGTGTTAAAATTAAATTATTATCATAGTTCAATGTATTTTTTCATTTATTCAATAATTTTATGAAGTTATATAATTTTTTTTTTGTTTGTTTATGAAAAAATTATAAATAATTGAAACAATGTGCAAACTTAATTTTCTAAAAATATTTTGAAAATATTATTTGCAATGTTTAGAGATATCGTTTTACCTGTTCTGTGTTGTTTTTCTTTTGGAAAAACAAATTATCAAATAAGAAAGCTGTGTATTTAGAATCAATTTTTATAGAAGCTTCTCTAATAAGGAAACTCTTTTAAGTTTAATAGAAATAGAGTTTTTTTTTAAATGATTGTAAATTGGTTTTTCTGAATCAAAATTTGATTTTTTAAAAGGAATACTTAAGTAGATTCTACAATAAAATAGAAAATCTATTTTGGGGGCATTTCTTAAAGTAAAAGCCTATTTGTTGTTGTGAGACCATTGGCGTACATGATCTGTTTTTCAAATTTAAATATATCGTTTATTAAATACATTTAAACTGTGCCTGTAATAAAATATGTTATTTTTTTATGTTTCTTGACACATTATTGATTTTATTTTATAGATTAAATGTTTATTAAAGTTCAATGGAAAACGTGTAAACAGATGTAAGTATAACAAATTTTCCCTTAAAAATTTTTTATTATATTTTCTTTATCTGTTTGTTCATGTGCAATTGTAAGATCCTCAATAATTAAACAATATATAAATTGTTATTAAAGTAATGCCATTTCTTTGTTTTGTTTTTTTAAAATAATCATTGCTGTCATATAATATTATGTAAATTCTGTAGTATCCATGTTAATAATTATAAATGTTGTACATATGAGTTTTATAGGCAAAATACAGTGGTCAAATCATTTAACCTATTTTTTGTATGATGTTGCAACTCAGATGTTTTAAGTATAAACACTATATAACTTTCTAGTATAACATAGAATAACTTACCATTGTTATTCAAGAGGCTGTCTTTCTAAAAGTATAATCAGACTTAGATGAAAAACTTACCTTGAACATAAAATTTCAGATAAAAACTTTCTGAAAACAATTTATTTACTGTTGTGACTGGTTTCAACCCTTTCACCATCCTATTTTGAAGAAATTTGTTTGAAGTTTTTGTTAGTCGACCTTTCGTTAGTTGTGTTTACATTTGGATATTTCTGAGGTAGATGTGTTTGAGGATTCTTTTCATGACGTTCTTCACAGCAAAAGCAGCATTTCACTTTCTATCTTAAACTTGTTTAATTGTTCATTATTTAAAACATTAGATAAGGATATTTCAAAGAATTTTTTTTTTAGAATGTTTAGTAATACTCAAAAAGTTCCCCAACGTTGATAAATTTTTCACGAATGACGTTCCCACATTTGTGCATATCTGGGTATAATATATTCAAATTAGAATTTATAGGTTGAAGCAAAATTTTAGTGTAGCAATCATTAGATAATGGGAAAATTTTTTTCCACTCCTGAATTAAAAGATAAGAATTAATGCAAGACATGTTCAAATTTGTTTGAGCACCCACACTTGTATAGTTGTTTATTTTTTCTCTCTCTTGGAAATGATGAAATTCAGAGTTTCTCATCGCAAATAAGGCATTATTAAAAACATTGATGCTGTGTCAGTTTGCATTGTTTGAAACTGATTACTATGCATCTGAACCGTTTTTCGGGAATTCTCTTTCCTGCCAACATCCGCTACATGTGGTATGGGCCAATGTGGTATTTGGATTGTATTTGTATTTATGCAGATAAATGTGATGATCAGGAGAGGGGAGGAAGCAAATGTTTTGATTCCCTGGTGTAAATTTGCTTGGAATGGAATTCAATATGCTGATATTTTGTTTAAATTTAAGGAATTACCAAGTCGTTTTGATTCGTAATGAATTTTTATATTGAAACAATGCGTATGTTTTCATCTCTGTTTATTTCAAGTTTAAGTGCTATTGCCGGAATCCTATTCCTTGATGTTTTTTTAAGCTATCTACACTGCCTGCATAAATTATGAATATTTAAATTAATTTTGAAGGGATGCGAAGAATATTAGTATGTAAGATGCAAGACTATCATATTTAAAGGTATTTTGTTTTGAATAGTGTACTGTTACTCCCAGGAATGTTAGCTTTACTGTATTATGCATTAAGAAGTATATTTGTTTATGTGAAAAGATTTAATTTGGATATGGGGTTTATTAAAAATTTAATACATTTATAATTTCTCTGCATCTGCTAATATGATGATTAAAGATTAGTTTTACATGTTTTATAAGTGAGTAACTTCGATATGTTTATTGTCTGTTTTTTATGATATGCATATTTATCATTGTAAAATAATAGTTTTGTGTGTGTATATTGCTATATTTTTATGCTCTTTGCAAGAGACTGGTAACTAAACTCTTGCTTGGGGAAAAACATTAAATTTTAATCTGCCATTCTTTTTTATTTAGGAAATACATGTTTTTTGTTGTTAAAAATGACTGTAATATGAATAATTTTTGAATTTAATAATGTTGCAATATTTGA
The DNA here is from genome assembly GCF_043381705.1 of Parasteatoda tepidariorum. Taxonomy (NCBI): domain Eukaryota; kingdom Metazoa; phylum Arthropoda; class Arachnida; order Araneae; family Theridiidae; genus Parasteatoda; species Parasteatoda tepidariorum. The sequence continues at coordinate 20,236,385 of NC_092209.1, read as the reverse complement.
TTTTCTTTTTGGAATGCAATGCAAGTGGTGCCAATAAAAAAGCTGCAAAGTGGAGGGAGAGAAAAAAAATTGCTGAATATTAGGTGCATACAAATAATAAAAGAGTTCCTATTATTCTTTTACACCTCATAATAGCCATTGAGAGCAAGCATAATAAATGTGCTTTTAACTAATTCCAAATATTTTGTAGCTTAAAATTTCTAACAGTAGTTTTTGAAAATGTTATTGTTATTTCCTATTGCTTAATAGATTTTGAGAATTGTGGATGGATTTTTTAAATTCATTTTCGTGCATGGCAAATGAAAGTAACTATCCATCATCAATTAAAAAGATTTGTCTAGCACTTGTCTGGAGGCACATTTAATGCTGGTAAAACATTTTTAAAACTACTCAAAATTTCTTTCTTCAAATCAATTAAATCTAGTGTCGGAGGAATAAAAGACTTATTTATACCTACTTTTTTTTAAAAAACTTTTTGTTGTTATGCATGAAAGGATCAATAAATTGAACAACTATTTTTACTAAGCAGAATTTTTTATTCTCAGACTTATACCTACCTTTGTCTAAACTTATACCTACTTTCATTATGTGTTTGCATTGTATACGTAATCACTTTGATCAATTGTTATCTATATGCTATATAAATTAGGCTGTAATGATTTCGTTTATTAATTTTTTTTATCATACAGAATTATTAATTATGTTATCCTAATTGCATTATAGTTTCAACTTGGTACTTTTTTAGTGAAAATTTTCCCTTGAAACTGTCACAAAAATGAATTTTAACAAATCTATATATTTGTATGGTGTATTTAATATGGTGCATTTGTAAAAAATTGCATTAGTAATTCCCATCAAGCTTTTTCCCATCTGAATGAAATAACTAAATTTGTTAAAAAAAAATATGTTTCCCTATTAGCTGTATTTTTACTTTAATAACAATTTTTATTTTATTTTAGAGGAAACCATAATTGAGCTATTTTATTTATTTTCAGATGCTTTCAATTGTCTTTATGTGCATTATTTTTAAAGTCAGGGTTACCTTAAAAGAAGGGTCAATCATTTAGGGTTCCATAGTGCAAAATTTTGGAATCACTGCCATAGAGTTTTAAAAATAGGTGTGCAAGAACCGGAAAAGATGTTATAATTATATTTAACACGTAAGAATTGGTAATTTTTTAGAGAACAGATGCGAAAATATGTCATAGTGCACTTTTGACCCTCTGATTCATTGGCTGAATCTTACTTTTAGAAAATTGTTATGATTGGCCAAACTATTTTGATAACCAAAGAAATATCAATAAATCATATATTAAAAAATTCTTGAAATATTGATGCAACTAATTCTATTAACAAGGGAATTTAAAAACGGGCAATAAATGTATATATTAAAATATGCATTAAAGCAGGGTTCGTAATCTTCCTGATTTTCTTGATAAAAAAAAAACAAAAACATTATGCCCTTATTTATCCTGAATATTTCATGTTTTGTGATGATATTCCTAATTTTTTTTTTCTTTTTTTTTTCCCGCTTTTTTAGAACTTAAATGTTCAATGTGCACTGGATTTTAAAAGAATCTTTTGAAGTTTTTTTGAAATCACTTTCACTAGACCAGAAGTAACAAAAATTAGATTTTTCTATGTCAAAACTAGTAATTCAAAAATGTAGCATGCTTTTCTTTTACTCCTAATTGGAGCAATAGAGCTTCTATTGCAGCTCTCCATCTATATTTGTGGCCAGATATTTTGCCTCTCTCCATGTCTTTCCCGTTGTCTTCGATTCACATTTAATTGTCCTGTGTCAAATATTTTTAGGTCTTCCTCTTTTTCTATTGCCCTTAGGGTTTTTCTAGTTTATGTAGAACATGACCAATCCATTTACATTTTTTAATTTCCATATCAATCGGTTTCTGTATTGCAATAACAAGCTAGAGGAGGTAAATAGTTTAACGTGTCTTGGAAGTATGAATAACAGCAAAGGAGGAACTCAGGAAGATTTACTAAATAGATTAAACAAAGCCCTGAAGCAGTTAGGTTTTCAATTCTTATGTTAAATCTGTCCTCCATAGATCTGAGACATAGTACTGCTATAAAAATAACAAGAAAAAACTTTGAATCTTCATTTACTACATGTAATGCAAGATTGAATGTAATACCACATGATATGTAAGAAGAATATTCTGCGTCAAGTGGTTTTATAAAATTTGTAATGCAGAAATCTTTAGAAAAGACGAAAGTATTTCAAAAAGTAAAATCTAAAATGTTTTCCAGGTGAAAAGGAGTTAGCATTAAAAATTGAACCACTCCTTTGTCTTCCTCTTTTCCTTAGCCGAAAGAATTATTGCTAAATCAATATTGGAACAAAAAATTTTTTAATTAACCCTATCCTTTTTTTTTTCAGAATTGTTTTATATTTTTGGTATACACTTTTTTTCATCATAAGTCAGTAACAGACTCTAAGCTCATGTGCAGCAAATGTAATATACAGCATTAAATTAATGATTCTGTTTAGCCTATAAAATTAATATTTAGTAACTGATTTATTATTATTTTTTTCCAGTTTTACATGCTATTGAAAGAATGCGTGAAATGAGGAGAAATCATCTAACCCACAGTTCACGAGCGGTTCAGTTCGAATCTCCTTCTCACATGGGGACCCTTCTCAGCGGTCTAAATACCCTCAGAAGTAAAGGTTTGCTTCTTGACATAACTCTTGTCGCTGGAGGCCAGTCATTTCAAGCGCATAGAGTTGTCTTGGCATCATGCAGTGATTACTTTCGTGCCATGTTTACTGATGCCATGAAAGAAAGTCAGCAAAGTGAAATTTGTCTAAATGGCGTGACTGCCGATGGCATGCGCTATCTTCTAGAGTATGCTTATACCTCTAAACTTGCATTAAGCCTTGCTAACATACAAGATGTTTTATCAGCTGCAAATCATGTACAGTTAATTGCTGTAGTCGAAGCTTGCTCTTCTTATTTGAAAGAGCAACTAGATTTAGATAACTGTGTTGACGTTGCCACAATTGCTGAAATGTACTCGTTGCAGCAGCTTTTGAAAGAAGTGTACCTCTTTATATGTGGTAACCTTCAGAAGTTTTCTGGGAAATCTGAATTTCTGAGACTCTCTCCTTTTCAACTTGAGCATATTTTAAAATGTGACTTTCCTGTCGATTGCTCTGAACGAGATGTATTAAGTGTTGTTCTTAAATGGATCGAACATCAACCTCATGAGAGAGTGAAGTATATCCACCAGCTTGTCAGGCACATACACTTCAGTGAAATTTCTGTTGCAGATATAACATCATTTTTCGAATCTCCTATCTTGAAGTGCCTTTGTTTGAGCAGTACTCTATGGAGTCGCTTGTGGCATATGCAACCTCACTCTTTGTGGCAAGAACAGATGCCTCTCATTAATTCTCGAGGAATGGAATTGGCCATTTTGAAAGTTGGTGGATTTGGTATAAGTGGTGTTACAAATGATATTGCATATTACTTATCTAGTGTTGGAAAATGGCGTTATTTGACATCTATACCCCATGTGGAGCAATGCAATTTCGGCACAGCTGTTTTGAATAATGAATTATATATTGTAGGTGGATGCTTTAATCAAAGTTTGCAAGAAAATGTCCACCCTTTTGGATTCAGATATAATCCTTTGACTAACTCTTGGTCAACAATGGCTCCAATGCAAAAGGAGAGATGCCGCTTTTCATTAGGAGTGGTGAACAACCACCTGATTGCTGTTGGTGGTGCCGGTGAATCTGGTGAGTTTGATGTTTTAGACGACACTGCTCCTTGCGAGAAATATGATCCTCTGAGTGATCAATGGATTCCGATATCGCCTTTACCGGGATCAAGAGCTCAGCATGCTGGGACATCTTGGAAAAATTACTTTTATATTTGTGGCGGTTTGGATCAAGACCTGGTCTTAAATTCTCTTTGGAGGCTAAATACCGAAACAGATCATTGGGAAATCCGTGCTCCCATGATCACCCCTAGAGCTGATCATTCTATGGTGTGTTGTGGAGATAACATATATGTTTGTGGTGGCTGGTACGATGATGAAACTACTGGAAGCAAAGTGTTGGTTGACACAATTGACTGTTATAATACAACTAGAGACACATGGACGGTAGTAACCAGGGTTCCAACTCCTCGTTATCATGCTGGTATTGTTGTGATAGGCAAAGGACTGTATATTGTGGGAGGCTTTCACAGTGCGACAACTTTTGACCGTGCTAGTGGTGTTGTCGAATGTTACAATATGGAGACTGGTAAATGGACGGTGGGTGATAATTATCCACAAGCCATTTGGGAACATGCTTGTTGTACTCTTTATGTGCCTCGTTGTAGAGATGACTTGGATGTTATACCAGATAAAAATTTGCTTTGATACTCCTTCACAAGACAATAATGCACCACATGTAATTTAAGGCATGACAATAATTTCATCACGTATTGTGTAAGAATTTAAATTAATTTGTTATGATATTTCATTCGCAAATTCTTTTTTCATAGTCATGTGGAGCAAGCAAAGTTAAAATATTTTTAGTCATATCTTTAGAGAGAGTTTATTTTGACAATTCATATTTAAATTTTTAATATGTCTTGAGATTGCTCTAATTAATTTACTCATTATAATTGCACTTTAGGCTTATAATATGAAAAATTTAGAAAAAAAAGTTTTTATGCATGAATGTGCTTTATTTATGAGGATAATAAAGATGGAAAAAAAATTCATGGCATATTATATTGTCTAAGAATTAACTTTAATCTATATTAGCGTTTTTCTTTTCTTTCCAAAAATGTCTTAGCATGGGAAACAAGGAAAGTTAAAATATTTTTAGGTATATCATAGAAAATTTATTTTGACGGTGAACGTTCAAATTCTTAATGTATATTAAAACTGCAGTAATAAATTAATGTACTCTTTGTACATTTGGTGTAAAAAATGAAAATTTTTAATATTTTAGAATCTGCTTTATTTTGGGCAAGGCGGAAACAACATTAAAAAAAAAAAGAAAAAAATTCATGGCATGTTAGAATTTAATATAATTTTTTTTGTTGATAGTAAATGTTTTTCATAGTCATAAGCAAGTGAAGTTAAAATTCTTTGAGTCATGTCCTTGGAGAATTATTTTTGACTTTGTAAAGTTAAATTCTTTTTAATATATGTCGTAACTGCTGCAATAAACTAATTTACTTCTTGTATCAGCACATTAGGCATGTGGACTAAGATTTTTTTAAACTTTTTATGCATGAATATGCTTTATTTTGAGTAAGGAAAAAAAGGTCCTTGCAGGTATGACAAAAACTTAACTAAACATTTTTATCTTTAACTGCTGCTATATAAATAAAGTATTTTAATTTTTCATGCTTATTTAGAGCAATTTTGCAGTGAAATTCTGCGTGCTACTCAGACAATTTAATGTTTTAATTAAGAAGCATTTTTGAAGGATGTAACTATGCTTAAAATGTCTTTACACGTAATGCAAATACATGTAAGTAATTTTAGTCATATTTATATAAAAAAAAAATTTAAGCTTCTAAACACATGCAAATCAATAAACTTACAGTAAAAATTACGACTTTTTATTTCTGAATAATATTTAAAAAAAAAACATTTTTTTTTTATTATTGAATACAGAATTCATATTTATCTATTATTAAATAATAGATTAATAATATGTCATAATATATAAATTCATAAATTTCATGTATTTTTATATTTCAAGACTGAATGTAGTGCAGTTTTATTTTTAGTTGATTTTTAAAACCTACTTTGAGTAAAAGTAATTTTTATGCACTTCAAACATTAAAAGCTTCAGATCTTATCTACTAAGAATAATTTATTTTGAATTCAATTTTTAGAACTGCAAATGGAGTATTTAGACAAAATGGTCAATATTAAATTGTTCAAATTATTAATTTGGCAAATTTTAAATTAGACTTATTAATGCCTTTTTTATATTTATTTATTGCAATTTACTTGGTGTTTTTTTGGCACATTTTTGTGTTTGTAAATAATTTTTTGATTAACATCCTGAAACTTAATTTCATAATGAATGTCATATAATCTAACATTACTTTTTGTTTAAATATTATGGCTTTGCTTGTGAGTTTGTTATGTATATAAGATATATATTGTACATAAAATGTAATTTTAATGATTATACTTGCACAATGAACATACAAGCCAATGTATTAAGCATGTAAATACCCAGTACTTTGAGAAGTACTTTTATTGATAGATGCCATAAATATGATCTGTTTGTGAGGCAGTTTGTTAGTCATATTTTGCTTTGATTTGTGATAATGTGTATGTTAAGAGTGGCTTCTATTCGTTGTTGGTAGGATTTTTAGTAAATTGTCCGCTAATCACTGGTGCTAAATTTTTATATTTCTGCTGACATAGAATTATTAAAAAAAAAATGAAATACCTCTACATCAGGAATACAGATATTTATTCTGGAGAAGTAATTTTTAACAGTGCCTTTATACTATTGCTGGGATGCCAACAAACAAAACTTTTATGTTGCTACAATTTTTTGTGCTTAACATCAATTTTCCATGCTTAACATTTTTCGTGCTTAACATTAGGGCTGCATAACTATTTTGGTCAGCATTTCACAAAGACTAGAAAGTGTCATATTAAGGTCTAACATAATGCTGTAATCTAAAAAATATGGTATATATTTAGATTCTATTTGAAAGTATTACGGAATGATTTATATCTGTATAACTATTTTTTTTTACTCTAGTGCAGAAAATATAAACTAAATTAGGTAACTAAGAATAATTGATGTTAGTAATTCTAGACAGATATGTTTTTTTTCTCTTTTTTTTTCAGAAATTATAATTTAGATTACTAAGAATAATTAATGTAAGTAATTCTAGACAAATAATTTTTTTTTTGCTGGAAATATAAATTAAATTAGATAACTAAGAATAATTAATTTAAGTTATTCCAGACAGATTATTTCTTTTTTCAGTATTTGGGTAGTAGTAGTAATTTATTTATGTTACATAAGGGCTGCACAATGTACAATTGATGACCCTAAGGATGATCTGAAAACAGGTCATCAAAAATTTGTAAGTCAGCGTATTTTGCTACCTTACAGCTTTCTTATAATACAGTTGTATGGAATCTCTCTCACCACTAACTTTTCTCTTGAATTTTTTTACATTGAATTTTATTTTTGAAATATTTTCTCATTGCTATTTATTGTTTTGTACTTTAAATCTACAATTTCCAATTTTTGTTAGTTTGGTATTGTTAAAGCGCAAAGTTAACTCTTTAGTTGTTAAAAATTCGATTTCAATAAAACTTCTACTGATTTTTCTTTCCTTCTTTTTTTTAAAAAAAGTAGGAAGAATTTGTTTACTGTCAGTGAAAACTAAAGTAAATTGTTTTAGTTTATTAGAAACATTTGTATTGAGAACAAAACAATATCTTACATGTTGGCATCCCTGCAATTTTTAATTCTATTTAGAACAAATGTTTATCCGGCATATTTCTAGTGTAAATGACCATAGAAGTTGTGTATAATACAGTTATATGGAATATAGATTACATCACTAACTTCTCTCAATTTTAATTTTATTTATAAATATTCTTTTATTGATCTTCATTGTTTTATTCTGTAAGTATATAATTTTTAATTTAAGCCTTTTAAATTCCTTTTTTTTTTAAATTAAAAATGTGCTTATTTTTGATAAAAATATTTAAAACTATGTTTAGTGCCAATTTCATGTTCTTCACCTGCCGTTCTAAAAATGAATAGTGTATTTTTAATTTTAAAAAAATTATTGCAAAATTTTTGTTTAAATTTTAAAAAGTTCTATAAGCAATAAAATATTACAAGCGTATGTGTAGTATACCTGCTCGCAATAAGTTTTAAAAAATAATTAAAAGTATATTTCTATTTGTGTTTAAAAACCTGACTAATTAGATGCTCTTTATGAAGGATTTGACATAATAATATTTGCATCTTATTGTTAATGTAATAAATATAATAATTGATAATAAATATAATAACTATTGACAAATGCATATTTACCCACTTGTTCCAGGTTTTTGGTACCCTTTTATTTTGGATATTTAGAATGGTAAATTTTATGATCTAGCATTTTATTATTGATTAAACAAATTTAATTTTGAATGATTTTTTCTTCCACTATATATAAACAACTTAAACTGATATATAAAACGTATTAGTTGTGCAGGGAAGTTTTTAAATCCTGTCAAAATTAGACAAATTAAGTTTACCTTAAATTGTTATTTGGCGACCGCTTAAAATATTCTGGGAAACTAGGGCTTCTGGGTTGGCAGCTATGTGATAAAAAATTTTTTGCTATTATAAATTTGATTTATTAATTGGTCTTGTAAATCAAAGTAGTAATAATCTGGTAAATGGCTAAGTAAGTAATACAATTTAGACTTAAATCTAGCAAAAGTTACAAATGTTTCTTTAAAAAAGAATACTCTTTCTAATCAGTTATAATGAATTATAACCAGCTAAAATGATAAAAATTTTAGACCTATTCCAATCAAAGCTGTATATAATTACCATTTACTGCTTTCTAATTAATTTATTACATTAAGAGTTATAGGTATGAATTATTTATTAAATTTATAGCAATAAATTGTTCATTAATTTTATAGTAATGAATTTCAATTTAATTTTGTTTAGTTAATTTTTATTTTCTAAAAGAATTTATCAAAATATTTATTTCTTGAAATTTTTTTATGTTCATGATTAGGGTTATATTTTTTAAAAACTTTTAGCATGCATATACAAGTTATGCATTAACTATCTGTGATTAAACTTATACCTATTACTTTAAAACATAAAAGTTCAGAATAATATGTTAATAACTGTTCAATAACTTAAGTGTGTTATTATTACATCCAAAATGCACGCAAACTTATAATTTAATCTGCATTTTTTTTCTTTTATAGATAATGCTTTATTAAAACTTTATCAGAAAGGGTTTTATGACAAATTGAGTGAATTGAAAGTTGTGTCTATTAATTTAGTTTCTGGAAATTTGTCTGTCACTTATCATATAATACTTTTTTATGATAATATGTTATATGATAATACATTTGTCACTTATCATATAATATGATGAAAAGTGAATGAGTAATTGTGTGTCTGTGATAACCAATTTAGCAATATTCTTGTCACTCAGAAACAATGTAGTAACAATGTATAAACAATAGAGTCATATTAGGTAATTCTTGTAGTCATTCAATCTTAAATTAAATTGTACAAAATCGTTGAAATTAATTATTTTTATCTCAATAATAAAGTAGTGTTTTAAGCATGGTTGGCAATTTGATCCAAAAAAAGTATATTTTTATAAAGTGGTTAAAACTTTTAAAAATACAAAATATGACTTATTTTAAATAGATTTGAAAATCTGGATTAAAATGCAAACCCCATATTATTATGACCTTTATTATACACTTATTATTTATGTATTATTTCAGAAGTAGCATAAAAAAAATATTCATTTTTACTTAGAAGTGTGTTTAATTGATAAAAATAAAAATTTATATTTTTTTTAAAATTCATTTTTAGAAATGTTAATTATATAGCAATTAATGTCTTGCAGGGATGAGATTCTTCCGCGGATTCGCGGATTTCCTCTTTTTTTCAGATTTTTCCATTTTTCCCGCTAATTTCCGCTGAAATTTTTTTTTGCACTAGTTAAAATATTTTATGAGGAATTTAATTTTCCGCGGAACGAAATCATTGAAGTCCTCCCTCTGAAGTTTGTCTAAAAATCATTTTCTTGGGAGAAAACTGGTTGACCTTTATATAGGGATTTGATTTTTTTTNTACTCTCATCCCTGGTCTTGAAACAATAAGTCACACTTGATTTTTTCTAGAAAAAGTTTAAAAACATTTTTGGTGCAAAATACCACATATTCCAAATAGGCAAAATAAGATGTTTCTGTGTATTAAATTATTGTTTCATGAAAATACGAGAAGCGTAAAAAATAGTAATGATCTAAAAACAATGCTAAGTAATAGTTCCATGTAAAATTATCACTTTATGAAAAGAAAAAAAACTTGTTTTATGACATTAAATGCTGAAAGTAAAATTAATAATTGCTTTTATTAATTATTGGAAATTTCAATTATGTAACAATTACAAAGCTTAAGCAATAATAACGATAAGCCATATTTCTAAATATTTCAAGATAAGTTTTAAGGACATTTTTGGTGGGAAACACTACATTTTCCAAGTAAGCAATAAAATGTTTCCATACATTTGTGCTATTTCATGAAAATTCGCAAAACTTAAAAAGTAATCGAAAAACAAATTACAGATGTAAAATTATCATCTTATGAAAAAAAATGTTAAAAAAAATCACTTTATAATCTATTTAATTTTTCATAATTATTAGGTTATTGTTACTACATACAAAGAAAAATTAAAGAAAGAAAATTGTAACTGAATTTTTACTTAAGAATTTAAAAATATTTCTATTGTGTTTAACTCCCTGTGCATAAATTTTGCTAAGGCATCTTTTTTCGTGTAAGAATTTAAGAATTCATTTTTTTAAATTAGAAAAATGTATTTTATGTATTTGTTTGCTCTCCTTTTCATATCTTTTTTATTTTTGATAATTTTTTGAAAAGATATCGTATTGAAATACGTTTCAATAAGATATCTTCAGATAATATAATCTTATTAAAATACATTTCAATGAGATCAGATTGATGAAGTGAAATACTTTATCTGAGTAAAAAAATTTTGCCAACTTGCTCAATGTGTGATATCAGTGTTACTTGCTTGTTATTGTTAACCATAGTGGAATCCTGTTATAATGAAGCCCCATAAGACGATTAAAATCTTTTTCCTCTTTTAAAAAGGAAAATAGAGTTTTTGATAACATTGAAAATTTCTTGTTAAAAAATATGTAGGTTTACTACAATGAAGATTCTAGTGTTATGGCGTTCATTATTATGGGATTCTATTGTATTGCAGATAAAAATAAAACTTCATTCTCACACCTCATTGCTCAACTATTAAAATATTTTGCTTGTAACTATTACAATCTCAAAAGATTTATGTACACTACATTTTTCTAATGTATTTCAAATTGTAATATGCTTTTTTTCTAACATAAAATATAGTTTCTGTTTTGACTTTAACCACTAGATAATAACTTAATTTATTAAAATTTTATCCTCTGATTTAGTACATTTTATTATTTATTTCATTTTGCCAATGAGAACTATGTCAGTAAATAACAATTCATTCACAATATTTCATTTTGCCATGAGAACAGTCAGTAAATAACAATTCAACGTCTATTTCATATAATTTTTTTAATGAAACTCAAAAATATTATCCACTATTGCTTCGCCCGGTGATTCCCAAATGGTATTCCACAAAAACCTAGAGTTATGCAAAAAAGTTAAAGGGATTCCAAGAGTTTTTTATTAAGCATATTTGAAGCCTGTAATTATATTTGGATCCAATAAATAATCCTTTATTTACTTAGTACTTCGATTGCCTTTACTATTGCTTTTTTTAAAAAAAAGATAAGACTTTTTTTTATCTAAACAACAAATATATAAAACGGGTAGCAAAGGAAACCACGGAGTTTGGTGAGCGAAGCTTTCTAATACACGTAAAAAACTCTTCTTCTAGTTTTTGATATCAAAGCTGCTGATTCTCACTTTGAAGGAGACCAACATTGAATCTCTTTTACCCTTATTCGGCATATCCAGCGATTAGTAGCAAAATTCGCACAACCCATGATTTCCGTCTGTTTAACTGTGCAACCCGCTTTTTTCCCATTTATGGTTTCTTTTCTGTGGTGTTTAATTTATTTTAAAAATCTAAATTAACAGATGGCGATGATTTGTCCATATTTTTACGAATACAAGTATGTTCAATGCGCAGAGTTCGGGCGTTGCAAATATGCTGTTGCTTCAAATATGCTGTGAGCAATTTGTTGCTTTAAATAAATAAAAAAAAAAAACTGAAATTAGGAAAGGAAAGAGAATTTGGGGCAAAGATTGTGAGGTTGTTCTTTTCCCTAAAGCCTTCATTATTATGTACGTTTTATCTTTTTATTCTATACACATAATTTAACCCACATTACTTTTCAAAGTTTTGGTTTTATATAACTATTTTTCCATTTCAATATCGCGACAACTTTTTTCATTATAATAAATTGGGGAATTTGTGTCTCTCTTCTAACTCCAAAACTGTTTGTTTTGTCGACTGCAAAGGTCAATTTTGGATCTCGATCCTAAGAGTTCGAATTTTTAAATTAGATAGTTTCAGAGAGCCATTTGAAAAATAGAATTTTCTCATTGGTAAAGTGTCAGCTTTTTCAAATATCTCTAAGATAACACCAGTGATGTTTGCAATCTTGTTACATTTGATTTTTAAAAAAATAAAGCTTATTGCGTTTACTTTACATATTTAATTATTTTTTACTCGCGATGTTAGATAAAATCACTGATCAAAGTTAACCGTTCACGGACTATGCAGAGATGCTGACTTGCTAAGCACAGCAAATATATATTTTAAAGTGGTAGTTTATCAATTGTGATTCTTGGTTTATTAAATTCATTATAGTAGATTTTTATCCACCACTATTTCTAAATAATTCGTAGGTTTATATTATTCACCACTCTATAGTATTTGTGTCATGCACCTTTCAAAAAGCCAGCAAAAATAGTTAAATGATTGCAACATTTACTTGTAGTTATTTACCGTTTTTTTAAAATTATTTTGGCGCATCCGGAGCAGTTGGCATTTCTGACTATGTCACCAAATTAGTATTCCTAAAGTTATATGAAACCAATCGTTTATTTTGATAGAGATTCTTTGAAAATATTTTGCTTTAAAATTAAATAATTTAAAACTAATGCTCAAAGAGAAAAATTAGTTGTATATTAAATTGAAAGATAAAATTTATAGAAAAATGGTATTAATTCGTTTAGGAGAAACACAAAATATTGCCAAGCTATATTGACGCCAATGCTTAATTAATTTTGGTAATATGTATTAATTGAGCAGTTTTAATACATATCCTCTGGAAATAGCAAAAGGAGAAAAGTACCTAATGGTAATTTATGAACTATCATGAGTTGGCCTCGAGCAAGTAAAGACATACTGAATGCAGTTAATCTTTTTTTCTAAGGGACTAAACTACAGAAGAAAAAAAAAAGAAATTATAATTTCTTTTTGATGTTAAGTCTCCGGGGAAGGCAATAAATAAATATATTATAATTGGAATTATTTTAGCTTTGTTCATTGTGTAATATACCTTTCAGTTATGTGCACGATTTCGTGTTCAGTACAAATTTAATGATTTTTTCATTAACCCCATACGAATACTCAGTTACAAGAACGAATACTCAGTTACGATGTACTTGTTTATTTGTGTTTCGACCCGCCCTATTTAAGGACATACGAGAGTAGATACATGAAATTATATCAACGACAAGTATAAAATCAGATATGATGTACAAACAAAAACAGAATTGTAAAAATCATTAATTCAATACATATGTATTACAGTTGTACTACATCCAACTAAAACCAAAGGAAGAATAAAAGTACAATGACGAAAATAAGACCAGAAGTCTATTATAAAATTGAAATCTTAAAAATTTAAGTGAAAAATAACAATAGTTAAACAAATAAATATCAAGGTTAAAAAGTAGAGGAATGGTTGTGGAAATCAATACCAGTAGATGCCTGAAATAAAGGTTTAAAAGGATAAATTTATAAAATTACTTTAAAATAATTTTAAAACGGGTAAAACTAAAAATTCAGAAGCCATTGTAAAAAATGACTGAATCCAAGTGTAAAATACAATAATCCTTCAAAAGTAAAACCAAGCCAAAGATTAAGAGAATAAAGTTAGCTAGAATGTAATAAAAAATACGCTACAACTCTGTCTTCTATCCGAAACTTCTATCCGAAATGGATTCCGTGACAGCGACACTACTGTCTCGCAATTTTTATAATAAACAAGAGTATATTGCACTTCAACTGGAACATCCATTTCATGAATAAAAGTCGCCCAGAGATTTAATACAGGTGACCTGCATGCTAGATGCCCTGTAGCTGGTGTCGTAGTTGTTTCATCCTCGAGTCCAGGTTTTCATTTTCCCTCCCCTTCGACTCAAAGCCTCATATGATTCTACTGCTTAGCCCGTAAACTAGCTTGGCACGATTATCGCCGCTTTTACACCAAATGTTTATTGCCGATGAAGCTTATAGAATAAAATATATAACGAGGAAGAGCATGACGCTCTTCCTCACATTTGGGTNTTTCTGCATTGGCGAGTCACGATTCAGCCTGGACAGAGACTCGAAACGTGTTCTCATCTGAAGAGAATCTGAGAGTTGATATCGGAATTTTAAAATTGTCGAAAAAGACCGCTATGGCCGAGGTGTCTTTATGGTGCTGGCAGGCTTCTATGACATACCGACCTTCACGTTTTCAATAAAAGTACTGTGATAGTTCAGCAGGTACAAGAACGAGATTCTTGTACCCTATGTGATACTTTACCGTGGAGCATCTAGACCAAATACCATATTTACGGGCAATAAATAACGTCCACACAGAGCTCAGTTGGTGGACCGGGCGAATATTTCAACTATTCAATGATATTCAACGAGTTCAAGAGATATTCAACGGTTGGCCTGCGATGTCCCCTGACCTTAATCTAACTGATCATATATGGGACGCCCTTGGACGCTCAATTGCAACTCGAATACCAGCTCCAACGATCATCGATGCTTAGTGAAATAGTGGGCTTGATTGCCACAGGAACCTGGCCAACAGTGTGAAAGTTTGATACGAGAGTTGTGTATCTGTTATATACACTCTATTAGACATGATTTTCACTCACTTATCAGGTGCTATGCTGGACAAGTGACCTGTCTCCTTATTTAGGGTACAGATTGTGCCGATTTTTGTTTTCCCATACTGGTTTCATATCAGATGATATTTTGACCAAGTTTGGTATTATTTGCTTTGATTTTTTTTATTACTAAAAAGCATTTGTGTCTTTAACTGTTTTCAGCAGTGTAAAAATGAAGAAATTTTTTTTTCGACCTAAATCCTTTTTTAATTAAGCAACATTGTCTTCGACAATTTGATTTGTCCCATTCATCGTGAATGTAAATGATTCTACTGATGTAGAGTAGTTAACACACAAACAGGTAGGTAATATGATTTGGTATTGGGAGGATAAACTTCCTGGAAGAAAATAACATAGCAATTAATGTGTTGGTAAGTAACATGTGTACGATCTAATAATATCTCGTTCTCAATTATAAGTACTCACCAGCATATCATATTGCTAGCAAATACTAGATCAGGGGTGGCCAAGCTCCTTAATAGTCGAGCCATTTTTCAAAATTTGAAATTTTTCGCGAGCCGCAATTATAAACGTTTTTAAAAGGTATGCAAAAATAGTATTAAAATTTTTTTTTACAGAAATTATATTTATTGAGAACATATAAATAAAAGTACAAAATATGTGTACTGAATTTAAATATTAAACACATTTATTTTACTTCTCTTGATAATTCTTTAAAATTTGGTGAGTAATTGGTGAAAGCATTTCTCAGTAATTCTTTGAGATGCTGGTTGGTTAAAACTGATCGATGATTGGATTTCACGAATTTTGAAGTGAAATAAAATGATTCATATAAGTATGTTGTTCTGAATATTGAAATAATTCGACAAGCAGCCCGTTTTTAATTCAGGATACTTCGATTCTGGTACCAATTTCCAAAATTCGGATCGATAATAATTTTTTAAAATATAATAGTTCAAAAATAAAAAGGAAACTCTGGCACTTATCGATAGCCGCAAATAATACTTCAAAGAGCTGCATGTGGCTCGCGAGTCGCAGGCTGTCCACCCCTGTACTAGATAAGCATTTTAAGAAAAGGAATGATGGATATACAAAAATGTAGTTTTAATTTTTATTATAAAATCTCTTTGATTTTATAAAGTGGTAGCTATTAAAATTTTATTCTTTTTTTGTTTTCATCAAATTTAAAATCAAACAATGAAAATGAAGTTTAACTTAAAAAATTATTGCTATAACAGAGATGCCAACTTGCTCCGGACAGGAAATATATATTTTGAAGTGGTAGTTTATCAATTGTGATTCTTGGTTTAATAAATTCAATTTAGTAGATTTTTATCCACCACTATTTCTAAATAATTCGTTGGGTTATATAATTCACCACTTCATAGCGCTTATATCATGCTGTACCTTTTAAAAAGCAAGCAAACTTGGTCAAATATTTGCAAAATTTACTTTGTAGTTATTTACCCTTTTTTTAATTATTTTGGCGTGTCCGGAGCAGTTGGCATCTCTGCTATAAGCTTAAGTACTCTTTTTCTAAGTAAGTTTTCAAAAATTTGTTTTAAAAATATTTCCGAGAAGGGGTTGAGGCGGAGGAGAAACTTCCATACTTTTATTTAGGCATATAAGGTATTGATGCCGGTGTCAAACGATATTTTGGGCAAGTTTGGTATTATTTGCTTCGATTTTTTTTATTGAAAAAAAAAGCATTTGTGTCTTTAATTGTTTTCACCAGTGTAAATATGAAAAAAAAATTTTTTTCGACCTATATCCTTTTTTAATTAAGCAACATTGTCTCCGATCAAGTTTGTACATACTTCTAATCATGGTTACTTTATTATAATGTTACCACATTGTTACATAATTCAAAATGTTTTATTCACTGTACATAATTTTCATGATGAATGGGTAGGGGCCGCTGTGCAGCCTAGGAGCCCAGTTTTGTTTAAATATAGAAAGAATTAAGCAACATTGTCTTCGACAATTTGATTTGTCCCATTCATCGTGAATGTAAATGATACGAAATGGTGTGACTGATGTAGAGTTGTTAAGATACAAGCGGTAGGTTGTTTGATTTGGTATTGGCAGGATAAACGTCATATAAGAAAATAACATTGCAATTAATATTGTAGTAAGTAACACGTGTACGATTTCATGAAATTTCCTTCTCAATTATAAGTACTCACCAGCATACTAGATTGCTAGCGAATGCTTGACCAAAACGGTAAACTTAACTATCAGTAACGTGTCAATTGGAATGAATTTCATTTTATTTATAAAATCTCTTTAATTTTATAAATGGTAGCTATTAATATTTTTTTATCAAATTTATTACTTAATATAAGACAATAAAATTGAAGTTAAAGCTGAACTTAAAAAATTACTGATATACTATTAAATACTCTTTCCTAAGTAAGTTTTCAAAAAATTATCTTAAAAATTTTTCCTAGAGAGGGAGGAGAAATTTCGATACTGTTATTTGGGCATAAATGGTATTGATGCCGGTGTAATTTCGTTACACTGACAAAAATGACGCCAATGCAGAGACGATAGAAATATCTCACAAATTATTAGCATTTTTTGTGCAAAAAAAAACAAACAAAAAATCTTGCACTTGTATCGAAAACTTTTAAGATTAGAAATTGGAAGGGAGTTGCTATGGATAGGAGGCGATGACGTTTGTCAGCTGTTGAGGCAGCCAAGGCCTGCAAGGGGCTTTTGAGCTGACAAAGAAGAGGAAGAAGATTTGTATCGATTTTCGTATATGGCAATGCTATCCATACAAGTAAGGCATTGTTTCCTAAATAATATGCTAAATTTTTTTTTGCATATAATGCATATAATAAATATGTAACTTTTAAATTTTTATTTCAGAAATATATATAGGAATTTCACCTTACTGTTACATTTTTATCACGGTAATTAGTCTGAAATTATAGTAAAATTTTTCGATTTGTTGGATTAGTTAATACTCTTGACAAGCTTATAGTTTATATCTTATCATTTGACATTTTACAATGTTTGAATGATTTTCGAAACTTAATTCCAAAAAGATCCACGAGGTAATTAGCTGAATTTTTGATGTTGTCTTCTTTGATGTTTCTTCTTTCGAAAAAACCTGCCCCATTTTGCCCGTATTGCAAAGGTAGACTAAATATACCGAAAAACAAAAACTACTTTTTTTTCCCTCACGTTTTCGCGTTATTTTGTTATTGATTCGCGTTATTTTGTAACATTACTTCGGAAATATAATTTGCTTTTCATTTGTAATATAAAATTACGAAAATTATAATATTTTCATTGCTACATTTAATTATTTAAGCGCACTATATAATTTTTTTATTTTTGCTCGTCATATTTCGGCCGCCATTTTGTTTTTTTGGGTATTTTTAGTGTATTTCAAGATTTCAACTATGAATTCAATTTACCTGCACATAAAAACCCTTAAATAAAACTCGTTTATTTAAGGGTTTTGTCCTTGGTAACTGTCCACGTCTTGAAACAAAATTTTATCGAAATATTTAATTTGGCCACGAAACCTTGGATGCTGGCCCACTGTGCACTACAGATTCAAATCTCAAAAATATATGATAAATTTCTCTCAATTACTTTTAAAATGCAATTCATGCGCACAACGGGTTCACTTTCTAAATAGTCTGCGCAGACTACTTATAATATACCGTGTGGAGGCTCAGTGCATATCTGCCAACTTTTACTCTTTACAAAATAGATTTTTCGAAGTGGTAGCTAAATATATAATGAAATACCAAAATAGTTAAATATTATTTTACTAAAATTTTCTGTCCGCGAAAAAATTCTCCTATTATACTAGCTTGCAAAATGTGCCTTTTCAAAAATAAAATGGAAGGGCATTAATCCATATTTTGGGCAAATGTACCATTGACAGGGTTGCTACTGGCGACTAAAATTGCAAAAAGTGCTTTCTATTAAAAGTCAAAATTTACTAAAATAAAAAAAAATTAGCAACAATTTAAAGCATATTTTCCGTCAACTATTGAAAATGAAGGTAAAAAATGTTCATATACGAATAATATTAAATGTAAATCATAGAGAGAGGATTGAATAATTAAGGAGGCAAGAGAAGAAATAGAGACCAATTAATAAAAAGTTAAGGCCAAAAATTAAACATTTTTCTTTTTTAGAGTATAGTTTTTATTATAACATTGTAATGAAGACGAATTTATATATAAAAATTGCATTAGTATTTCCTATCGCGCTTTTCAAATCAAAATATATGAAATAAAAAACTATAAGTTCGTTAATGAAGAAATACCACTTTTTTAATAACTATTCATTAGCTATTTCATGTAATTTCAGAGTGCGTAGCGCTTCTTTCATCAACCTTTCTGAAAATAACTTTTACTCATGCTGATACAATTCTGAACAACTCCAAAATCAAACAAACACGGTTTAGAGCAAGCTGCTCAATTTATTTTTTGATTCCTTTTTAGTTATTCAAGCAAAGAGCTTGAAACATTCATAAAAGCAACTCCATTGCCTGCTTACCTCATTGCTCAACCAAAACTGTTCTAAAATTCCAGATGAATGGGATAGGGGCCGCTTCGCGCCCCAGGTGCCCAATAAAATCAAAACAATAGGACTAGCGTAGCGCTTCTAAAATGTACTTTAAGGTGCTTATTTTCGATTTGCGTGTTTTAAAAGCCCTTAAAGTTGCTTATTTTATTCAGGGTTTGTAAAAAGTGCTTAGTTTTCTATGTTTTGAAAGGAGATTTTTTTCTTTGCCTTGTCGATTTTAGTTTTAAATTGCAAAAAATTCATGGTTTTCACTATTCTCTCAGCAATATTTATAAGAAACTAGTTATTTTATCATGAGTATGTAAAGTTTTTGAAAATGTTTTTGAATTTTATCGATTTTATGTTAATAAATTAAGAACTTTAAACGATAGAGAAAATTTTTTTCATTATTGCCCAGATCCTAATTATGTTTTTTTCTTTGGAAAGTGATGAAAATTATTCTTTGAGTGCTTACAAAGTACTTAAAAGGTGCTTATTTTTTGTTGAAAAATCCGGTTACGCACCCTGAGTTTTTTCAATGAAATTCAATATTGTCAATTGTTTAGATCACTGATTTCCAAATGGACTTTTTAATTACATTCTTTTCAACATTTTTGAAACTTGTAAATATATTTGGATCTAATAAATAATCCCTTTATTTACTAAATACTTCAAACGCCTTTACTCAATTAATTAAAAGTCAAATACCAAAAAATTAAATAGCATTTTTTTTTGAAATAATATATATTTTTTATTACATAGTACCGAAAACATTTTGAAAAGGACGTGCATTTATAAAAATTGCACTAGTATTTTTCCTCACGCTTCTCAAATCGAAATAAAAAAATAAAAATAAAAAAGAACTAATTTTGTAATAAAGAAATATCACTACTTAAAACATGATATCTAAACAATACTTTTAAATAGCAGTTTTTTTAAGTTTCTATTTTGACGAAAACCTTTATTTTTATTATTTTATTCAATATCAGCCCTATGCATATACATCTAAAACATACTCAGTACTAAGCTAAATTCAGCTGTCGGACAT